>NW_024387233.1:23960-501460 GCF_900408965.1 Simochromis diagramma | reverse complement strand
AAGCATGTGCGGTAACGATATATATCACGATATATTCTTTTCTTCTGTATAACGTATTTTACACACTATAAGGCACACTTAAAATCCTTTAATTTTCTCAAAAATCAACAGTGTGCCTTATGTATGAATTCTGGTTGTGCTTACTGACCTCGAACCGATTTTATGTGGTACACAGCGCACAGAAATCTGTCAAAAAAAATGTAATATGACTTTGGTAAGCTATGAAGCCGGAGCATTACGGCTGCCGTAGTCAGGAGCCTTGCAGAGTAATCTGGGTCCAAAACTCCGTCTCCTTCAGGTCCCAAAGTCAAACGAACACTGAGAGTTAAAAACTGTCTAAATTCTTTCATTTTTAATAAAATGAACAGCGTTGCTGCTTTACATCCAGGCATCCATGAAAACAGAATTTATTAAATTCAACAGAGTTAGAAGCTAGCAGGAAGTTAGCTCGCTAGTTTCCACCTAAACATGACATAGCATGTTCTGACTGAGAGATCAATTAAAAAAATTAAAACATACCGCTTTGCTATCACTTCCAACATAAATGAAGACAGGAAACTAAACAGCAGTGACGTTTGTAGGGTTACTGTAGCTAAGCTAGCTGGTATATAATGATGTGCTACGTGATCGCTAGCAAAACAGCTACGTTAGCATAACATTAGCACAGTGAAGCTGAAGGATGAATGCTAACTTTTTTCCCCTCGATAAAAGTTAACGTGAGGGTTTCTGGTGGTCAGGGACAAATGCAATCACATGGCAGGATGCTATAAACAGACCAAACTTCAGTCAGGAGAACAAGTGAGATAATCCATCCACAATACCAGGTTAGTTATTAATATACTGCAAAAACATGGGAATAGAGCAGCTGCGAGAGAATTCAGCATTAATGAATCAATGGAAGGGAAGTGGAGGGAGCGCAGTAATTTGCAGATGATATTGTTTGCAGCTGCTGCAATGCTTTCGACCAAAACAGGCGCAGCTTGATGACACCATCAACATGCGCTATTGCGGTAGAGCGGTATAGTCAAAATCTCTACAATTGGCCAAATTTATACCGTTTCTACCGCCCACCCCTACATACAAGAATCGCCTTTTTCGATCAAATTCTCCAAAGTGTGTTTGATAATCTCGATACTGGCCAAATTAATTGTAGCTCAGCTCCGAAAATGACTTCTGGTCATGCAGTAACCTAAACAGCCAAAAACAAGGAGCAAAATCGTGATGAATGTTGAGCAGCGCATACACCTGACTGACCTGTAAAACCTGTGAAACCTGTAAAAACATCACTGCTCCCCAATGAACAGCATCATGATCAAGCAATCATTCATTTAATCAGCAACAAGGTGTTTCTACCGGTAACTGTTCGCAGATACCGGACATATTTTATTTTGCCACCCATACAAACACCAGGACAAACATCCACAGACATCACTCTACACATCCACAGGGGGCGCTGTTTAAGGCCATTCAGCCTTCCCATAGATCCTACAAATCTGCAAGCTACTTTGAAACCCACCTCTGGACTTTTCTCATTAACCCTCTGAAACGAATCACACATTAGCTTTCACTGGCTGTTCTCTCCGGGACACACATGCTCACTAAACACTACCAATCGCTCGGTTAATCAATAACAGGACGCTGTTCTGGGAAACTGATGGGCTGATTTTCCCTGAACGTATTAATCCTGTTATAATAGCCTGAGTCATAAAAGCTTTCAAACTGTTTTCAGCAGCTTCATGAGAGTATCCTTTTGCTATCACTTCCTGTTCTTTGTGCTCATCTTCATCCCTGTTTTGGGAATTTTATGTCACAGTTTGGTCATTTTGCATCTCATGGTCACTTAATGCTTTTTGTGGTCATTATTTCTATCATATTAGGCACTCATTTAGACTTAGGATATTTTGTTTTACATTTTTCACAACAATTATTATTATTATTATAGTTATTTTCAACCACTTTGCTGTCAAGTTACATCTTATGTTACTCATTTTGCATCTTTCTAATAATCAGCTCCTCTTTTTCTTTATGGCTGGTTTTCATCTCTTTATTTTAGCATTTCTTTGGAGTTTGCTTTGTGTCACTTTTACGTTAAATCGCACCTCTCTGCAGATGTTTTGTTTTTAAAAGTGGGCCACAGGAAGGAGAAGGTGCTATCATAAGTTTGGCATTGCCTCAATCGATTCTCAGAGGATGACGGAACAAATCTCAGCTCTGCAAGGCTGCACACCTGCGCATTTATGAAATATTTAAGAAGTCCCATTTAAACCATTTAGAGCGACGCAGTCAGCCAGAGAAATCTGCTGGGAGAGCAAAACCGAGCGAGGCACAAAACCCGCGGCGCAGCAGGTCACACAAACTAAGAAGCTGGTGCACGTGTGTGTACAACATGGTGCTCCCACAGCGAACAAGTGACCTCATCCTGATGAGACATGATACTGTGTCTGACACACACACACACACACACACACACACACACACACAGCTGAACAGCAGCGGCAGATGGCAGCAGATGTTAGTTGGCCCCTCAGAGAGCAACGATGTTCCTTCTGCTGTCTGGAAACTCTTTTCTGCCTCACTGGGGGCCTTAGCGAGTGTGTGTGTGTGTGTGTGTGTGTGTGTGTGTGTGTGTGTGTGTGTGTGTGTGTGTGTGTGTGTGTACGGATTCTTACTATCTTGGTGGGGACCAAAATCTGACATTTACTATACTGGTGGGGACCAACAGCCCTCGTGGGGACCAAAGTCCAGGTCCCCATGGGGGACTCAAAATGTTATAGTTAGGTTTAGGGTTAGCCATTCATTTTTCATCATCATCATCATCATCATCATCATCGTCGTTTATTTATATAGCACTTTAAAAACACACAAGGCTGACCAAAGTGCTGAACAATAGAAACATAATAGATACCATAAGAATAATAAATACGATAAAATAATAAACATAGCGAAAACAATAAAATATAAGTAAATACAAGTCAGTCAACCACTGAGTCAAAAGCCAGTGAATAAAAATGTGTTTTCAATCTGGATTTAAAAACCAGCACTGATGTCGATCGTCTAATGTACCATTTTTGATGGTTAGAGTAAGCAGCTGAGGAAAGCTTTATGTCAATGGGATGTCCCCACAAAGATAGCAAACCAGGCGTGTGTGTGTGCTACTGACTCAACAATGATGTCAGTGTGTCAACTGAATGTGTGTTTCTCGCAGTCACACCTGAGCTCATGATAGTGTGTGTATGTGTTATCGACTCAATGGATGCAACAGCGCTGTGATGGAGGTGCTTCAGGATCTGAGCGAGTGTGTCTGTGAATGAGAGCTGAGGTGTGTGTGTGTGTGTGTGTGTGTGTGTGTGTGTGTGTGTGTGTGTGTGTTTCAGTGCTTCCTTTTAGTCTGTTTTTTATCGGCTCTTACTGGCTCACAGGGGTAGTTGGGCGGTTGTCTGCACATGTGAGTGCACATATAAGCCAATCCAATGAGTCTCTGTCACTTTAGATAACAAACCACAGCAGTTCCTCTCATTTCCTGCCAAACGATAAACAAAAATATCTGCTATATTTGAGGAAATGAAATCCTACTTTGCAAAGCTGCTGGTGAATTTCCTTTTGGCTCGTGGTCAAACATCAGTGACTGCTGTTGGCACCACGGGTCGACCCATTAATGGACATAGCAAGCACAACTTAAAGAGTTTAAAAAAAAGAAGAAGCATGTTTTAAGTGATTCTGCATGTGAGGTTTTTACGTCTCTGAAATGTTTGAGATTAAATTCAGTGCTCCCTGCCCACTCTTCACGATAGCCTCGAGGCTTTTCAGGAGTTCAGGATGGAAATTATAAAGCAAGCTTTGGAAGTTAGCTGACTCACGAAGATTCACCAAGTCTCAGCAAAGATCTGCACCAAAGCGTCTCCTGACATGTTGTGATGAAATCTGACCACAGTGACACAGACTAAACCCAAACACACTTCCTGTGTGTTTAACTTCAACTATTTTGCTGTTGTTGGATTATTTTGTGCTTCGCAGGCGTTTAATCATTTATGAACAGATATCTTTCTAATAATTTTGCCTCTCTTATAGTTGCTTAATATCGTTTGTGTCACATGTTAGTCATCTCTGAGCTCTTTCTGTTCATGTTGCTACTCCATGGTTGCTTCCCATCGTTTTGTTTCACATTTTGATTGTTTGTGTCTCTCTGTGGTCCTTTGACTGTTTCTCGTGATCGCTCAGATCTCTTTCTAATCACTTTGCTCCTCTTTATAGTTGCTCAATATTGTTTTGTGACTGTTTTGGGCCATTGTTTTGTCATTTTGGTATTTTTATGATCACTGAGCTCTCTTTTTATTCATTTTGCATGTCTTCATGTCTGCTTTCCAAAGCTTTGAGTCTGGTGTGTATCATATTTGTAACATTTGGGAGAGCAAACCGATCATTCTAATCATTTTTTCTCATTTGTATTCATTTTGCATGTCTTCATGGTTGCTGTCCATGACTTTGGGACTGTTTTGGCCTCTCTGTAGTATACCTCCATGGTTGTTGCGCTCCCTTCCTGATCATTTTCTTCTTTTTGTCCTTTTCTGTCACATTTTGGCCATGCTAGGTCAGGCTTTGGTCATTTTGGTCTTTATATGATCACTGAGGTTGCTTTTTAATCATTCTGAATTCCTCTTTTTGGCTGTTTTCTATCGTTTTGTATTCGTTTTGTATAATTTCTCACATTTTGCATCTTGTATTTTCTGCATTTTTGCTTCTTTTGGTTCCCCCTGCCATTATTTTTGTCCCATATCAAAGTTTTAGTTTCAGTTTTAGTTGTTTTATTAGTAAGTTCTCTTTTTAAACTTTAGGTTTCAGGGTTTTTTTATTTCCTACAATCAGCCTGGCTCATGTAGTGTCTCAGTTACACGCACACCCTGTTTCATCCTCTATTTGGACGACCGGTGAATAAAATTGACAGAACGTCATGTTTTATTCAGTAAGACCTGATACCAGTGACTGAGGCCATTAACTGACCAAAGTGCTTATTGAGGTGATAAACCAAGTGAGAAGTGTGGTGATTTCTCCCAGACTTACTCACAGCTCGGTCTGAAGCTCTGTGGTCTGACCGAAGCAGAACTTGTTTGCTTTGCTGTCCCTTGTGTCAGTGAAGGTCCTCACATGTGTAGCGGTGAGTGAATTTGTGTCATTTGCACACTCTAAGACTTTGAGCAACGTGACACAGAGAGAAAGCTGCCTCATTACCCCGATTTAACCTGACACACACTCTCACACATTCGCTTCACACTGACTGGAACAGTCTAAGTCACTCATTAACAGCTATGTAATATATTCACGCTCACACACACACAGACCTGCAGACACACACTCACACAACGTGACGTTGGTGATGTTTTCACATCCAGCTTCTTGCTGCAGAGCTCGTGTGTGTCTTTGTGTGAGTGCTGCCGACTCTGTGCGGTGAGGTAATGAGTGCTCAGCTCCTACCAGAGAGTCGATCCATAAGCCATCTCCTCTGCATTTAAAAAATCAATACGTGCAGCTGCCCTCCCTGCTGCTGCTCAAACACTCGCAGACAGGTCCGTGAGCTCAGTGCAGGACACACGGCTCCTGAAACGTCTGAGGAGCCAGTTCTGCTTTTGTAGCTTATGACAACCAGCCCACATTTCATAAAACAGCCACAACATTTAATCCTTTGAATTATGTTTCTGCACCTGTGCTTATTTTTGTTTACAGGGCACCGCTCGTTTTTTCCCCACCAGTCCCATATCTGCTGATTTGCTTCTGCGTGCATGAAGTGAAGGCTCACCAACATTTAAAGGTGCAAAAAGCCATTCAGAGGCTCGAGGACTCACACAAGACAGCAGTCACTGAAAAACAGGACACAGAAACTTTTGCACTAATTCAGCGATGTTGTGATTCTCTTTGAGGTCTGTTTGTGATCTTTTGTGTCTGCTGACAAATGTTTTGCATCATTTTCTGCTACTTTGCATGTATTTTGCAAATGTTTTACACCTATTAGGGGTGATTTTCCTTCTTCCTGTGAGTATTTTATGCATTTTTCTGGTGATTTTCCATCAATTTCCACTCTTGAGGTCATTTTTGTGTCTTTTTGATTACTTTGTTTCACTTTTTTATTATTTGGTTGCTGCTTTTTCCTTGTTTCGTACCAATTTCAGGTTGTTTCTTTTGCTTGTTTTGCACATTTCCAACATTGCTCTCATTTCCAATAATTTTACGTTTTCAACCATTTTACACCCATCAGTGTTCTAATTGTCTCAATGTTGCACACTTCTGTGATACCCAGCGTCTCTCTCTGCAGTAATTTTGCATTTCTA
Organism: Simochromis diagramma; assembly: GCF_900408965.1. Lineage (NCBI taxonomy): Eukaryota > Metazoa > Chordata > Actinopteri > Cichliformes > Cichlidae > Simochromis > Simochromis diagramma. The sequence continues at coordinate 495,140 of NW_024387233.1, read as the reverse complement.
TTGGTTTTGTGTCTCTTCTAGACTCAGTTGTACTTCATTGTGGTCGTTTCGTATCTTAGAACTGAGCTCTGATCCCTCAGGTCCACTAGGCCTGTTTAGTAATCCGTGCATGACCACATGCATTTCAAAATACCCTGTATTTACAGTGATTTTCTCCAAAACAGGGTCAAATGAAAGTCAGCATGTGTGAGTAGAGGATAAAAGTGGGCCACAGGAAGAAGAAGGTGGAATCGCCTGAAGAGAAAATATCATCTAATCCCAAAACAACTCCTGAAATGTGAAGAGCATCACAAATAAATGATGATAACGATCAGTGCCAAGGATGTGAGGGAGGATTTTTTCTTCCTGCTTTGAGATGACTCATGATTTTAATAGTGAGCTACATTCTGCTTCACTTTCATACCAGCAATTATCCTGCAGGAGTAGGCGTCAGTTTTCTCAAACAGAGGCTAAATCAAAAACTCTGCTTTGTGTGAATGTAACTGAAACTTTTGCACACGAGGTCGCACACAGATCGATGTAAAAGTGACCAGAAGAGCTGTTTAAGCGTCGATACGAGGAGGTCAGACTCATGACTGCACGCGTGAGTGCCTTCAGAGCATTTTGAGTGCAAACAGAGAGCTCGGCGTGTTTACAGTGAAGCCGACGAAATGCCAGGAAAGACTAACAGAAAGCTCCAAACACAGTCTGCAGCCTCTCTGATGTGAGCAGGAAACACAGGACAGGAGGTGGGCTCACCGTGCAGACAGACATCGAATCGTCCTCGCCCACCGAGTCCTCGGGATCATGATGTGCATCCTGTAATCAAACACACACAAAGGTCAGGCGTTAACACACACACACACGCAGAGGCTCAGCAGTGGCATGCTAATTAGCAGCTGCTCTCCGTGTGATCCTGGCAGGCGACGTCACCTCTTCAGGCTCAGACATGCTCACCTGAAAAACTGGTAACAGCTCGACTTCCTCTGAGACAGCGAGTACTGAGCCACACTTATCTGTACAGAAACAATCAAGGTCCAGTTTGATGGGCTGCAGACCCCGGGGACTTCAGGTGGACGTAAACAGGAAGCTGACATTCGTTGATTGTTTTCATTGATTTTCCAGGGCTGTCGATTTTCTCTATTTTTTTTTTTCTGGCAAATTTATTTGAATTTATTTTGTAGTTTTGCTCATTTTTTATTTCAGTTTTATATTAAATTTATTTCTTTACTTCTAATTATTTAGCATTTTATTTATTAAATACAGATATTCTATTTCTGCATTTGTTTTAGAATAAACTTTTTTTTACCGATTCTTTTTTACGTTTTTTAAATTTTTTTTAAGTAATTATCATTTTACTTTATAAATGTTACTTTTTGCCATTTTTTTAATTTTAATTTGGATTTTTTGTGCTATTTTTAATTGTTATTCCAGTTTTATTTATTTATCTATATATTTTCTGCCTTTCCTTTTATTTTTTATTGTTTTATTTTCAAATTTTATACTTTTTTTTATTATTTATCACCACATTCATTTTCCTTTATTTTCTTATTTAGACATTTGCAGTTAATTTTAACTGTAACCATTTTTATTTTTGCATTTTAATATTTTAGTTATTTTTTTCTAACTAAAACACTGCGTATATATTTTATAAACATATGCAAAATATCCACCTCACCACTGAAACCTGTGACAGATGATTGATAATGATAAGCTTATCAGAGCTGTAACGTTCTGCTGGGAAACCTGATTCCTGACATTTATGTGGATGTTACGAAACACTATCCAAGCACAGCACAGTGGGCATCACCACAACCCAAAAACTGTCACGAGCTCCTCGAAGAACGGCAAAGAGCCCAAGGCGCTGACCCAACCTCCAAACTCCCCAAATCCCAATCCAATCAAACCTGATCCACAAGGTCCTGACCCGGAAACACAAAGGATCCTGGTCTGTGCCCCCGAGGTCAGAGGTGATCAGCACGAAGCACAGAGACGCCCAATATGAGGCAGGTGGCTTTAATGTATAAAATCTGGGCCTATTCTGATCATTTCTGGGATCATATTTCTGTTCTCAGATACTACAAGAGTAGCGTTGCATGATTCAGTGTTTGAAAGATTTAGAGTACAAATACGACAGAAAACGAGGAAAGCAGAACGCGTCCCCTATATATCAGATAGAAGGTAAATCAGGTGCATAAAGACATTAATAATTCTTTTACATCAAGGACTTTTGCTGCCTACGTTCAATTCTTTCCATTCAGAGGTGAAGCAAGCCGCTCACTGAGTAGGCGTCTTTTATTCTGAAAAGCTCTCATCATCATCACCTCCCTCCCGCTCTATCGCTGTGATGTTGGGATCAAACTAGAGTTCAGGTTAAAATGAGATACGGGAACAAAAGAGAAGAAAAAGAAGGGCCCAGACGGTCTGAACGTAAGATTTATCAGCAGGGCCGACAGACTCGGACGGCTTCCGTACCTCATCTGCTCGGCCGAAAGGAAAAACAAAAACAACAGATCTGAATTAGCATTACGTAACGCAGATTAACAGCCTGTCTGCTTCCCTGCTCGAACAACAGCTGTGATTCAGACACTGATAGCACTGATACTACTGCGTGACCAAAGAAGCATAATAACAATAAAAGCGATTACGATTATTTACTCTGCCGGTGAGAGCAACTCGGGGAGCAATTACTGGCCTGTAATCTGCACAACCGGATAAAAGGTGAAGAGGAGGGTGGTGGGGAGGGCGAGGAGAGAGCAAAGGCAGCGGACAGAGAGAGAGAGCGATGGATTACGAAGAGAAAGAAGAAACAGGATTAAGAGAGAACAAGGTGGCTGCAGAGGAAGCAGTGGAATGGCTCAGTCTTGTAGACCATGAATAAAAAGTGTGCAGCGTTTGTTTTTGTGGGGACGATCACCTGCATTTGTCTCAATTTTGGTCAATTTTCACCATTAAAAACACACAGAATCAACCTTTACACTGTAAACGCAGTAAAGGTCCTCACTCTTTTAAATGACATCATGGTTGCTGCGAAGATGCTGACCAGTCGGGTTTGGTATCAGTCTGTGACTGAATGGGTCAAGATGGCAATTATGTGCAACCTGCTTGTTAACTGGGATAAACTGTTGAAAACGACAAATCCCTACATCATTACTTGGAAGTCTTCACCAATCTGCATCCTGTGCAATCACCTTGTTATAGAAAGTGGTGTCCCAGAGGTTGAGGATGCTGCCCTGTCGTCACTGCAGCTACTTGCAAACAGTCAGCGAATGCAAAAAAGGGTCAATGCAATTTTTCTGTGTCGCCAGGAGTTTGCTGTTTTAACTCTGTGTGACTAAAGTGTGACTCTAGTAGCTTAGAGCTGTCAAGCCAACAATGATTATCTGGCTCTGATAAAACAACAGCGCAGACAACCGTCCTCGTAACCTGATCCTTATCCTTATAAGTATATTTAACTTTTACTTTCTTACAGTTTTTTTCTGACTGTCATGTGACTTTTCTTTCCTAAATGCACTGCATACTCAGAGTTGTGTAACCTACCCCTTTTAAGTTGATGCTAATTTATTTTAAGGCTACAATTTTGCATTTTTTTAAGTTAAGACAACTTACATAATTTTATAGTTCAGCAATTCCTGAAGTGTAAACCTACGAATGTGATGACTCTCAGGCAGGTTTTGGATTTATGACAATCATATTTTCTTCAAAGATTCCCAACCTTCATTTGCAAAGGACTTCAGAAATGAAATGGCACAATGAATCTATAAATACGAGCTGTTCCTGCGTGGTTAGATTTGACTGAGTTATGACTCAGAAAAAAACATGAGTCACAAATTGTGGAAAGTGGGTGCAAAGTTTTTGTCTTGTTTTTTAATCTTCATTTATCCAGGAAGTGAAACTCTTGAGATTAAGTACTGATTTTGCAAGAGTGTCCTGGGTCGGGATGGGAAGCATGTCTTTCCATGGAAATTCAATGCAAGCATGGCGGGAACATGTAAACTCGAGACACAAACAGAAGAGTCCTGCCAATGTTTCAGTCCTTGCCTTGAGAAAGCAGCGCTGACCACCGAGCCCGCTGCACAACTCAGTGCTAACATCACAGAAAAGAATCGATGCGTCGACAGGTTGCTGCAGTTTTTACAACCGCAAAGATCTCATCCATACAAACAGTCCTTTACTGGTCTCTTACGACTGCTTAACGCTTCAAATTACATAATACGAAAGCCTAAGAAGGTACAAAATAATGTTGGGAAAGTGTTACTTTAAAAGTGTTCTTTGACAATATAATAAAATAATACTCTCTAACTTTGGTGCATTGTCACATCTACATATTTAAATTGTGTTAAAGTATCCATGCAAATTGCACAAAAGTCTCCATGTGGTTATTTTGGGGCTACACAGCAAAGCTGTCACATTATTAGAAGTTTGTAACTTACCAAATTATAATCACATGCAACACTGGTATTATGTAAGATCTGTGAAATAATACGCCTGCCTGATTTATGACAGAACCATTAAAACTTTACAGGGAGTTTGTGCTCGCCGTTGTCGCCCTCGCAAAGTGGACCAAGGGCCAAAACTCATATTGGCTTGTCGTCCACTTCTTACATTTTGTATTTTAGTGAACACAGCGAAGCCAACACAGCCGAGTTGGAGAAGCAGCCATTATTTCTCAGTGGACGAGCTCAAAGATTCCCAGATTACTGAGACAGAGATGCTGCAACAGCTCGGAAAGACGAGACATTCTGGAGAAAACTCCACGATTGCTTCAATTCATGCTTTGACTTCTTTAATCGTTCTCTAGAAGCATCTTTTTTTAGGAAAGGATTTGAGTGAGTCCAGCACGCCTCAAGAGCACGTCACAGTTGGCGTAACAGAGGCTTTTGGAGCATTTTTAAATCAACATGGAAACTTGTACAGGGATTTTCCTACATATAAAAACATGTTGGAATCTCCCAAAGAGGCCGTGGACTTCCCCCGAAAGGAAAATCAGCAGTTCTGTAATAATGTTTTTTATCAAGGTTTTTTTTTGGCAACTGATAATCAAATGGCTAATCACACTTAAATGTGTTATCACACCTACGAAAGTCCATTCAGAGCCAGGAAAAACCCTGATTAGTCTGTGGAAAGCGACTGCTTGCTGGTGTCATGTCTAAAATAAAAATGTAAAGTAGCTGCTTGTCGTGTGACTTCTCAAAGAAAAGTATTTTACTACGATTTAAGCCTGTAAAATATCACAAAAAAAATCCAAAACAAAACTATATCAATTACCTCGACCCCTACGATCAAGAAGAAAACACTATTAAGTCACAGCTACCCAGAGTCCTGTCCGTTTTGGACAACCTAAAGTGATGCCTGATGACACCAGCAGCATAAATATAGCTGCATCTAAATAAAAACTCCCATCATCATCTAAAGTATTTTGGAAAGGCTCGACTGCTGTTCACGAGTAAAACAAAAACACTCTGAGTCTTGTTCTGACTCCAACCAGACCTGTTACATCAGGAGCATCAACAACATGTTCTCAGAAGGAAAGGCATATTTTACTGCAATTAAAGTTTGATTTGTACATGTTGTCTCGACCTCTTCTTGTAAAAGCACGATGAAAGCTGTTAAATGTTCTGCTCCGCGGGGTCTCATTCGCCCCCAACTATGTGGTGAAGCAGGAAATCCAGATAGTGGGAGATCCTGATGGTATCAGAAGTTCTTTTGGGATGATTTCCTGAGGGAAAGTGATAAAGATGAGCTTTGACCCCTCACGTCTAGGAAATTTCCTGGAAGCTACAGTTAATAAAGAGCGGCATGTTGCAGTCGAAGGATCACTACAAGAGCTCAGTTCCTGTTTTTAGGAAGGAAAAGGAAGTCGAAATTAAAAGCATTCAAAGGCTTTTAGACTCCACTGTCTCCTTTTATTAATCTATAGATCGACTAGGTATCAGGATGATGACATCTGAGCGCAGAACTCTGCAGCCACACCTGGTATTAATAATCGTTAAAGTTAGAGTCGAGCTGCTGGCAACGTAATCGGATATCATTATGTAAAAAAGCTGGCAGGTCTGCCAACCAGCGCGGGGCATCCTAGGTCGAGGGAAGTGGTGCTGCTGAGGTGGAGCTCGTCTGTGGTTTTCTGTTAAGGGAGAGGTTTGGTTTTTTTTGTGAGACTATATTCAAACAACACCCAGAAACCACGTGGACTTTGAACTCTTCAAACCGGCCTTCTTATCTCAGCTAGTGCGTAAGAGGCGGGAGGACGAATGATTTATAACCATTAGTCAAATCAGACGTTCCTGTGAAATCGCCTGTGTTACTGCTAAGCAACAACAGAGTCCGAACCAGAACTTTAGGCCAAAAAGAATGACCCCCACTTTGAACCGAGACAGCTCGTTTATCAGCCTTCATATGTGGCGTAGCTGCCTAAAAAGCTTTCTATTGTGACCAACATTTCAGTCTTTAAATGTTGACGTTGCCTTATAGAACTTTTAATCACTGATGCATTTAAGAAAGCTGAATGAAATTTATCTTTTTTGAAGTCTTAAACTTGCACCAGGTTTCTGGTTTAACTACCTGCAGTAATTTAAAAAGGCGGAGCCTACAGAAACGAATCAGATACGTTTCAAACGCGAGAAATATGCTTAAAATATTTCAAAGATTTGATTTATCGGTATTGACTGGGTTAACGCTTTGTCAGCTTTCCTTGAGGTGTATGAAGCAGCGTTCAGATGCTACGCGAATAATCTGTGGCGCTTTCTGCAAAAAACAACTTGCAGTCATTGTAAACCTGTTAGAAATGACTGTGCTTCAAGCTTCAAACAGGACGTTGCTGGATCAAACAGAACTGCTTATAATTTGATTTTACTCAAACCGACCTACTCCACCTCACAATCGCTCAGCTTTGCCGGCCATAAATTCTGAATCAGTTTAGGATCTGGGGAGTTTCGCTGGTGTGGCCCACTTCAGATCAAATTGCGTCGCATGTGACCCATGATCTCAAATGTAAGTTTGTTGTTGTGTTAAAAAGTACTTTATAAATAAAGTTTTATGGCATGGAGTTTAGGATCTGGGGAGTTTCCTTGCTATGGATGGAAAACATTAATGTCCCTTCTTAGGTTTTCACTTCTGCCTTGGGACACAGTGATCCATCATGTGGACATTTTATTGTGGTCAATCCTCAAAAAGCAGAAGTCCACAAACCTTTATCAGCTTGGCGCTCCCATCAATCAGAAGTGGCCCAGCAGAAATAAAAACACTGACGGCTGCCTAAGCCTCCTAGGAGACGCACCTATGGGATAAATGTGAAAATCCTAGGAGACTTCCTTCTTAAATTATTGCATTCACAAGCTTTTAGGGAGCTCCAGTGGCGCAATCGGTCAGCGCGCGGTACTTATAGGACAGTAACCTGCAGAGCGATGCCGAGGTTGTGAGTTCGAGCCTCACCTGGAGCAAAAACTTATAAAAGGCAACAGAGTTTTATTCGTGCAATTTGTATTTTATCTATTTGTACATATTAACAGGCTTCTGCGTGTGGACAGCAGAGAAAGAATTTTAATGTACAGAGAAATGCGTTTTCTTTGCACACATGACAATAATCTTGAATTTTAAGCACACTTGACCTCTGACCTTGACATGAAGTTCACCAGGATTCAAATTCTTAGATTTTTAGCAGACGTATAAACTTGAAAATCCATGACAATGGCAAACTCCCATCATTCTTTTAAGGCTGAAGGGGAAAAACTGAAAAAACAAAATGCATGAAACACTAAATCTGCACGAATGCCAAAACTTCTGGTCATGGCTGTGATGCAAAAAAGTTTAAAAGCTTATTTTATTGCTGCTGTATGAAAAAACGCAGTGTTATTGTGATGGAAATGCAAATAACCATAAATAGGCCACTACAGGGTAGTTTCCCTTTAACACTGCAGCTGTCTCTGTTGGCAGTGCAAGTCTCCAAGCCCTGGACCACTGTGGCATACTGTGCCCTTGTCCCCTCATAGAGGTGGGAACAGTAAAAATGCAGTGTGGCCACTAATCGTGCCCGAGCATGAAACAGCAGCGCTTCCTCAACAACAGCTGCCGCCCTTAAAATTACTGCTGAGGAATTGAGAAATCTATGAAGGGCATGAGAGGACAGCATGTTGTCGCTTCCAAAAACGGACCCAAACAACAAAAGTCTTAAAACTGTGAACTTGGTCTTGCTCTGAAAGAGTGATCTTCAAACATGTGAGGAGAGAAGAGCTGCGATTAAGTGAAACCTTCTCGAGGGACGGTGCAAGGCAACTGTACAAGGGTGTAAATGCACCCGAAGGTGGGATTTTATCTGCCTGGAATCGACTCCACCCCAAAGAAAAGCCCGGTGGGTGTTTCTGGAGAACATGCTTTTCTCCAGAAACACCCACCGTGCTTTTCCCCATCCTCCGTCATCTTTGTGGAACTCTCACACTCCACCCATACTGAACCCTTACACCTCAAAGCTCTGCAAACTGAAAAGATTGTCGTGGAATTTCCTCCACCGTCACCTGACCTCCACCCCGCTGAACCTTTACGGAGGCACTTCAAGGCAGAGAAAGCCAAACATTCCTGGCGTGCCAGCCTGCTCTTTGGAGCGTTGTCAAAACTTGTGGCTTGACTTCTGCTCGCAGTAAAGCAAAAAGCAGGGAAAGAGAAGATGTTTATTCAAATGGTTAAACTGATGTTATCATTTGTTACTTCTACTTTGTCCGATAACGACAAAACCAAATCTAGGCAAATCTTTCTCATGGCGGATGCACTGCTTTGTGATCTCGCCTTCTAACAACACCCAGGCCTGTGAGGCAGGTGGATGAGGACAAATCAGGGAGGTATATTTGGATGATCAGGGACTCCGCTCATTTGTACCACAACCCACATTCACCATAACGACATGGATTGACTTCAACTCTGAAAACGATGTGTCAGTTATTACCGGATGTCACTGTTAGCAGGTTTCATTACAAGTTTTATTTTGTTACAGCTTTGCTGCTGTTTTCTTTTTATTTATTCGTGTGTATTTGTGCTAGACTGCAGATACTTATTACAAATAGTTTGGGATACAGAATGTGTAAAACTGAGACAATCGGGCATTAAACGAACACAAAAATGTCATTTTCTATTACAACAAACATTTATTTTTGTACCTGTTTGTTACCTTATGGTTAAATTAGAGGTTAGTTTCCCTGCAAAACATCGAAATGCCCTCTGTGCTGCCAGAATGAAATTAATTCCACCTCAAATCTTGCACTTAACAGATGGAAGAAGTGAGTGTTTCTAATACTGGTATTTATCTGCTGTAACTGAATCTTCAGGAGATGATCGAATTAAAGTGAAACTGGATATCTGTGCCGATGTCGAGTCCCATCACAGGGAGCAGCAGAGCCTGCAGACATCCAAGAATAACCAGGATTTTGTTTCTGGAGAGACACTGGCTTTGTCACATAATCGATCTGAACGTCTGGCATAAAAAGAACAAAATGTTAAGATGTATCCCAGAGTCTGAGGAGAGGCTCTAAATGTTAGTCAGGCTGGTAGCATTTAAGACAAAGAAACGTGCACATTTACTGGAAAAATAACTTGGGTAAGTATTTGTTTATTTAAAAAAGTGCAGATTAAACAGGACATATCAAAGCAAGCCTCACTTGGAGATGATGAGCACGACTAACTCTAACGAACGTGTTCTGCTTGCTGAAACATCCTGGTATGTCAGGCTTGGGTGGGGACATAAAGTAAACATGACGGTTTGTCGGGATGCTTCATATGCTCACGAAATGCTCACGGAGCACCTCGGTGTTGAGGCTTTATAAGATACTCTGAAGGAATCTGGGAGAGTTTATCTTTTAGATGCCAAAGAACTGCTAAATACAAACGTCCATTCTTTGGACTTCGTGGGGAGGCTTTCAGGAGAATCCTGAATGGTCGAGGCTCTTTAGAGCTGTGGGAGGTTTCTCTCGCTCTAGAGTCAACCACAACAATACGTTTGACCACAGTCTGCATTGACGACACCAACCTGTCTGCTCGGTACTCGTGGTGCGGTAGTGAAACTTGAAAAAGTGTGACACGAGCTAAAAATGGAGAATATTTGCTTTTTAAGGTTAAAGCTGCACATTTTAAAGCATGTCGGTGAACGCCCTCTTTTCTGGTTGGTGTTGGTGGCTGGTGTCTAGGTCAGTGTGACTGAGGCCTAAGCTAGAGTTATGCTAGGTAATTCAAATGGCCAAAGCTAATAAAAGGCAATCTGAAAGAAAACATCCGATCATATAAAAAATAAATAAAGTTTTTCACAGGTCTCTCTACAGTCCCGTGAAAATGTAAGCACACTCTTGCTTCTTCTACAGGATTTAAGGGGTTTGGCATCAAACCAGGTGCTGCTAATCAGGTGCATTTAATTAAATAACAGCTACATCTCAGACTCGACGGGCCTCAGTTAAAGGTTAAACGTTCAAGTTCACGACAGCAGAATTAGAAAAACACTGAACAACTATGCTAAAGCTCTATCTGAAGAAACCACAAGAATCTTTAGCAGGTGAGACTAAAACACAACATACCAGCACAAACACCTCATACCAACTCCTCGGCACGGCGGTGGAGGTGTGAACATTTTGGCTTGTTCTGCAGCCACAGGCCCTGGGCACCTCACAGTCATTATCATCTGTCTGACAGATAAAGCTCGGCTGAAACAGAAGCTACTCAGCTTGGCTTCCAATCGAGCCGAAAACGTCAACGAACTGCATCCCACTGATTGGCCAGGGAGTGACATCATTGGATGAGTCACAAGAATCACACCTTCTGGTTTTGAAACCCGGCAACGAGAGAAACACTCCCAAACCAACACTTTGGTCCGACGACGAGGTGCAGATGTTTACCACCGAGCAGCTGGTACACCATCGCCTTGACGTCCTCCATTGTTGTGTTGTGTTTGTGTTGCATACTTCTGGGCTGCGTTGCTGTAACTACCTCATCCACACTGAGGTTGTACTTAATCGGAATAGAAAACAACGGAAACCGAGTACAGCAGAGTTGACTCGAGTTGTGCCGACCAGGGTAGGTGGAAGTGGAAAAGAGGCATAAGTGAGCTGTGCATAGAAAATATCAGCAAATTTAAATAAACTGATGCAACGCTGTAAAGACGAGAGGGCCAAAGTACCTCCCCAACAACATGAGAGACAGCTAAATCACCTTTACTCCTTATTGCTGATAAAGTTGGTTCTGAAAGATACTGAATCATCTTGAGTTTATCTGCATGTGAGCTGGACATCGGGTGAAGACCGCTGATCAGAAACAACCTGCCAACGAGGCATTTAGTGACACCAGCGCTGATTATCGGCGAGTTAGGGTGGCAGACAGTCACTACAGCTGTGACAGAGCGTTATTTTTGGTGAAGGTCGCGGCAGGTTAGTGTGTGAAAGCTCTTGGAGTCGTTTTTATTTGCCTGATTTGTTTGTTGTTGCTTAACAAATTAAAACTACTGATTCAAACCGGCTGCTCTAAAGAAAGCTTTTGTCTCCTGAACCTGAGATACAAGTCTGAAACAAAACCAGCTTCTGTGTCAGAGTGTGTGAGAGTGTGTGAGAGTGTGTGAGAGTGTGGTTTTTTCCAGTTCTTCCTTCCTACAAGTTTCTGAATCTTGATAAAGAGCAGAGGGCGGTGTCACTGTGGCTGCATGATTCAGGAAGAGCTTACGTGTGTGTGTCCCCACTTCCTGTATGAGGTGTCACAAGGGCTGCATGGAGAAATGTGTGTGTGTGTCACTCTGTAGGCAGATCGTGAATAATAAACCCTCACACACAGAAATTACTGAGTCACTGCAGTCAGCGCCTCTTTCTCTGTCTCGCCACCTAACAAGCTCTCACCTGCCCCTGGTATTCCCCCCTCGGCATCTTTACACACCACTGTCAGACCGACAGGATCGTTCTGCTGCCGCTTTGCTCAATAACGCCCGACCTTTGACCCCGGTGTTACACCTCTCAGCCTTTTGGCATGCGGAGAAGCGCCTGTAAGAGCTTTTTCTAGGCCACCACGACAACAAAAGACGCAGATAAAAGCGTGAGAGGCGAAGCTGAGTGGATGCTTCGCTTGGATTGGTGCCCTGAAGACAAACATCGTTCAGCGCGCGCACACAAAGAGCGGAGCACGTCTGCAGTCGTCGCCGAAATGCAGAAACTAGCATGCGTGCACTTGTGTGTGTGCGGCTGCAGTGATGAAACAGCACTCACACAGTTTCTTACAACACGCAGAAATGCTTCAGAAGAGCTGCACAGAAACAGAAGCTATTCATTTAACATCCCTCGGGGCTCCAGCCAATGATCATTTCCATTATTGATTAATTGTAATTACGCTAATAAATTAAGGAATCCATATGTGTCTGATTTACTTCACACTGACTGTTTCTGGAGAACATGTAAAAATGCAAAGTGTTTATGTAGCGAGGTGGAGAGACACTTCTTATGAGAAGCTCAGGAAAACAACAATTCCAGAAATAATCATGATGTCATGTGTGTACGAAAAACACAGTAGGACTGTTTTCTTCTTAAATGTCAGGCTGTCTGTCCCAGAAAATCACAACACTCCGACCTGTCTGCAAACACTCACCAACTACCTGCTGAGCCGCGTGAAACCATGAAAAGTGCAACACAGAGACCAACGTTGTGCCTCTTCAAATGAGTCATTGAAATGTGGTGAGCCACGACTTTTACTTTCAACATTAACGTTCTCCGTTTCCTGTTCACTGCTGCCTGAGTGCTTGCAGACAAGTCTGCGTCATCCATGCAAACAACAGGTAACGGCATCGATCTGCAAGCAGCGAAATAAATACAAGAAAGGTTTTTGGTGCAGGTTCCTCTTATGACATGTTGCTGTTAGCTATTTAGATATTAGCTGTTTGCCAGGATCAACTTTTATAACTGCCAATAAATAAGAAATTAAAACTAAAGAAGAGATGGAAGAAACACCCTTCAACCATGAGTGTTGATGTTTCACAGTCAGTGCACAAGGGGGAACTCTGAAGCATCCCTGTCTGCAGCATGTTATTGCAACGCCTTATTATTATTATCGCATCAACTTTAAAACCTGGTTGGGCTCTACAGTGCATTAGTGACCAATCACCTCACAAGGAGGTTGCAGCACAGTCTTTGCAACCTATTCCACCTAAAGACAGAAACTTCTGGCAACCAGTTGGAGATAAAGAGGGGTCTCCAACTCTGAGTCTGAGGTGTAAAATTAAAGAATGAACTTATATTTAGTAATTTTTCAGCTCGTTTAAACAGCTTATCGAGTAGTTTTAGTTGACTGTTAGTTTTTCAGCTTGAACTTCTTTAATTTAATTATAATTTCAGGGTTTTTTTTATTTAGCTGAGCTCACATTTACATGGACACTCTTTTTACTGCAGAAGTACCTCTGGGGTAATTGTAGGCCTACTCCTGGTAGAGAATCAATGGGGCCTTTATGTTATTTGTATTAGAGGAAAACTTGTACTGAATATTAGTGGATTTTTATGTAGGTTTTAAATCTGATTTAGAGTCACTGTAATGTTCCTGCTGACACCGTTGAACCAATACGGTGACAAAAGCTCTTTTATGGCATTTGTGGGACCAAATAGTGATTTTACCCTCTCATGCTTGTGCCTAAGAACACCTTCAATCTCACAGTAACACAGCTATGACACTCCTGTAGCAACATTATGGGGGGTTTTTCAATCTCGTCTAACTACGCCTGCAGAGTTTTTTATTAAATCTGTGTGGTTTATAATCACGCATCGTTTCATGTGTTGCAGTGCTTGTAAGGATCCTTAACTGCACCCCGCAGTTTACTGAGAGATTCATATAAATGAATGAAATACTTGGAGCAGTACTTCTATATTGTACCATATTACACAGTCTTTCTTGGGTTTTTAATCTATTTTTTAAAGTAAAGTCCTTATAGGAGCTTAAGATTTGGTCGCTGCTGTAATTAATAATAGCCTTTAACCTGCTGGTTTAGCGCTCAAACATGACATTAACTACTGCACCTCTGCAGCTGCATATTCTGACACTGGACTAATACTTAAGGCAATGAGCAGGAGCTGCAACAGCTTTAGTATTTGAAATAAAGCCTTGCATGTCCACAGACTGATCTTAGGAGACTTGGCATGGTTTGTTAAAATGGGGGGGGGGGTTACGCCCTGCTGTGTAACTGAGACTTTAAGGTGATTTAGTGAGTTTGTGACACCCAGAGTCAATTCACGCCAGAGAGAAAAGACTCTTCAGATCATTTTATGTCCTCTTCCACAGTTTGTTTCCTATGGATTTGTAGAGCATTTGGTGTGTAGAGCCTGCCGTTATTATCTGTATCTGCTTAAATAGTAAAAAATGTAATAGTCATGAAGTAGTTTTGTGTCTTCAGAATGATCTTATTCTACTTTCTGTTGTGCTTCAGTAAAACTAATTCAGTCCTGTTTGAGATCCGTGGTGTTTTTAGTCTAACTTAAGGTCAGAATGATGGCTCGATAGCAGCTTTAGCTGCTGCTCTCGGCCCTAATAAAACCCACTTTGCACAGTTTTGCACTTCATCACGTTTCCATTCTCTTATTCTAGCATTTAAACATGAATCTGTTATTTCTAAACAGACTGACAAATAAAACCCAAATGTAACAACTCTGTGCCGAAACTGCTTCGTGATGTGATTCAGTGCAACTAATATAGTCCCTGTTGGAGCTCTGTGCTGCTTTAAATCTCATTTAAAATAGAGTTTGTGTAATAATACAATCTGATTTGCCTTCATATTTGTGTACTTTCTGACGTTTTAAACCTCTCAATGAAACACCAGCTGTATTGTTCTTCTGTGCCCACTGTACACTGTGCTGGTGTAATATTTCTGCACAGAATATTACTTCGTGTTTGTGTCTCCAGAGTTACATGAACTGATTTCCTTTTAGAGTTTTATGGTATTTAAAATCCAATTTAGGGCCCTAATAGTGTCCTTGTAGTCACTCAGCAGTACTAATACAGTCTAATTTCATATGCTTGTCTCTTTCCACACTTTCAGTCTCTTTTAACTGACACTGACGTGCGTCCATGACAGGTTTTTTTTAGTTTATTTTAGTTTAATATTTTAGCACATGCTCAGGGTTTCCTGTTGCACAAATGTGACATGTCTGGAGGGTGTGCACCACGTTCAGGTGTTTAGAGTAAACACATCTTAATCTACGTCGTGTTTTAATGCAGCTAACTTCATCTTTTTGGAGCTTTATAGTGTTTTCAACCAAATTTTAGGGACAAATTGACGCCCCTATAGTCACTCGTGCTGTCAACCATAATGCAATGTCATTTTTCTCATTTTTGCCCTTTATGACATTTAAAACCTCTTGAAACACCAGAAACATGTCCATGGCAGCTTATAGCGATGTTGTGGTACTTTATAGTATTTCCGTGCCCTGTAGTACCACTGTAATACTCCTGCATAAAGTATTATTACATATTTGTGCCTTTGGGTCATCGCTTGATACTTTATGTTGTTTTATTCCAGCTAATTTAGTCCTGCTGAAGTTTTCTAGGGTAAAAATGATGTCTGTGTTGTAGTTTAGCTGCTAAGAATTAAAAAATCTAATTACCCTGAAAGCCGCCTTCATATTTTGCAATTTATGATATTTTAAACCACTTGATTAACACTGGATCATACCCAGGACATTCCTGCAAAGAGTTTTGTGCTTATTTGGGAGCTTATACGACACTTTGGTGTACTTCTGTGCCCTCCTGAACTGGTGTAAAATCTCTGCAATAAAAATGACTTCATGTTTGTGTCTTCAGAGGGAAATAAACAGATGTTCCCAGAGTTTACGGTCCAATTTAGGGTCATAAAAATAATTATCCCTGCAGTCACTTCGCAGCTGCTGTCAATAGAAACGCAATGTAATTTCGTGTTTTCGTCCTTGATGACATTGTCAGCTTACTGTTGAGCACTTCATCGTGACTCTGTCGTTGCCAGCACATGTTCGGCGCTTCTTGAAGCACAGATTTACCTGGTGGTCTCACGGTAGTTCGTGCTGTGTTTGGGAGCAGCTGCCTCTGCCTGACAGAGACTTAAAGGCGCTTTTCCTTGTGCTGTGTTTTGTGTTTTTACCCCCTAAAAGCTGCTGCTGTGACTGCAGCCCCCAGTCAGCTGTCAGTCAGTGTGACAGCAGGACAAACCAAAGTGTGCTCACCTCTCCAGCCGTCCTCCCCAGCGGCATCTTCTGCCAGGGGTCCGCCAGCTGAGCCAGAGGCATCTTCTTCTTCTGCCCCTACTTTTCTTTCTTCTTCTGTTATTCCTCTTTTCTGCTGCTCGTACCTCCCTCGCTCCGGACGCTTTCTCGCCTGTTTCTCCTCGCTCTTATTCTTTAAAGAAAATGTTTGAAGGTAGTAGTCCACTTTCAGCGTCGGCAGGAACCGAACCGACCGACCAACCGACCGAACGGAGCCGAGCGAACAAGGGCTAATTCCGGATCTGCCGCGGCGCTGAGACCGCCCCTTCCTCCGGAGAGACGAAGAGGAGGAGGAGGAGGAGGGGGACGCCCTTTTTCGGAAACTGATTGACTTATCTCCGTTTCTCTCTACCTCCACCTCTCCCTCTCTCACTTCCGTTCTTTCCCAATATGGCGGCCGGTGTCGGCTTACCTGTCCGTCAGAGCGCTGCGTCACAACTACGTCACGACGACAGGCGGCATTCTCACTTAGGTAATAAAAGAGTGAACGAGCACGTAACTGAACTTATGAATAAACAGTCTGCGATTCATCACGCAGGCGGTGTTGTTTTGTTAATGATTATTTTTACCGATAAAGCCTAACAGCGTGGCGCCAAAGTGCCTCACACAATCACAGAAAGTATGGAAAACGACCTTAAACGACCCGTAAATTAGGCCACGTGAACCCAAAACACGAAGCAGTAGCATGAAATACAAAATATTACCCCCAAAATATGCAAAATTACTTGAAGTTGTCGAACAAAGAGCTACATGACCAGAAAACATAAAAGGTAGCACAAAATACAAAAAGTATCCCAAAGATATTCGAAATGACCACAAACTATCCAAAATAAGCCACGTAACCCCATAAAAACCCATCACAAAGTACACAAAATACAAATAAAAAACCTGCAAAATGATGACAATCCAACAATAATATGGCAAATTGCACCAAAAGATGTAAAAATAACCACAAAGCAGCCAAATGTAAACAAAATAACCACAAAACTACTCTAAATGACAACAAATGTCAAATATGCAAAATCAGTAAACACATACAAAGTGATACACCAGCAGCAGCGAAATGACTACAAAATGTCCAAAACAGTCACAAATGACATGAAACAAATTACCATAAAAATATACAACATCTGCACAAAAGCACCCTCAGAAATACTGAGACCACAAAAACCTGCTAAATGTCCACAAACAGCCCACAGCCCTATAAGTTATTGCAACTATACTGTAGTGAAACAAAATAAACCACTAAAAAAAAAAAAAAAAAAAAAAAGCTCCAGGACAACATAAATGTGTGAAAACCTATGAAATGCCAAGTTACCAGAAAAACATACAAATGAACACTATGCAGTGACCATAAACCACTCAAAATATACATATATATGAAAATCTCACAAAAACGACAAACACGAGCACAGAAAGGAAAATGACTTTGAAGTACACAAAACGAGATCAAAAACTACACAATAACCAAAAACAAACAACACAAAGAACCTCATGAACGTAACTCCTGGATTCACCGCATCGTTTCCTTAAAGCTGTGCGTCGCTACAAAATCCAGTTTTGAATACTTTTGTCATTTTTTCCCGTTTTCTGTGACAACTTTTCAGTGGTTTAAATTTACAGCATTTCATGTTTGTCGGAGTCGAGCATGAATTTCGTTCATAAAGCTTTAATAAAGGAACAAAGGGAAAAAAAAAAAAATAAAAAAAAAAAAATTCCAGACATGTTCATTTTTATACTATGAAGCTGACAATAAACCAGGATAAAGCCGGGGGAGAATTTTACTCTAATTAAAATGAAATAAATAACTTTTTAGTTTTGAGCAGTTTTTCAGCCTGATAGTGACATCTAGTGGTTGAAGGATGGAACAACTGAACAGCTCATGGATTTCCTTTAGTTTGATCAACTATTGAGTCATATTTGAAGCATTACTTTGTAAACACATTTGAAAGCTGAGCAAATAAAATATGATTCAAACACAAACACGTTTCCACTTTGCTTTAAAGTTGTTTTATTTCACAACCTTCAGTTCCCACCATTCAGACAGGTAAATAAGAAAGCTTTATATCTGTACAGGCTCAGATACAGTAAACTTTAAAGAACACAGAGGAAAGATCTTATAACAGACTCCTTTAAATTCATAAAGTGCCCAGAAAGTCTCAAATGTAGTGCATCCAGTTGCCAGCTTCAGTTTCCCCACACAAGTCCGGATGTTTGTCTCGTCAGTAGTCGAGTCAAGCAGCTAAAGTCTTGCTTTCATCTTCAGCTTATAAACACATTTTTAGAGCCATTTCATGGTTACATACACCGATATTGTGTCCTTATCCTGGACACTGAACCTGCTTCAGACGAGGACTTCTCTGGAATGAAGCTCAGGCTGCGACTCCTCATTAAAGGCGTTTTACTACCAGAAAAATCCATCACATTTGTAATTTCCCAAATTTAAAGTCACACTTCTGAGGGAATATCTACACAAGTTTGGAACATTTAAAAATCTCCTAAGGGTTTAAAATGCAGGATAAACATGGAGAAGGTTTCTAACAGACACGTTTCCATGTCAGATGTTGGGATTTGTGCGTTTACAGTGCAGCATGTTTATCCTGTCCAACACCTCTGGCTCCACCACGAATAATATCTCACAGTTATACAGTAAACTATAAATAAATAACACTGACAGGTTTCAAGGAAAAACCTCAAAGTCCCGTGAAGGTGCTGAGACCTAAAGTCGAGAGGGAAGGTGCTGAATGTGTGAGGGATAAAGGTTGAGTGTGTGGTCCGAGTCTAGCTGACAGACTTGAGCTTGGACCAGGGGTTTGTCCCGCGCACCTCCAGCAGCGGGTTGTTGGAGAAGATGTGGTTGCATAACTCTTCCAGCGGCGGCTCCGGGTCCGAGGTGGCGAACTGAGTCGCCTCCTCCACCTGCTTACGGATCTCGATGTCGATTTCCTGGCGGGAGAGAAATCAGGTGCTGTAATCCCTGCAGCTGACGACATTTAAAACCATTTGAAGCTGTGAATGCATCACTGCCGTCTGGACGCTCACCTTGAACTCTTCTACAGACGCCATGTTGTGGCTGAGCATGCGCTCCTTCAGCATGGAGATGGGGTCGCTCTTACTGCGGACCTCCTGAATCTCCTCGCGGGTACGGTAGCTGCAGGAGGTCAAACCAAATTACTCAGAAAAAATCACAACTCCCCCAGGGTCCGGTAAATCCAGACTTAGAAAGGCAACTCACCTGACACCTGGGTCACTCATGCTGTGTCCATGGTAACGGTAGGTCTGCAGCTCCATTATGATGGGACCCTGAAACACAAAGTGCTGCTTCACATCGATGCTCTGGAAGATTAGAGCCTTTTAGAGAGCCTACAGGAAACTCTCCACCACGAGAACCCTTCAAAATTAAAGCCCGTGGGTGTCCATGGACTTCTACCTTCACATGTATGAAGAACTGAGTGCAGCACAGAGGTTTTATTTTAAATTTATGTATTTTTTAAAAATCTAAACCCTCACCTTTCCAGCTCTGCAGTGATCTGCAGCAAACTGTGCGGCCTCTCTGACGCACAGGACATCCATCCCATCCACCTGCAGGAGAGCAGAGAGAAACCTGACCATTGGCACACCTCTAAGCACAGAGAAGCGACCCCTGCAGCGACCCCTGCAGCGACCCCTGCAGCGACCCCTGCAGCGACCCCTGCAGCGACCCCTGCAGCGACCCCTGCAGCGACCCCTGCAGCGACCCCTGCGTTCCAGTGTGTTTGTGTGCAGTATCATACATGAGCATCAGACAGCTGTATGCATGCTCACACCTGCAACTGCCAGGACAGACTCTCAGCCTCTTCCTGTTATAGTCTGGGTCCAAACGGGCAGCGGCAGTGTACAGTCATCAGACACACTGCAGCCGCTGCCCAGGACCGGCACATTTACCCGCCATGTTTAACCCCGCCCTGCAGCTTTAATGTGTTAGTGTCTCACTCTGAGTCCAGGTATGAAGTCCCCCCTCTTGTAGTAGTCAGTGCTGGCTGCAGCTCTCTCCACTGATGTCCCCATGCCGTACTTGTTGTTCTCGCAGATGAAGATGCACGGCAGCTTCCACAGAGCGGCCATGTTGTAAGACTCAAAGAGCTGGCCCTGATTGGATCAGAGAGGAGTCACAAAGTGCTTTACAGAGGTATTAAGAGCACACAGCTGAACCACGTAAACAAGGCAGAACTGCAGCAGCCTCTCCAGCGCACTTTGAGACAGTCATGAGTTTAGTGATGTTTCTTAAATGGGTAAAAGAGAGTGAGATCACCCTTTCCTTATTCCAACTACAACCTACAAGGACATATTTATTATTATTTATTTTTTTAAATCTTACCTGATTGGCTGCTCCGTCTCCATAGAGCGTAACGCACACCTGGTTGTTGCCTTGGTACTGGCAGGCGAGAGCGATGCCTGCTCCCAAAGGTACCTGCACAGTTCACAGGTGAGTTACTGAAACTGTAACGAGTGTTTAACTACGGAGATGCGCAGGTGTGAGAGGCTTTTTAAATGTGCTCACCTGTGCGCCCACGATGCCGTTGCCTCCATAGAAATGTGGAGCGTACATGTGCATCGAGCCCCCTTTCCCTTTGGCCACGCCCCCTCTACGACCTGAGGAGCACAAATAAAAGTGAAGCTGAGACTAAGATCCAGCTCAGACGTGCCCATGTTCAGACTGTAATACCTTCCTCTCGTTCTCACCTGTGAGCTCGGCGAGGATCTCTTTAACAGAGACGCCGCGGGTGTACGTGTACCCGTGGGCGCGGTACGCAGTGATCAGGTGGTCCGAGGGGTTGATGGCGGCCTCGATGCCTGCAGCACACGCTTCCTGCAGGAGAAACCACATGTTCTGCATCTCACCACACTCACAAACTGATGTTTGTTTGGGTTTTGTCTAAATGTTCTTGCACACACTGAGATTTGGATGCAATATAAATGAATTGTGTTCCTGGCCTGCAGGCGCTGATACCTGTCCGTCGTACAGGTGACAGAAGCCTCTGATGATCTTCTGCTTGTAGAGCTGGTCAGCTTTGAGCTCCATGCGCCTCACCGTCTGCATGGTGCGGTAATACTGCAGGCCCTGCTCCCTCGTCAGCTCCGCCTTCACCGGCGGGCCCTCCTCCAGGCGGTGCAGGTCGCATTTCTACACCAAAAACAAAAACACCACAAACTGGAGAAGAAGACCAAACCAAAGATTTTACATTTCTGGTCCACAATTGAGTGAAGTTTTAATAAACTAGACAAATCCAGACCTGAACCAAAGATTAGCACATTTATTAATTTACTGCTGAATCCGTCAGTGCTGAGCCTCCTGTAGTCTTTCAGGCCAGAATACAGATCCCTGAGTGGACTCGTGCTGATGATCATGACACTGAAACTATTGCTGATGTGATTCGATTCAGTTTGACAGCAGAATCAACTTTACAAATATAGCCATGATATTTTATCTGAAAGGACAGTTTGTGCATTAACCCTGATAAGTTTCATCTTGCCATCTTCATGTTACGTTCTGAGCTACATTCAGTATCGACTAAGATGTTTAACTGATCGCAGCTTTATGGGGTAAAAATCCCCTTCCTTCAGTCTGAAATTGCCATTAGTGATTCTCGTTTGTGCCCACCTTGATGTCAAAGGTCGCCTGGGGTGTGAAGTCAGCGAAGGAGCGGGAGACAACAACTCTGGCTCCCTGGAACACAAACACAACCAACTGAAACAGTGTTTCCATCACTGCAGCATCACAACACGACTTAAAGCGCTCACAGGTCTTCCACACTGAGCAGCGTGACGGCTGCCCTCCTCATCAGAGCAGGGGGAGGAGCGAGGCGGGGTTGGTGGGATCAGATGGGCGGGATCAGGTGGTTCATACACACACTAACCTTCAGTAATCTGACACTGTGGAGGTCAGTAACAGGGAGGGAGAACAAACCCAGTCCAATAATGCACTGTGGCTTTTACTGAACAGGCCCTTCAACAGTCTGATAGACTCCTGTTTTGTCCTGCACCACGTGTGCGCTGATGGACAGAGTTAATTAATAAAGGTAATTTAGTTCTTCAATAAGAACCTTAGAGGCATTTCTATGATCTGATATTTTACAGACAAAACAATTACTCAAAGCTGTGCTCAGCTGCAGCCCTGCAAGCTGCAGCCTTGCACATAACCATTGCTGCTTTTACTGTACACAGATCAGTCACGTTAACGTGCACGGTCACCTCTTCAGGTGAAATATTTTGGTGAGGTTGCCCACGGGAGAGGGGGACAAAAAAAAAAAGGCAGCAGACCTGGTGTGGACGGGCCCGACGAGGAGCGCCAGTTTGTCCAGGATCATTTTAGCTCATGAAAGTATAATGTGCACGTAGGATTTAACACTTAAAGACCAAGAGAAAGAAAAATAGTTCTGATAAATTGATCATTGTAATGACCAAAGTGTCAGTTTCTACCTTGCCAAGAGCTGTAATTTATTTAAGTTTTCTAGGTAATTTTCTGACTTTTATAATCAAATGATCAAAGTTATGGGACAGATTTATAGATCAGGAGAAGTAGAGTTAGTAGAAGCCCTTGTTTGACAATTAACCCATAAAACAGTTACCCGATGGTCCCAAAGCCATTTAAAAACAAAGGAAAACACACTTCCCACAATATATGGAATCATTTTGACTGGGAATGCACCAGTTATGAAATTCTGGACACGTAACCACGTTTAAAATAAGAAACAGCTGATCTTTTTTTTTTCCACCTCATTTTTTGGGATCAAAGAAATCTCCCTGCTTTGCACGGCTCTGAGTGCAGCATTAACGAGACATATAGGGTCATTTGTTCTTAAGTCATACATATCCATCCATGCAGCAGCTCTGGTTAGGTTCCCCGGCCCTGTTAGTGAGCAGGCAGCAGACATGGAGGAAGCGTCACGAGTCCTTACTGGTCTGTCAGCACAGCCGCTAACTAACAGCGCAGACGCTGCTCTAGTACTGACTGCTGTTGGAGGCGGTTTAGGTGGAAGCCGCTGGGTCTGTGCAGAGGCGGGCGCCGCCGGCGACGTTAGATCAACAAACTCTGACAGGTCAGTCAGTAGCTGGGGAACAAAAGGAGCCAACCAATCAGACCAGAGCACAGAGCACGCCCAGTGGAGCTCTACAGGTGAGAGAGGAGCTGTAGCTAGACAGAGACAGACATGACAGGTGGAGTCTAAAAAGATGAGACACACACACAGAGGGGACAGACTGAAACCAGCCCAACGTGTTCACACAACACCTCGTATTTCACACAAGCACAACATCTGTAATCCCAGATTAATCACTTCAGCACCAGCAAAGCCATTTATGTAGATTACAGGCCTTATAGCTGTTTTTTTAGTCATTGTTAATGAATCTTTACAGCTTAAGAACATTTTATGAAACTGATTTTTAAATATGTTATTTTGCCTTTTTAAATGAACATTATCAAGTATTACTTTGTTTATAATTTTACTCATTTTCTCTTCATTTAATTGATGCATTCGTGTTCTTACAAGTCATTTTAATTTTATCATTTCAGGATTGATTTTTATTTTATTATTAACAAACACAACATTAATGATAAATGAACCCTGACATTTGTTATTTTGGCCGGTTTAAGATCATTTTTGGAGTTTTCGTAATGACTCAAAGTTGATTCACGGCTACCCAAATCTGGGGGAAGTGATACCCGTTTGTTTAGGTGCTGAAAATTCAGCTTAATGTTGTAGCAGTGTGAAATTAATGTTTTAGGAAATAAACAGCAAACAAATATGGAATGAACGTGTTAAATGAAAAAAAAGACTCAAAGACTATAAAGAACTACAAACACTCCACACCAATGAGGAGAATCATTGCAAATGCTACAGCGATTCTTTTAGCTGCGCTTCAGTTAGCTCCCTGGGAACCACCACCACCACCACAGCAGGACGGAGCCTGCAGACAAACATCAGCAGCTGCTTACCTCAGACACTGTTTGGGCTCCCTAGGGTTCAGGCGACGGGGAGAGGTGGGAGAGGAGGGAGAGAAGCGAAAAATGAATGGGGAGTCTTTGAGTGAGTTTGTGTGTGAATAAAAACAGCAGGGAGGCCGGAGGGTAGGAGTGAGCACCAGCGGAAAAGGGAACAGGATTCCCACAGGCAAGCGTGAGACTCGATTGAGGCATTTTCAGCTTTTTCTTCATCTCATTCTGGATGATATGATTAGTAAAGCAGTGCCTGTAGGAAGCTTCTGTAAATGATGCACCACAACAAACACTCGACATGCTGCTGCCAGTCCTACTGACCCACAGGGAGGCGCTGATGTGTTTTAAACTGACCCAGCATCTCTTGATTGGCCTGATTTTGGACCATGAAGGAAGTCTAGCATCCTCTTTACATGTCATGTCATCTAGAAGTTTATATTTGAGCATGGGAAACTAAAAGAAGTGTACTATGAAGCCATAGTAATGGCTTCTTTAGCCCTCTTCAGCTTAGTCAGAGCGTTCAATGTTAGGACGGTGGCTACATCACCATGGTAGGCAATGATAAAAGTCACCTCTGGATTTCTAGGATCAACATACTTCTTTAACCTACGCGATTATCTTTACCGTACACGGCTCTGCACATTTATACACGTATGTTTTTATTCTATTTGTTTTAAAGCATGTAACTGCGTGTACTTTCTCAAAACGTGCACCATGCTCATAAACGTTTTAGAGACAAACACTGGAGGTAGCACACCTGAGAGCAAAGTGAGAGGTTTACATTTGCATGGTGCACTCACAGAAGCCCCTATACTGCATTTCAAATATGCTCCTAATATTTCGTCCACCCGCCTTCCGTGTTTAAGCGCCCATGCTGGTCGGTATTGATCACATCAGCGCCTGCGTGGCAGTACAAGCTCTCCGTGCTGTGTGAGGAAGGCAGACCACCAGAGGCATAACATATTCAGGGTTAGAGAGAGGTAAAGAGCTAGCACCCCGACTGTAGCCATGTCACTGCATTCATGCATGCTTCCGTCCAGTCAGCCAATCACACGAGAGCATGAATAACCCATTCTTTCACCACAACATGCAAACTGCAAATAAGAGCTCAAACCAGCCACCAGTGCTAATGTTAGCTGCCGCTAACAAGGTCAGCCCCCCTCCAAGCCAAATAGTACAAGGCGAGCTAATGGTTAGCGCGGACCGGCCCCGGCACACAACGTGGCCTCCGTGTCCACACCAACCCCCGAAAACTCACCGCATTCCTGCCGGTCATCCTGCACAGTGCGTTAGAGATAATGGCTAACATGGTTTTCATGCTACACACGGAGACGACCGGAGCCCGAAGAGGATTAACGAAGGATGCTCCGTGTTAGTGTACGCGCAGAAAACGGCGCCGACTCCCACAGTCCCACACAACATTGGTTCCGCTCGGTATTTATAGCTAGACGACAACTAGAGAGGCATGTTTACGCCCCACTATTACCCTTAATCGCTAATCATTGTAATTTATTTTAACAAGTTAAACGTTAGTAATTAATTTTAAACCCTGGCTCGACCTGCAGCCTCCACTCAACGATAGATTAAATAAATAGTTCATCATTTTATTTTTTTGTTTGGGAAATTATTTTTTAATAACAGAGACATATAATAACATTTTGAAAGCCAAAAATTTGGTTATTTCTCTTGCTTTGACCCTGTTCTGAGGTTTCCTTAGCTGTGCACTTTACAGATCATAGATGACAAACAGAAAATAAAAGTCATCAAAAAGCTAGCATTGGTTGTGTGGTGTGGTTATCTTTACCGAAATGTTGGTCAGTAACATACATCAGGCCATTGTCACAAACATTATTTACTGCAAACCAAGAGGTTAAACATGTCAAAATAAGAAACGCTGCTGTGTGTTAACAAGGCAAAGCTGCTGGTTTCTCATATTTACGTGGCAAAATTAACCAGTGATCGAGCGTCAGCTGTACAGAATGAAATAAAAACAAACACACAGGAACAACTGTAACACCGAGATAAATAAAACTTTTTTTATTGCATTCGAGTAAATACACCAGTTAAGGCCAGATAATTGACACCCTTGTTCTTTTTGCAGCAGCATCATAATAAAGTGTAAAAAAGAAAAGCTGTTTGCGCGTGTAAGCAACAGTGAGATATAAAAACGTAACATGCTGCATCGTAACACCGAGGAGTCGGAAGTGAATGAGGTTATGATGAGAAGGGCTGGAGTGTTTACCTCGTTTTCTACAGGTGAGAGGCTGTAACACTGACTCGTACAACTGGGAAAATGATAAGAGTATAAAATAGAGACACATGGGGGGGAAAAGCATCTTCTGCTGTAGTGTGCCAAACACATCAATTTGTAAACCTCCAGATCGACTGAAGCAACAAGATTCAAACAAAGTGCCTGTGGGCTGTTTAAAATTCAGAAACCGTGATATAAAAACATGTCAGAACCTAAAATTCATTCATTATTCTCATCAACACTGAAACACTTGGAGCTCGGCATCTGGATGCTGAAAGGCTTCAGCAGGTCGTGAGTTTGACGCCTCAGCACGCCACGGTTTGGTCAAAGTGTCTCTTTCCGTCCAGGTACAGCATCGACTCTGTCAGACACACAAAACATCCACATCAGTACACACAGCTGTTCTCCTTCCTTTCAGTTTGATCTTTGAATACAGAACAAGTCAGATCTGTAATCCCAGATTAATCAACAACTCTATGTGCAGGATTTTTTTTTAAGTTTTTAAAGTTTGGCTTTTATTTGGTGGCTGTGGAGGAGCTAACATCACGGGTCACCTGTAGATTAACCTGCCAGCATACGCTGCACCCAGTGAGTAATGAAATTGCAACAGGTTGTCATGGAAACCTGAAAAAAAAGCTGAAAATGCTGCTGAAACATCTACTATTCCTAGTTTTTAAAACGTGACACAGTAAATGTCTCGGTAGAAAAGAGTGAGTCAAAGCGAGAAGTGCCGATCAACGAACGCGTGATCATAACAACCACCAGCTAAATTAACATTTAAAAACCGTTTTAATAGCTGATTTCTTTCGGCACTGAACGTGGAAGTTTGTTTGATTTATTTTGAAAGGAACTTACTGACATGTATATAAATCAGATTTATTTTTTTAACTGTTTCCTGTCTGCACCGGCTCACCTCCATAAGTCTTGGGCATGATGTTGGGGACGTCGCGGTCTGAAGTGAAGGTGAAGTGGAAGATGTTGGTGGTGTTGTGCTGTCGGGTCAGCGGGTCAAACACCTCGCTGTGAACTCTGACCTGGACGTACGTCCCCTGAGTGTAACACACCTGAAAAACAAAGACACAAACAGCCGAAGCACAAAAAAGACATAAAAACGTCATTTATCCTGTTCATGTATTTATTGTCCTTATTTTTTGTCTCGTGTCTCCTGTTCCAGTGGTGGATGCTCATATTAAAGGTGGACAGAGAAACGTGTTGCTTAATTCTTGTTTAGCCAATTAAAGGAGGCGGGGCTAAAAAGGCCAGTTTTAGAGACAGGATTCACTGAGAGGCTGCTCCAAGGTGTCAGAAAAATCAGGATTATTTTGAACTTTGAATCATCCAAAGCTTCTCTAGCAAAGTCCAAGTATAAGAATATGGAGCAGTAGAGGTGACCTCCGATAATTCAGTTCAAAACATCTTCATTCTTGGTCTAATCTCAGTCACAAAAACACATGTAAAAAAAAAAAACCATCTAGTTCCTATGATATAATTTTTTACAAAAAGTGCTGTAGGTGTAAAAAGTTAGCAAATAAAACATCATCTTACATTCCTCTTAAAGGACAATCACTTTACTTTAGCTCCATTTTTGGTCTCCATCAGCTCCAAGTGAAATATTTCACTTTTTTAATCTAACTCCTCCCTTTTTTTTCCCCATTGGCTGGCCTCTAACTAACTCTGAAAGCCATACAGGTAGTCCACCTATAAAGAGGACGCTCTGACCTGCGATGAGAGCATCAGCAAAGATCCAATCTCCACAGGTTTCTGGAAGAGGATATCATCGACAGCCACCAGACTCGGCCGACAACCCCTGCAACACACGGCAAGGAGCAACAACATTTACAGCAGTTATTCTTTAATGTTTCTTTAACCCTTTAGTCTAAATGTCTCACCCGTAGGAGCAGGCGTTGGCCCAGCCGAGCTCGTAAGCTTTCCTCATCAGAAAACCTCCAAATATCCTGTTAAAGATGTTCCTCTCCTGGTCAACACAAACACAGAAACAGGTTTTTTAAGTTTTCCAGCTGAAATAATTTAGGGTTTAAACTGGGAACATAAATGAAACTGGAAACCACAAAAGATCCATTTCCCCCATGTAAACGTAGCTGCTGGTATTTAGGAAAAAAGAAACACAACTCAAGGAAATATCCAAGTAAAGAGTTCATATATATACAAGGTGTGATTACAAAAAGCTTTAGGAATCTCCCCTTCAAGACCATCTCCTCTGGTCTACACAGCTTCCAGCATGAATCCTTAAAAGTCGTGTTCCTGAGTCCTGAGCTTTGCACTGTACGCTCTTTATTATCTCCACGAACTTCAAACCTCAAACTTCTGTTGATCAAAATAAGCCGTCTTTCATGTGGAGGAACATCGCTGATGTAGAGAGTCGAGTCTCCGGCTATGACAGAGCAGCACATCGGGTGGACTCGCATCGTCTTGCTTTGGTACAAACAGCTCCAGAGGCTCCAGTTAAATCTCCAGGGAAGACTTAAAAGGCTGAATTCAAGTTAGAGGTGCACGAGAAGATGATCTTCAGTGGGAAAGTGACCAGAAATACATTACGTAAACTGGCTTTTCAATCACACCTTGCATATATTCACAGCCTAAAATGAACCTCAGTGTAGAAATAAATTCTCCTTCTTATTATTTATCCGTCCTCTCACCTGAGGATGGCAGATCTCCAGTCCTTTCAGTTTGGCATCTTCCATCCACACCGAGTTTGGGGGCAGAATTCTGCTGCGGAAACTGACTGTGCTGCAGAAACATCCACAGAGATTTAACAGAGTATCTTAATATATGAAGCAAATATAACATCCTCATGATATCCTGTGATGTTTCAGTCGTACTTGGTGTCCAGGGTGTTGAGGAAAAGGCCGTGAACGACCGTCCTCTCGTCTTGTGTGGGAGCGACCTTCAGCAGCGACGCAGTGCTCAGCTCCACACGGCGGGATTTGTTAGCTGGAGGAGAGTGAGCGTCAAGATCAGCGTGCAAAGACTAAGCTCTTCATAAAAGCTGCGATTGTTTCATCGGCTCTCACCTTCGCCTTCCTGCAAGAGTCGTTCTTCCTCGGGTCCTTCAGGCGTCAGTGGATTTACAAACGCTGCCCTGAAAAGGGAAAAGAAGCAGAAACACAGAGTATTAAATAAGTATGAGAGAAACACAGCATGAGTTTACCGTGCCACTTTTAGGACTGAGAAGCAAAGCTCTGTGCAAAAATAAATCTGCACAGGAAATGGGAAATAAAATGATTTCCGTGCACATAATTAGTCCTCAATGAAAACACTTTCTCGATGCAGAGAGCCAAAACAAACAAATGTAACAATGCAAAATCTCCTGAGGCAGCACACGAGCAGAGGACAGAATCCAGATGTAGAGTGCTGGGCTGGGCAGAGAGCCCCTCATAGTTATTAATCCTAACTCTTAAATCTCTGTGAGGTAAGATACTCAGAGAGTCGATCAGATCTATGCCACTTGGACCCTAACAGCCTCTGTAACATGGAAACTATAACGCTACTTTCATTAACCCCCAAACTGTGTTTCGTAGGCAAATAAAATGACTTTTGGTTCTGTTGATCACAACTATGTCAGATTTTCAAAAAAAGGGCCCTGGGATCTAGAAATGGGATTCTCTAAACTCGTGTTTTTTCAAAATAAAAGCACTGGCACTGTACAGGATGTAATACCTCTTGTTTCCTGGGTCTCGGGCCACCATGACGAATGTAGCATCCAGAACGGAGGCGTACGCTCCGTCACGGTACTGCAGGAGAGACAAACACTTGGTTTTTATTTACACCACCAGCGAGCATAAACAGGGTTAAGACTCTTCATTTAATTACTCTCTTTGTATATATTGCATATAGTCGAGTCAGCAGGTTAGGCGAGCCCACCTGTGACATGTGGATCTTGGCTTCAATGGAGGACTTCCCCACCCACGTCACATGACCTGTGAACTTGATGTCGCAGTCGGGGTAGATGACGTGCTGCCTCATGTCTGACCAAGCGCGCACACACACACACACAAAGATATTAGTGGTGAACAAACCAAAGTGGTTTATTGTACCCTGTACCTGAGAGATTCTTACCGATTTTGTCCACCAGGGCGGTGACAATAGACAGAGGAGACCTCTTTAGTTCTGAGTTGTAGGTGTGAGAGTAAGAGATGAGGACTGAGGAAGAAAGAAGAGGAGGAATTACAGTTAGGTCCATAAATATTTTGATTCTCTACATTACCACAGTGAATTTGAAATGAGCCACATGCAGACTTTCAGCTTTAATTCAGTGGGTTGAATCCTTTCGTTTCGGTGGACAAGTTAAATAACTCAAAACAAAACGTTAATTTCTAATACTTAGTTGAAAACCCCGTGCTGGTGATCACAGCCTGAAGTACTGAGCTCATGGTCATCATCAGATGCTGGTTTCCTCCTGCTTAATGCTCTGCCAGGCCTTTACCTGTTGGTTTGTGGGTCTCTCTGTCCAAAGCTTAATCTTCAACAACTGAAATACATGATCAGCTGGGTTAAGCTCAGGCGACTGACTGGTCCATTCAGGAGTGGGTTGCTTTAGCTATATGTTTGGGGTCATTGTCCATCTGTATTATGAAACGCCGCCCAATCGGTTTGACTGGGTTCAGCTGGGTTTGAGCAGACAGTGCGTCTCTGAACACATCAGCATTGATTCGGCCCCTTCTGTCCTGTCCAGCCCAGTCTAGCCTCCCTTTTCTTGAGGATCATGACTGGCTTTCGCTTTGCAGTGAACCCTGAGTATTTACTTTCACACCCACTTCTCTTTATGGTAGACTTGGTAGACCTCCTGGAGAGTATCGTTCACTTCGATGGCTGGACGTCCAGGTCTTTTGGCGTTGCTGAGTTCAGCAGTGCTTTCTTTCTTTCACAGGATGTACCAAACTGTAGATTTTAACACTCCTAACACTCCTGTAACAATTTCATCCAGTTTGAATGTGGATACCCTCAAATAAAAGCTGAGAGTCTACACTTCCTGTCCATATTTCAGCGCCCAAGTTTAAATGAACCTAACTGTGTAATTAGTGCTTGAATGAGTGAATCATCTAATCTGCTGTGTACCTGCTAAACTGTCCAAGTCCTCCAGGATTCTGCCAAACCTGAAACGAGACAGAAAACAGTTAGAAGGTCAAAACTGAAGCGCAGACGTACTGGACCACATTAACTCAAACAGCAGGCTGCATTCATTTTCTGATGACCGCGCACAAACACAGGGTTCAATTTCTAGCATTTAAACAGGCGAGTCATAAAAGCAGTCAGTACAGTAGCTATGAAGTTTTTGCAGCATGCTGTAAACAAGTTTGTTTCTACTGTAAACAGACACTTTAACACAGGGGTCTTTTTGGAGCCTGCCTCCAGTGGCCATTAGGGGAAGTGCAGCTTTTGGCTCTGGAGGTTCTTGCTTATCCAATACAAAGAATGCAACTGAACCCGTCACCATTCACATGGAGGAGACATGGATTTATCAGACTGTCATGTAGCTCTTAGATTTTCCTTTCATGGTAAACGTACTGTTGGTGCCCGTTCACTCACTTTACTGTCTCCACTTTCTGCATGTTTACCTGACGGTGTTGTGGTAGGTCAGATACTTCTCCCTGAGCTGTGGCTCAGAGCCCAGGGGCAGGTGCACCTCCAGGTAGCTGTCCTTCATCCTCTTGGCAGGAAGTTCGTTCTGAGATTTGGCCAACATGGATGACAGTGAGACACGCTCCGCCATGGCCTGCTGATGGTCGCTGCAGACGAGAACGAGACCGCATCACTAAATATAACATGTTAAAAATAGACTCCCTGGATTTGTTCATGTAAATATATTTCATTGGTATTATTATTATTGATTACTTTTTTTAGATTTATCTTTTATAATATTTATTAAGCAAAAAAGCAATAAAAAGTCCTGTAATTACAGTAAGAGCAAAAATGTCTCATCTAACTGCTGATAAATGAGCTCAGTCAGCTTTATTTTTAGGACTGCAGTTAGAAATACTGAAGGTGAGGGTTGGATTTAGGTGTGTAGGGGTTTGGAAGCTAAAAGCTTTAACAATTGTGTACTGAAAAGTGAACAGCAGTAATCTAACAGACAGGAAATGAACACATTATTTACTTTTTTTTCTCAAAATTCCTCCAGATAAAAATGACCGGCCTTTTTTTCTTACCAGAAAAAAAGACGATTCTACAGCAGATTTAATAGACTGATAAAATTACAGGAGTAACATGAGACGAGAGAGGAACAATATGTGAGTCATATACATGTGTGTCATCTGCAATACAATAACATCTGATGCTGAGGATTTTTAAAATAATTATTCAAGTGAGTGTTGGCACGTAAATATAAAATATCTGGGGTCCGAGAGCAGAACCCTGTGGAACCTCTAAGAGTACTAAAGCTGTCTGACAAAGCTGAACGACCGCAGGTAACAACAGGACAAACCTAAATCTCAAGTATCCAGCCGGACAGCTTTTCACAAAGCAAATGAACAAACTCAAAAGTAACTCTGTGAAAGCAAAATGACCAAAAATGTCTTTTTTGATAATCTTGCCAAAACGTAACGATCAAAGCACAATTTATTACTGCATTCAAAGGCTGCTGACTGAATGGTGGCTTTTAACATTTGCTGAGAAATGATTAAGGATGCTGTGATTTTTAAGGAGAGGCCAGCTGCCGATTCTTTTACAGGCAGAGAGTCACAAACAGATTTGTTTCACCAGAAATGGATTCATACTAAGATTTAAAGTAAATCTATTATATTTTCCTTACTTTCTATCATATATACACTGTTACAACAGCTGATGTTTATATTAACCACAACGTTTGTAAAATGAGGTCAGTCTGTGTGTAAAAACGCATGTTTCTGACAGTTTTTTTCTACTGTTGGGTCTGTATGATGTCACAGAGAGAGGATGAGAATAATATACTCATCTAATGCACAGAAGCCTTAGGTGGCTTAAAGGGGGAGGAGCTAAACCAGCTCATTTCAGACAGCATGAGGTAAATAAAGATGATTTTGAACTGTGAGTCATGCCAGTTACCTCCAGTTTGTGGAAGCTCCCACGATTTCTCTCAGCCTGTTTCGCACTGAAAACAGAAGACGAACCAGATGTATGAAAGATCTGAACACTGGAGTTTGGAGGCTGCCATTAAATATAGCACATTTTTTACAATGTGATCTGAGACTTGCAGCTCAGCAACGTCTGAACAGCAAGAAAACATAAAACTGAAGCTGAGTGCCACAGAGGGAAGAAGACGAGAGAGTTCCTGCTACAGGAAGGTTTGTTTCTGAGAGGAGACGTCTTTGAACATAAAATGCAGCTCTATGAAAAGGCTGAACAGCAGAAGCTGAAACTTCAGTTAGGAGACAGTCGGGGGGGAAACATGCAGGGAGGAGTTAAAATGTAATTAGAGTAAATTAGAAGACAATTAATAAGCTCATCAGTTCAGATAGTTGTGATTCATCTTGGTTTACCAACACGCACCATTTGACACATGAAACTGTGGATTTCCTGTGGAGAAACACAAAGGATTAAACACACAGGGCTCAGAGGAGGACGGACTCATGAGGAGACCAGAATAAACTCAAATGTACAAAGTGAAAACACGTCTGTCCTGAACACAGCAGAGACGTTGTTCCACTAAGGATACAGCAGGTCCTATTTAGGGCCTTGCTTTGTTTATTATTATCATTTTACACAAGTAAATCACACTTAACATGATGGAAACCAGTGAAAATATTCATGGCGTCGCAGCACTATCTCTCATCAACCTTTATGAAACCAGGTACACAAATCCAACATCCCAGGATGCACAACAAAGCTTCTCTGAGAAAACCTTAAAGAAATTCAAGCTTTTTATCTTTAAAGGTAAATTTCCATTTTCCAGGCTTGAGGCAGATTTTCATTTTTACATAATTGTGTGAAGCTTTGTGGTTACAAACAGCTTTTGCTTTCCTCTGCGCACTTACTCCTAAATGTTACTCTATTGATTTAGAATAAAAATAGAATAGAATAGAAACAAACTTGAAACAAACTCTGAATACTTGGGCCTAACACATGTTGTCGTTCTCTGTTCACAATTTATATAATTTTAAGCTCAACTAGGTCATTAAATTTAAGTGTATTGAGCGATAAAAATAATAAATTTCGGTGACTTCAACGTAAAGACCTCCCAAATGCAGAATTGTGAAACTTTTGAGTTTGCATTGAAGGTTTGTTGTGTCATCGTAAATGTTGACGTTTCACCAAAACACGAGAATTTACTATACCTCAGGTGTATAAATATCTAATCTGCCACAAACGCCAGCTGATTGCTAAGAGTCTGGAGGCCTCTAAAATGGCATAACGCCACCTGGTGGCAACAGGAACTCATCATAGATGTGATAATCATCATATTACATGACATTTGCGTTGTGTTGATACTAGCTTCATGTATGTAAACTGTTCCATCATAGCTCTGATTTGACATGTGTTTGCTCACTCTTTACCCCTCTGTGTTCTTGCTGTTAAATCAGGCGATGTGAAACAGGAAGTGCGTTTGCTTTCTTACCCTCGATCATGTCAGGTGCCTTTCCCTGCTTGCCCTGCTTCAACGCTCCTCCCGTGCAGAACGACCTCCTCGTGAAGGACGCGGCCGATCGCAGCAGCAGAAACCTGAAGCAAGCAGAGAAACTCCTGTAATTACCAAGTCCTGTTACAGGCACGCACACCGACCCCCTCTATTTCAGGCCGGGCGTGTGAGCGGTTTAGATCCCGAACAGCTGATCAGACGGACTGTTACCGCCCCCCCATGAGAGGAGCGTGACTCTCTGCAGCTTAGTCACATTTATAGCTCGTTACTGCATGTCCACTTTCTGAACATCTTTTTTTAATGTAATCTCCATGAGATTAAAATACAATTTTAAAAATAAGAGTACATTCAATGATCTTTATTATTGTTAGACTGGGTCACGGGACAGTTATCATGAACAGTAAAGTCAGTGAGTCTGTGTTACCTGGATTAGCAGCAATCTGTCCATTATTTTTAACAATGCATCAATGACTGGAATAACAAAAGGTTCACAACTCTTCTGACAAAGGAATTTAAAAATAACTTGATAACAATACTGATTATTTCTTTGACTCTGGCCTAACCTAAAGATCCTCTGTGTAGAAGAAACCCCGAATCTCTGTTTGGTTTCATCTGTGCCCCTCAGCTGTCGAAGGACCTGCCTGAGGGCCTTCAGCTTTCTTCATCAGTATCTTTTAAAACATTCTCTGAAGTCTTACTTATATTGTCGGTCTTTCTCAGTCGTCTTCTTACAGATTTTACATCTTTAACTAATTTTCCACTGCATTTATAACTAGGAAGTCTCACTGTTTTTTACTCTTCGTGTCACACTCAAGTCGTGTAACAGACAGCAACCTTAGAGCTGAAGAAGAAGGCAGGATGAAGGTGAAGATGAGTCACAAAAGGGAAGTTTTGTAAAATGGTAGTGAGGCCTGTTATGATCTGTGGTTCTGAGACAGTGCTGCTGACAAAAACGATGGAAAGAGGAGTTGAAGATGCTCAGATTCTCACTGGGAGTGAGCCAGATGAATGGGATTAGTTATGATTAGTAATTAGAGACACAGCTCAGGATGAGCGTTTGGACATGTGAAGATGGGGAGAAAGGATGGAAAAGAGGAAGTTAGAGGAAGTTCATGGATGTGGTGAAGGAGGACATGCAAAGAGTGACAGAGGAGGATGAAAAGAAGAACTAGCGTCTTTTTAAAATCAAACATTTTAACTGATAATGTTTCGGCCATTTCTGTTTTTATTATTATTATGTGTGTATTGTACATGTGAAACTCTTCGTAGTGGTCATTTTGACCTCATTACTTATTTATAAAGCGCATGTAGGAGTGTAAACTGCGTAGAGGTTTCTGAACGAGCCTGTGTAGCTGTCATAAGTTAACTTTGGTGTTTATCCTGTGTGAGGCCTCCTGATTTGCTCTGTCTTTATTTCCTGCAGACACGCCCTTCGTGGAAACAGACCCCCGCCCTCTGTGGGTCTGGTTAACTAGCCACTCTTCATTTACACACCACTGAAGTCATAACAGAGAAAGGACCATCACAAATCGCTGTTTATCGCTGCTTCGCTTCCCTCGCTACTCTTAGGTCACTTGTTAACAGCGCGGACGCCGCAGAGACAGCTGTGCACGAGCTTTGTTTTACGTCACTAACCTCTGTGAGAGCATTTTGACCGGGATGACAGAGCCGAGGCCTCGAGGGTCCAAACGAAGCGGGTGGGCTGAAAAAAGGGAGAGAAAAGAAGAAGAATCACAGTTTTCTCTTGAGGAAAGAAAGAGGCTGATGACGGGGTAGCTTCCGCGGTGGCACGCAGCTCCGCCCACTGCGTGATGACGCAGCGCTCAGCATTCGTGGGCCTTGATTCGTGGGCCTCAGTTCAGCCTGTCAGGAACTTTATTTGACAGGGTAACCTTACAAAGTTAGACACAGACAGACACAGTGGTGCTCACTGAGAGATTTTCCAAGTAAACTGTTAGCGCTCACTTTTCTCACTAAACAGCCGCTTAAAAAACTTTTACATTTCTGTTTTTTATATTTCCGTTTAGCCTAAATCTGCCACTCTAATATAATTTGTCCTTCTTATTTTTCTCTCTCGAAATGTTACTCTCTCTGCCAGAACCTTGAACTTTGTATTTATTGAATTACCCATGTTTTTGTCGAACGCGGGTCAGTGAAACAGTAACAAACCTAACTGTATGCATGAGTAAAATATCAAAACAATCTTTGTGTACTTTTTTTTATGAATCTATAAATAATTTCATTTATTTATTAGATGAGTGGATACATGTCGACATGTTGTAATTAAGGTGTTTACCATATCATAGCGTACAAAGCACAAGGGGAAACAAGGGAAAGTGATTCTCCTTTAACCCTCCTGATAGGTTTCAGGTCGGAGTGATCCATTTCAAAATTGAATATTATATTTAAAATTGGTTTAATAGATGTAATCAACATATACAATGAAAGTAGCTAATTTCACATATTTACACGTATATTTCGTGTCACAGTGTCTCTGGAGACTTCATATTTTTTCCAGAGTCATCTGATTTGATAATCAAGAGACAAGCACTGTTAGATGGGAGGGAGGGAGGGAGACAAGCTGGCAACTACTATTATTAAACACTGTACTTAAAAAAGTCATATATCCTCATCGAACCATGATCTGTGAGCAGTAAAGAACACAACTACATCAAATAATGACTGAAATAGTTAGTAATGGAGTTAATAATGAGATATGAACAATGTTTATTCTGTGGGTTTTTTGTTGTTTTGGATAACTAAACATGCCCAAGCTGACCCACGAACGTCATTCCTTCACCTTGGAGACAAACATAACAGAAGGGTTAAAAATGTCTGGTTTTCACTACAAGATACTCCCGAGGCACACCTTCCCCTTAGTTGTTGGTTTTTTTTTAGCTGAACACTTTTCTGGACAGGCAAACGTTCTGGTCCGTCTTCTACAAGTGAATGAACAACAACGGTAAGATATATGAGAAGAAAATAACGTATAAGACGCGTCATAAATAAAGCAACTAAAACAACCACGTTATACACTGTTAGGGACATTAAATGTCTTGTATTGCATCAATTTCAGTCTAAGTTACAGTTGCAGGGGTGGGGGTGGGGGGTGGCCTTTGACCTGTGCTCAGAGGATCATTGTTCCCCCCAGTACATCAATGCTACGACTGTCTGCGAAGCATCTAACCACACCTAATCATTACACACACTCTACTCTGCACATGAATATGTAGGGTCTGCTGGTGTTGGAAAATTCCACTTGTGTGGGCAGACAGAGGCATTATGGGAGAGACCTGAACTGAAGTCTGTACTGGAGCATTGTGAGTTGAAATTAAACCTCCTGGAGGAAAAAAGAAATGTGAAAAACTGGTGATTCCATACATGTGGTTCTTTTTTTCCTCAAAGACCTTTAAAATTAATTAGACAAACCTTCACAACAACTGCCCAAATAGATCCCTGCTGAGTGGCTTCACTTCCGTGGAGAACAGGAATGTCTTTCTGTCAGTGTAAAGACACTCAACTAAATATTTAATCCTTGACATATCTTAAAAGAAAAGGAAGGACAATTTCAACAATATGTCTCAGTTTTCTACATCATAAATGTGTAGAATCACAGAAAAGTAGCTTATTGTCAGTCTGCCCCAGGGCAGCTGTGGCTACAACTGTAGCTGCCTCCACCAGTGTGTGAATGCGAGAGTGACTGAATAGTGGCATTGTAAAGCGCTTTGGGTGCCTTGAAAAGCGCTATATAAACCCAATCCATTATTCATTATTATTATTATTATTATTGCCCAGAGTGTCCTGTATTTATGATAATGTTCTTCATTTTTCTATAGTAGAACATTTCTGTTTTAAATACTGTAAAAACAATATTTCTTCATTTAATCTCATAATTTAATCATATCAGTTTATCTGTTACGTAACCATTTGGTGCCAAACTGATCTGTTTTAGAAGAACTTATCATCCCAAGAAAGTTTCTAGTCCTCATAACACCTGGAAATCTATGTGCTTCTTATCTTATCTCTGGGGCAAAACTGATGTTGTTTTCTGAACTTCAGATACAGTTACAGTTGAGTTACTCTTTTGATTAAGTAACTTAAATTATAGGCTATTGTTTTTGTTTAATGTGTTAGATGTTTAGCACATTGTTTGGCTCTTATACATTAGTTAAACATTAGTTCAACATTGTTTAACTAAAGAATAAAAACACTTTCCCAGGTCCTTTTCTCCATCAAAAACATATGACAGAATAAAAACAGACCCCCACATGTGACCGTTCTTTGTACCCCGATTGGACAAAAAAAGTGACCAGAGGGTGTCGCTGATTTGTCAGAAATCCGATATTTGAGTGAACCGACCAATTATATTGCAGCGCGAGCCGGCTATAAAAGCCCTGACATAAACAAAGGGGGCACAGTAGAGCGGCAGCGACCCAGCCGAGGGCCAGTCATACTGAATGTTTTATCTCGACGAGCGCGTCCGGACCAGAGGCTGACTGTGGGGGAAAAGCCACTGCGAGGCGAATGAAGAAACACCTAATCTTCCAATTTACATACAGAGGACTTCTGACGAAAGGGAAAAAAAGTAAAAGAAGAAAATGGAGTATAAATTACGAAAAGCTGAACCCCGAGACGTGCCTGATATATTACGACTGGTGAAGGTAGGCCTGTGGGATTAAAAAAAACAAATACCGTTTTGGGGATAAACGTAATTAATTTGATATGAAACGAGCAGGAATTCAATATAGCGGTCGAAAGCTAAAGGGAACTGTTACGTGTTACAATATCCGTTAGCTGTGGAAATCCGTTAACTAGCGAAACATCGGCAGGTGTGAGCTTTCCTGAGGATGTCCGAGAATGAGGTCAGAGCCGGAGGCCTCTCTTTACCGTCAGATGACTCAGAGCGGCCGGGTGTCTAAATATGGTCCGTCTGACGCGGTGTTCGTATCATGGCTGACCCCGACGCGGAAATGTTATTACAGTGGAGGAAAACAAAACAAGCGACATCTGCGAAACCCCGAAGAGGGTGCCGGTTTGATCTGGAAACTGGTGGCGCCTATATTTAGCATCAGGGCGTTTAGAGGCCTCTTAGTTAAAGTTAACGTCATTTTCAGTTTGCACAATATACCGACTTTAAAGGACCTTATCGACTTTACTTGTAAACTTGGCTTTAAAAAAATAAATAAAATTGGCTCCTTCTAGTTAATTCCACTTAACTTTTTGGCTTGTAAAGTGTAAAGCCATTTTAAATAATTGTTCCCTTACAATTGTAAAAAGAGAAGTTTTTGTTTTTTTAACCTCCCTCCTTTCTGGTCCTCTGAATGACCCTAACGTCAATTCATTTCTTGTGAATTTGCTCAATGATCCACATTGAATGAAACTTGTGTGATAGAAAAGATCTAAACCTCGATGCTCACATCTTAATCACCACAATGATACCGACCAATTATTACAATGATTCTTTTGTGTTCTTAATTAATAAATGACTTGTCGCACAATAAAATGTTTGTTAGAATACTGGATGAGCTGCAGAGCTGCAATACACTTTGCTTGTTTAAGAAATTGAGCTCAAAACAAACAGGATTATGGACTAAATAAAAATGAAACGGCATCAGGAGTGCTGTGTCGCACTACGAATGACATCATCCCATTGTTGTTCCAGGAACTTGCAAAATACGAGGAGATGGAGCACCAGGTGACACTGACTGAGAAAGGTGAGTTTAAAGTCGCCTGCACACGAATAAAAGACTACCTGCTCTGTTGTGTAAATAATTAAAGGTTGTGTTTGCCTGTAGAGCTCCTGGAGGATGGCTTCGGTGACACCCCGTTTTACCATTGCATCATCACTGAGATCCAAGGAGAGAAGAGCAGTGAAGGTACGAAACTCCACGGATCCTCTTTCTGGAGCAAAAACACTTGGAGGATAGTTTTCAGCCTGAGGCTTGAATAGTTTCCCACAGGAACCGTCGGGTTATGTCACCTGATAAGGAGAGTAAATGTTTCCACAGGGTGTGCATCCTGGTTTTGTAAATACAGGCCAACAGTCAGACGCTCGCCTGCGGGTGTTAGTCCCCCTGAACACGTTTATTTAATTGTTCTTCACAACGT
The DNA here is from genome assembly GCF_900408965.1 of Simochromis diagramma. Lineage (NCBI taxonomy): Eukaryota > Metazoa > Chordata > Actinopteri > Cichliformes > Cichlidae > Simochromis > Simochromis diagramma. The sequence continues at coordinate 454,035 of NW_024387233.1, read as the reverse complement.
AGCTTCCATTGAGAAGTACAGTTTGTGCCTGACCTGCAGCACCTCATTACCTGAGGCACCATCTGGCCTCATTCCCAGTGACTGCAGCGCAGACGCTCGTAAACAGTCTGATTAGGCCGAGAAAGTTCTGGCAGATTTCCCGCAAGGAGGAGGTTGAAGGTTAAAGTAGAAGTTTTCCTGCATGGAGCCATTTCTGGTGTTGCAGTTATTTATTTTTGCCCAACTGTCTCTTTGTTCACATCTTAAACAAGAATTTGCCTCCACAGCTTGTAAGCCTGGTGTTATTCCCAAAACATTAAACCTCAGCGCTGCTTTTATTTGCTCTGCATAGTCTCGGCATATATTTTATCCACATAATCTCAAGAATGAGATGTCTGGTTTCTAACAGCCTAACATGGTCTGTTTCTCCCTGCAGATCCCAAGGTGGTGGGTTTCGCCATGTACTACTTCACGTACGACCCCTGGGTGGGCAAGCAGCTCTACCTGGAGGAGTTCTATGTGATGGATGAGTACAGAGGTAAAAACATCTCCATCTGTTTACATTCACTCCTGCTCTGCAGCTTCATTGATGCCTGAATTGTTGCTCTTTCTGCAGGTCTGGGCATCGGTTCAGGGATCCTGCGGCACCTCAGTAATGTGAGTGTTTACAAACTAAAGTGCATCCTGACTTTGGCTGTTCTTTTGAGCGCACCAACCTAAACTCCTCTCCGTCCTCTTCCAGCTGGCGATGAAGACGCGCTGCACCGGCATGATGTTCGTGGTGGCGGAGAACAACGAGCCGTCGGTCCAGTTCTACAAGCGCCGCGGTGCCGAGGACCTCTCTCAGGAGGAGGGCTGGAGGCTCTTCAGGTTCGACAAGGACAGCCTCGTCAAGATGGCCGCTCCATCTGAGGAATAAGAGGCCCGACCGAGCAGAGACGCCTCGGCTTTTCAGAAGAGTTCAGCTTTGAAACGCAGCATTTATCACAGTAATCTGGTGTATTTAATCTGTCTGTAGTCTTAGTGAGCCTTTTGTGTTTAATCTGTCACAGTTATTCGTCTTTATTCAATCTTAAAATCACTTTTAGCTTCAAATAAAAACTGCTAATCGCACAACTGTGTCATTCTTCAGTTGGTTACATACTTGCCTTTGATTGCACTTGAATTCAGTTTCATTCACAGAATTCAAACTCATTAGAAAACTTTACCAGGCCATGTGTCACCTACAGTGCAGGAGTCCACTCGTGTCCTTATGTTGAATCAGAGGAAGATTCTGACGTTAAGTTCTCCTGGTTTTAAGTCACTCATCCAGTCTGTGGCGCTGACCTTTACAGAATGAGGTCTTTCTTTTGCCACTCAGGCCACCAAACACAGACCTACAACTCACTATTATTTAAAAATAAAACTTGAGGGCTGGATCGGTGTCGTCAACACACAACTGTTACTAGCAGCCTGTCACAAACACGTTGGTTCCCCTTTTTTAAGACTGAAAAATGCAAAAGCTGAATATTTGACAGGAATAAAATTGTGTATTTGCATCAACAAGGTGATTAAAAGAGCTGATGGCTGAGACCTTGGAGAAGTGGCAGGCAGTAAACTACACGGCATATGACCCACATGTCCTTAAGAAATGAGAGCAAACAGGTCTGATACAGATGAATCTAAGGTTTCAAATATTTGGGGAAAGCAAAACTGGCGGCTCCGTCACTGGGAGCTTAATGTCAGCCAGTAAGAGATCAATGAAATTGAAATGTAATCTGACCCACCGTACGATGCCATCTTGGAAAATGTGATTCACAACAGATTCACTTTTCAGCTTGACCCCTGAATGCCAGGGCACTAAAAGCATAACCGAACATGCTACAGCACAGAGTCATAGCACGGCCTTCCCAGAAGCCAGACATCAACATTACTGAAGCAGCGTGGGACCAAAAGGCCGGGCAGACATTTTAATGTCCTCGAAGCCCGGAGAATTATTCCAGAACAGTGCTGAAAGAAAGCTGCAGGAGAGCACGACTGCAGCTTCTCACCCAGGTCATCGTCGCCCCACAGACCTGAGAAAAGAAAGAAAGTGGACTTCTTTAAACTTCAGTTCTAAAAACAAAAGCGTCCTGTTTGGAGGTGGTCGTTGACGATGGTGGTCGTTGACGATGGGTGTGGAGAAAGGCGTGGGTCATTACCATCACTGGGTATTAAGGGTGAAAACACTTGAGGTCACCTGAGGCCAGGTGTGAAGGGTTCTCGAGACTGCATCGTGGGTGGCAGCAGCGATTTCTTTTCACGCCGTGGTGATGACACATGATCAGAACTGAAGAAGCCTCCTGGATTAGTTCACAAACCTAACAAAGTCCAGCTGCCTTCTTTTTTCAAGCTCTTAAGGCTCCCGAGGAGAGTTCAGCTGTGCAGGATGACAGCAGCCACACCAAATATTGACTTTAAAGCTCTTTAGAATGAAACCGTCTGTTCTTGCCTTGTTGACTGTATTTCACTATGTTTGCACTTAAAGCTTTTACATACTGGTTTGCAGCTCTGCAGTTATGTTGATGCTGCTGGGAAACGTTTGCAAGGAAAACTCTGAGATTATAAAATGAATTCAGGTTTTTGGTTCTTCTTTGTGCAAGATAAAACCTGCAGTTCAAAAATAGTTTTAATGGAAACACAAACAGTACATACTGTTACTGTGTGTCCACACATCCTCTGTTTTCACAGTTTATCAGATGTTTTTGTGGAGCCTCGTTTGGACTCATAAAGCAGTCAAAGGCTGGACTGTGAACTCAGTTAAATGGCCTGAACTCCTATGGCTTTATGTATGTTTTAATAGTTTTCTAAAGCTCTTATCATAACTGGAGATTGTTCCAGAAGAAATCTCGTTGCCATAAAGATGCAGGGACATGATAACGAAACAGTGAATGATGGAAAAGCACAGTCGTGTCGTAAAGTTTAACCTCGCAGACGGAAACAGACGGTTGTCTGTCTGCAAAGTTGCTGTTCGCCTGTCAGCACAAGTTCAGTGTCTCCTCTGATTATGGCTGCAGGTCCTGCTTCTAAGCTTCCTCTGTGCTGTTTTAACAACTGATCTCATCAGTCTCGTTTACGTTGAATTATTAAATTATATTTCTGGTTAAGCTTTCATCAGCTGGAGGAAATGCTTCTGCAGGTCAGTGAATTTATCCGGTGACGCCTGTCAGGCCTCCAGGGCTGATTTATGATCAAGTCCATCTAAAATCAGGTCAATCTGAGAAACTCCCACTTTTGCTTTTCATATGCATCAACATAAGGATCCTTATGTGGATAAAGCCACTGTTTTTAAAGCTTAGCTGCACAGGCGCTATGCTTCAGGGCTCACAGTCTCCTCTTTGTGGTTTGTTTTGTTTATGTTACTGAATATAACCCCACAAGATGTCTTAGCTGGCTGGATTCAGACTTGTGCTGATATCATGAGAAGTCTGGAAAACCCTCTGACATCATTTAAAACCCACTGACACAGCAGCAGCAGCCTCATTACACAGTTTTCCACAGAATGTCTGTGCGGTGAGGTCATTTATCTCCGAGGGCCGGTTTCCTCAAAGTCTCAGACTCTGGGCCTTTAAAGGGAGGTTTGTTTGGGAAGCAGAGTGTAAGGAGCATAAAAGGAGAGGAAAAAACTTCCCCCTGAATAGTTTTGACTTCTTTTTCCATCTCAGAGTCTCTTGATTTCTCCAGCTTCACTTCCAGCTGCCTGGTTTGAGGAGAGAAAGGCGCTCCCTCATCACCGGGCGTGCTGGGCGCATTGAAACCATGCAGCTGTGTGTAATTACACTTTATGTGCTGCTGTGTGGGATTTAAAGCCCAAATCATTCAATTACACCCTGCACATAAACGCTGACTCCATCCAACAGTGCAGTGTCTGTTGCACCGCTACTCTACTGACCTCCTGCACACAGTTCCTAAACACCACAGACCAACGTTTGCCCTCCAGTTTCTCATAATAAACATAATTAGTGTCATCATAGCAGTGATGCTGTGAACTACTTGTCATAAAAACTAATTTAAGTTTAAGCAACAAGAACTATGCGCTTACATTATGTATACAGTTATGCACTTGAACTCTACATAACTGTACAGGAAATAAGGGAACCAGAACAGGTCCTCTGTGACTATCAGCTGGAAACTGTGGATTTATGGTCTGTTGCTACGATTCCACCGGGAAAATAGATCCTCTGAAGGGTTTCAGAAGTCCTGAAATGAAACACAAAGAAGTTGTATAAATATCATAGACAGTGAAGCGCGAGGAAGTGAGAGCTGAGGTAAAACAGATCTGAAAGCTGATGCGAAGCGACGAGTATAAACACAGGGCTAATTGAAACTAATATGGGCAAAGCAGAACGAGGAAAACAAAAGTCCGTACCACAATAAAACAGGATGTGTGAGGACGCGGGATCGTTGTGACCTGAGCCGACAGGTCATCACTCTTTGACTTTGTCTGCTTTTGTCTCTTGACATCAAAATAGCTGCTGAAGTGAATCAATCACAAACCCTGACTCTAAACTAACACACTGACACACAAGTTTGTGCTCTCTACTCTGAAACAATATGAAAAAGCAAATTCAGCATTTAAAAACACACGTATACTAAACACGAGGGTTACAGGTGGAGACAAGTTAGAAAACCTCTCAAACATCCTCACTGGAAGCTAACGAGACTAAAACACACGTTTCCAGAGTCTTTGCACTTTAACTGACATCTGCTTTCTTTTTCTTTGTCTCTGGCTTCCTTTAATCCGTCTGAACACGTGACGTAGCTCTGGGTTCATGCAGGTTTCCTCTTCCTTTGTCAGAAAAAACAACACGGCACTTTCAAGAAGCCAAATCATCTGATTTCTAACAAGCATGAGCTGAAATAAAAACCCAGCAGGCCGCAGACAAACAGGAAGCGGATGCGCTGCTGTTTGTGCTTTCTCTCTTCTTCCTCAGCTCTGAGTTCCTTAATTCTTATTCTTAGATGTGCGTAAACAACTTAACACATCATGCAACATGTAAGCTGTACTGCAGGGTCCCCAATCCCAGTCCATGAGGGCCGGTGTCCTGCAGGCTTTAGATCTCACCCTGGGTCAACACACCTGAATGATCAGTTCATTATCAGGCCTCTGGAGAACTTTAAGACATGTTGATGAGGTCATTTATCCATTTAAATCTGCTGTGATGGATCAAGGACACATCTAAAACCTGCAGGGACACCGGCCCTCGTGGACTGGGATTGGGGACCCCTGCTGTACTGGATCACGGGCGTGTTTCTCACTGTCATTACTGGCTGCACAGCTCAGTGTCTTTTAATCTTATCAGTAACAAAGCCTCTTATCAGTTGCAGTACTGTTTTCGACACTGAGGTACTTCTACTTGAGGTTTTCCTGTTTGCTTGCAGGGTGTGAGCCTCTGCATGACACACAAATGTTTTACAGTCTGTCAGTTTCAGTTTCTTTTCAGGCATCAATGTCCAAAACCTTCGTTTTCAAGGAGAAATTGGGTGAAAAAAGCAACCAAATCTGGAAAAAGGAGCTTTGATCGATTTAAAGTATCTAAACTGTGAATCTGAGCCGTGAGCGGCAATCATGAGTGTTAAAATACAACAGTAATAGAAAAGTAATGAGACACAGAAGGAATCAGGGCTGGAATCTTTCGTATGCTTTAACCCAGGGGTGTCGAACTCCAGGCCTCGAGGGCCGGTGTCCTGCAGGTTTTAGATCTCACCCTGGGTCAGCACACTTGAATCAAAGGATTAGTTCGTTACCAGGCCTCTGGAGAACTTCAAGGCATGTCGAAGAGCTCATTTAGCCATTTAAATGAGCTGTGTTGGATCAAGGACACATCTAAAACCTCCAGGACGCCGGCCCTCGAGGCCTGGAGTTCGACACCTGTGACCTGAAGCCAATTTGGCTGCAAATCTTTAGCCCTGAAAATTTCATGTAGATATCGCCTGTAGTTACGGGACTTAAAAATGCTGAAAGCATCGTGTATTTTCATGACCTGTAATTTCAAAAATATAAAAAGTACTGAGGTTAAATTTTGCATGCCTTAGTTATAAATACCAAAGTTAGCGTAGCAATAAAACCAGCTTTTATTGGCTCTGTGAGAGTCTACAGCTTCATATCTGACCTGGTCACTTTGAATTGATGCTTAAGAGCAAACATCAGCTTCGACGTCACAGAAAGGCTGATGTTTGCGTTTCTCATAAAACAGAAAAACATTTCTCAAGAACTCGCGCAGCACTCTGGTCAGCAATCGTTTTGAAATAAACCCGACCTGTTTGTTTTTGAGGGTTTGTGTTGCTGGTTTTATGTAACTGCAATAACTAGAATCCACTCAAAAATTCAGGGTTGATTTGATGTATTTCAAGTCAGATTCTGAGGGAAATATTAATTTGTTTAAAGGTTTTGCATAAAAAGAACTGCAATTGAGAGCAATTAAAGCCCCACCATCAGGCCCAAAATGGTTATTTTCTGTATGAATAAATATGGAACTGCTTCAGTTTTATATTTGTCACATTTCATGGACCCGCCCAGAGCAGCAGGGCCCCAAAAGGAAACACAGAGCTGATTTTAGACAGAAATGTAAACTTTGATCCGAGGCCTTTGATTGTTCAGCATCCCTGCTAAACATGCTGATGAGTCAGAGTCTGCAGCCTGAACTCTCAAACATCAAAGGGTCAGAAACAGACGGCCGGGAAACAGGAAACTCGTCCAGTAATAGTTTCCTCCGGAGTTTAATTTTAGAGTGAGAACTCAAACATCCCATACGGTCACTGTGGGCATTAGCTGGTCTTTAACCTCCCAGCACCAACGGTGTGAGAAAAACAAAGCTGGACAACGTCCAGGTCGTCCTCTTGGTTTTTCTGTTGTGCTTCTGTCGGTGGAGGCGAAGCCGCTAATTTACGTGGAGCTGTAAGTGACAGCTGCTCACTTTAAGGCTCACCAGCAGCCAAACGGATAACTTATTAAAATAAAATCACCTCTGGACAGTTTCTATAAAGCAATTAAATGTACAGATGTGGTACAGATGTGCATGGGAATCCATGAGAGGTGACTAACCTTTAGGCCCAGCCTCTAGTGGACGTTAGAGGAACTGCACCGTTCAGCACTTTGTGTTGTCTTTGTGAAAACAGTGAGATCTATTTTTCTTTACTACAACATACAGGTGAGATTTAAGGATGTAATCACATAATAATAATTTAAATATGCATTTTTAATGAGTAACTATCAAAAGAGAAAAATAAATGCAGTTTTAGTGTTAAATGCTGGATTTAATTACACATAATATATACAGTACAATGTTAGACATGGATATTATGCAGTTCATTAATACCTGAAGATGGGTGCACACAATAATACTGCATTAAATCAGGATTATAAGAATCACAGTGTGACCTGAATACTACATCGGGGACGACTTCATTCGTTTACATCCTCCTCCAGAGGACAGAGGCAAAGCTCCGGGATATATGCCGCCTAAGTTCACTGACATAAACAGTAAAAACTAAGAAGTCAATCCCAGCTCAAACAGTCAAAATATTCAGTTTACTTCAAAATAGGAGAAAAGAAGAAGAAAATCATGACAGATATGAATAAAAATGTGTGTTAACGACTGATCGGACTGATCTGAATGCTGTTGTTGGCAGAGTTTAGTGGGTCTCTGTAGCAGAATGGGACGTTAAAGCACAACGAAGTGTTTTGAAAGGTCACTGTGACCTGTTCTGTTAAACCGGAGGAGCTGAAGTCATCGAAGGAGAAAGAGGGAATGTTTACAGAGGAGGAGGTGTCCAGTGCAATGAGCCAAACTGCTTCTGGGAAGAGGCGGAGGTGTTTTGGAAAGATTCAAAGTGAAGCTCACATGTAACGACCGTCAGCTCTGGGAGGTACACAGGTGTTAGCGGCTCGCCGTCTTCAGCTGCTCGTGTTGCTGCCCTTCGTTTGCTCTTTCTTCTCAGGCTTCACAAACACACAAAAAAAAAAACGTCAGGAGATCAAAACAGCAAACCGAACACATGAAAAGCATCCGCCGCAGACTCACCTCCTTTTTGCCAAACGGTGGATTTTTCCACAGAGTCTCCAGAGCGGCGCGGCCCTGCTGAGTCCAGGTGTACGCCGAGTCTCGACTCACCTGCAGGAAGCGCGAAACACATCAGCTAAACGCAGACGCACAGATAGAAAATGATCTCTGAAGCTGACGTTTGGTCGCTGCTGAATTTTGTTGGAATTATAAATGGTAAATGGCCTGTTTTTGTACAGCGCTTCACTTAGTATAAAGGACCCCAAAGCGCTTTACACTACATTCGTATTACAATTAAATTTGATAACAAGAATATCAAATTTAATTGTAACACGAATGATTCATTAATTCATTAATGGTTTATTTCCAGGCTTCAGCCTTTACTGGACAGTTAGTGGGCAGGCCCACACAGGAAATGGTCCGGGACTCGAGCCTCTGATGTAAGCGTCACCTGCCCAGCCATGCCAGCTATGATGGTGCCCCCATCATTACCACTGAACTCAGAAAAAGAGCATTTCCTTGAATTATAAGTAAATTTGAAATAAATGATAAAAAGTGGGGATTTCAATTTAAGCTTCTGGTGTCGAGCTGAGCGTGATTCACAGTTCTGTGCTGAGTGCGTTCACACTCGTGCGCCGGTGTCTCTGCCATTAGCAGCGAAACTGAGCTCATCATGTCGTCCTTTGGTTAATATTTAACAAATGTTACAGGCACTGCAGCTCAGGAAGGAGAGAAGACTTCACATCTGATTCAGAGGCTACACCAAAGTTATTACAGTGAACTTAAACCAAAGCTAGAGGGGAAACATTATTTTTAACTGAAATCAAAATAAAACCAGACTTTTTAAAAAGCAATAAAAGAACCATGACGACAAAGTATTTGCCCACTTCCTGATTTAAAAAATATATATTTGTCACACATGCACATTCAGATCAGCAAATGAATTTTGTATGTCTGTGAAGGTTCTCAGTCATCCAGGTCATCGTAGTCTAAGGAGCTTGGAAAGAAAAGCGTCTGAAGCTTCTTGGATGAGAGGTGAAACGTCTTCAAGCAACTTAAACAAGTCCAGTTTCTTTCACCTTTGACTACTTACTAAAGTGAAGCTGTTCTCTGTTTGAGAGACTTTGAGAGAGCTATCCATGCAATCGTTCGTAATAGTTTTTACTCCGGTGTCATCAGTCAGTCGACTGCAGCTGGTCACTCTGCAGCAGAGACCACATATCTCCCGTACTGGCATCCTTGCACTGGCTGCCAGTCAGCTTTAGAATTCATTTTAAGGTTTTATTATGTGCTTTTAAGGCGTTGCGTGGGTTTGCACACTCATACCTTTCTGATCTTTTGCAAGATCACTGAGGTCTGTGGATCAGATGCTCTCAGCTGTCCAAGGTCCAGATTAAAGCACAGAGGACACCGGGCCTTTGCTGTGACTGCTCCTATATTGTTGAATCATGAACTCTGACCTTAAGTGAGGCCTGCAGTTCTTTGGATGTTGTTCTGGGTTCTATTGTGACCTCATGGAGTCAGGCAGACTGGCCACTACTGGGAAGGTATGATAGCTCTCCCAGTGGTTTACTGGAATCTCAAAGCCTGAGAAATGTCTTTGTAACTGGACTGATGGCTGTCAGTGACTTTGTCGTTTCTTTAGATCGTGACATGATGTGTTGCTTTTTGAGATCTTTAGGATGTTTTTTGCTTAATAAATGAAATCATTTAAAAACGGCCTTTTGTTTGTTGATCTGAAGCATGTACGTGCGACAAAAAGAGTTTTTACTTCCTAACGCAGCCCCAAAGGGATCTGCGTCTCCTTCCAGGATCGAACCAGGGATCGTTCACTTGCTGTGTGACGTATAAACCACTGTGGAGGGAAAATAAAAATATCCGGGTCGGTGGTTTTGATTGGTCGTGCTCCTCTTGTTTGTATTTTAATCAGCGAGACGCTGCAGCAGCTTGAAATAAGGACGTGACTTTCTGGAGACAACTTTGCGGTCGCTTTGCTTCCTGTTTAAACTTCTTCTGATCTGATACAAGCGCTGACACGGAGACTGTTTCTGCCTGGCGACACGACCTGTATCACCGAGGAGGAAGCAGCAGACTGGCCAGTATAAAAAGTGACATGGCTGTAGTGTCAGCGGTGACATCACAGACGGCGAGCGCAACATCAATGTGGTGAGCATAAACAAGGCTAAAGAACGATGTCATCCTTATTACTGGAAACAAAATTAAATTCATTGGATGCGTCCCTCAGTCCTGGTTTCCTGTTTTCATTTCTGATTTTGAAGCTCGGCATCAGGTTTTCATGAATCTGAACGTCACTGGAAACATTGCAGACATCCGAGTGGATTCTGACACACTTTTAAGTCGTGAGACCAGATGTTTTCACATCCTCACCGTGCCTCTGTTTCACTTCTGCATATGTTACAGCTGTGTGCATCTGCCCGGGTGTGCCTGTCTCGCTCTGTCCGTTTGTGTGAAGGAAACAAAGTGATTAAAACCACCCAAGTGGAAATTAGAAACACAATTCACAGCCCGGGCTTCCTGCACGGAAACACAACCCTTTCCGAACGGGAAACGAGTCACAGATCAAACACACAACGTGTTTACGAATGATCCCTGGAAAGATTTCATCTGGGATTCGTCCGTCAGAGCTGGGCTGATAAAGTTTAGAAAGTCAGGAGGTTAATTTCCTCCGTGGAACAAATTCCGGCAAAATTTATTTGTGGCTAAAAATTAAAATAACTGAAACAAGCAGAGGTGCTGGCAGCTGTTTCCTGACTGCATGTCAGCGCTGTGGGAAATATTAAAGAAAACTAAACCTGAGTTTGAATGTTTTTATCTGCATCAGGTGAAGCGTTCACACTGATTCAAACAAAGTAAACGCAGCAACAGTTGTTCCTCAGTGTGAAACAGAACTATTTTCATCACATTTATCATGTTTTAACAGTACGTGGTGTGGGCAGATGTTAGCCTCTGGATACGAGGACAGTCAGAGACTTAAATCAACCGGAAAAGACCAGGCGAGGGACTCTGAGTGATCCAGGAGCAACAATCCTCCCCTATCAGCTCTAATTAGCAGCCACATGCATCTGTGCGATCCATCTCCAGTGCCGACACTTCTGGCTCCGAAAAAGCATCACGGACGAGGCTAAGACGTCAGAGTTAAGGCTACAAGAAGCCAATCAGGGTGTTTATGACCGTCTTTTAGATACAGTCTATGTTTTTGTCACAAACAGTCACACTCAGATACTGTTCTGCTGTGTGTTAGCACATAAACACACACCTTCAACACGGTTGCAGCCTGCTGAGGGTAAAACATGGAGGCGCTCAGGGCCATGAGGCCAACTGGGAACACCAGCCGCTTCAGCCTGGAGCCTGGGAGGGGGGAGGGGGGGGAGAGAGAGTCAGTCACCTTTTGTTCTGTTCCTCGTTACCTGTACACACTTTTTACTGGGTCACTGAATATCTCACTTCAAAGACAGAGCAGCTACTATTCCAGCGTTTACAGAGTAAATGCATGACTGTGTGTGTGTGTGTGTGTGTGTGTGTGTGTGTGTGTGTGTGTGTGTGTGTGCGCGCGCGCGCAAACACATAAAAATACAGTATAGATGTTCAAAGAGGAAAAGGTTTACAGGCATGACTTTATAATGCTGATCTTCTTTATGTAACTGTGAGATTACAGCTGCAGGAGGTAAACATTAACTAACCGTGACCCAAAACCTTTTTTTTTAATTAAAAATAAGATCAAAGAGACACGAAACGATGCTTTGTGTCTGGGACTTTATGAATGAGCTGTATTACTTGTGTATAACACAACATTAAACGTATATTGACCAACATAACATTGATTTAGGGTTGCAGTGTGCTGGAAGCCCTGCAGTCTGGCTGCAGGACGCTGTTTAGCTCAAACCTGCAACATACACCTGATAGTTGGGTTTGATCACATTCACACCATAAACCAAACGCACTGTCGTTTGTCTGGACCGAGACCACATCCTCCTGCAGAGGGTCTGTTTGGCTGTTTTGGTCCTCACCTGAGTGAGACCACCGTGCTTACATCTACACAAATGAACAACAGCAAGGAGGAAACAGACAGGAGTCTGATTTAAACGAACGAAATATTTAAGTGTGGAAAAGCACGGCTACATGAACGAGGATTATTTTGCTCTCCAGCAGAGTCCACGGACACGAGCAGAGGAGATCCACTTTAATAACATTTATACGTTTGTGAGCAGCCACATAAGACACGATCTAGCAGCTTTAGATTAACACGTTTCCAAGCCTCCTCTCTGAGGGCTGACGGAGATTATCCCGGAGCTGCAGGGCTCCAAATGTATCAGCAGCAAAACACGGAGAAAAATGTGAAGAGACAGCACTTTGTCAAGGTCGCTTTAGACACATTTGTAAAAACCTAAACTGTAACACTCATTATCAGTCCCTCTGACGCGATTCATCAGTGAGAAAGAGCCGATGTTCCCACGTTACCTTTGGCCAAATAAAGTCCCAGGAAGCCGGAGAAACCCACCGCCGCCACACTGGGGTAGAGGTCAGGAGGAGGGTCACTGAGGAACTGGTACACGTCTGAAGGACAGAGTGACGGCGCTCAAAGGTTTTTAGGGAGATTTTAAATGTAATGTTCAAACACAAACAGGCTGCCACACACGCCTTCGTTAAACAGCTGATTAAAGTGACGAGCATTTCCTCACCTGTGACTGTCGTTACTGATGTGCCGATGACGGGCTCCACCCTCTGGTACACCTGCTGAGGTCCAAAGATCATCAGGTGGACCAAAAAGAAACGACACACAAGAGTTTGATAGTTTTGTTTTTAACAGCTATTTAACTCTTTAATTCACTTTCAGTATCAATATTTCTGTCAGGGTTTTGGATTATTCAGTTTTTTCCTCACTTACACACACTCACCTACAGAGACGACGTACGTACAGGGTTCTTCACGACATACTGTTCTGACCTTTATATCCATGTTTCCTTTTAAAATTAGATTCTTTTATCATGTTTGTCTCATTGTTTTCAGCGTTGGTCTTTGTGTAATGTCTGGTATTTGTCCGATTGTAAGAAGTTACAAGGATCCACGAAAAAGATACAACCCTAAACACGAGGCCCAAAGCCTCCTCAGGCTGGTTTCGGGTATATTTTTATCTCTCATAAGGGCCAAATGTGTTCCCGGATAGTTTTCGATATTATACTTACTGTGCATGCTGTGAATATTTCAGCTCAGAAACGAATGAAACAATGAAATGTAACGAGAAAAATATTTTTACACGTTTCAGCATTTACTCACCTCCACTTTCTCCAAAGCAGCTCGGCCAGTTTCCTGCAAAAAACAAGAGACACACATAAAGATGCTGAATTTCACTTGTTAATGGAGCGTTTTACTATTTACCAACAACTACAGAACAGAGACAAACTGCTGTCTGATGGCAGGTTTGATTATTTCCTGTGTCACATGAAGAATAATGGAAGGAGAGACGAGGTTAATGAAGGATGGATGGAAGGATAGAAGAAAGGAAGCCAGGAAGCACAGCTGGTAAGAAAGGAGGAAGGAAGGAATGATGACTGGAAGGAAGGATGGATGTCAGTAGGAACGGAAGAACAGAAGGACAGAAAGAAAGGAGGATGGTTGGAAGGCTTAAAGGTGAGGAGGCACGGCGGTAGAAAGAAAAAAAGAACAAGAGGAAGGGAGAGAAAAACAGAAAGAAAACCAAGAAGAAGAAAGAAGGAGATAAACGAAAGGAGAACAGAAAGCAAAGCAGCAAAGACAAGTTCCCAGGCGTCTCTCTGAAAGCAACCAGTCGTCGTCATGTCTTTGTTGCACGTCTTCACCTCAAGGCCACAAACCTCACAGAAACAGAAATGCCGCCTCCTCTGAGGCAACTCGAGCTGTTTGGATTCAGTGGGAATGTTTCTGCAACAGCGGCAGAGAGGAAGAAAAAAGAATCCCACAATGTCCTTTATTAGAAAGAAAGCCACAGGCTCGTGGAGACTGTCAAGAACAACAGGAGCACAACAGCTTAGGCCGCATGACAGCTTCTCTTCCAGAAATACATCAGCACAAAAATCTATAAGAACACGAGATCTGCCACAGTCTGAAAGTATATAAAATCTGTACTCACAGGTCAAATATAATTTAATATATAAAGTGCTGCTTGCTTTGGACAGATGTCCATGTTCATCATAAGGTTGACTCATTTTCTGTTTTTCTTGAGTTTTCCACCTGAGGTTAGGTAAACAAACCTGACACTGGCTCGTGTATGGTTCTGCCCATTTCCTCAGTGAGGCCACCCTCTGCTCCACCGGCCCGGCCTCTGGCTCTACGTACTGGGCCACCGCTGCTTCAGGGCTGGTGTACAGAGACGGCAGCTGAAACAAATACAGAGTGTGACCTTCTGAAGCTCTGCGATGCAGAAGCTGTCCCTCCAGGGTCAGCTCTGACTCTGATCCACACCTCTGTGGCTGTGTGCACTACGTCATAAACATGATGTAAACAAAGCCACAGACAAAGTAAAACAAAGTCTTTAGAAAGGCTCTGTCTGAACCCACCTCCTCGATGCTCAGAGGCGGCTGGCTGCTCTTCTTCTTCCCCTCACCTGCAGCCAGCACCGAGCCGCTCAGCAGGGCCGCCAGCCCCGGAGCCGCGGCACATAGCGACACCTGGCGGCAAACAAGCATAGTAAACACACCGGTTAGACACGCAGTGATACGATGGATGACTCTGGGGTGTCAGTTACACGTATTTAACACGAATTCAGATATAATACACTAAAACAGGAACACAAAAAGAAGTTTCGGTGTCTCCTCATGATTAATGGCTGTTTGTTATACGGAGGAGCTAACACAATGCTAAGGTTAGCTTTCAATTAGCCTAGCATCGTTTAACTGACTTTTCATTGTCGTTTTGTTTTTAAAACCTCAAGTTTCGACAACATAGAGCCAGTACTTAAAACGAGATGACTTTACATGTGACAAACGATGAACACAATGAATAAAACTCACCAATCTAGCATATGACATGCTCCTTATTGGATGCCTTTCGCTTTTCTACGGCAAGCCAGAGGAGTGGCAAGGAAAGAGGCGCATGCGTAATGCTCCAGGAGCCTACGATCGACATAAACATATTAAAAATATTTTAATTAATATAGGTACAATAAAATCGAATAAAATAAAACTAAGTAAAACCAAAATAACAACATTTAAAAGTAATTATGTAAAAAACTAAACAAAATAAAATACTAATGGGTGGGGGAATCAGGGAAACACCTCAGCAGGTGCCAGCACTCGATAAGCTCACTCCACCCAAGTCTCTTGCTTTCTGTCCTTATGTGTTGAACTAAAAATATAGAACGTCTTCAAGATAAATAACAAGTGGGGGTAAAATACTAAACTTATCTCAAGGACTGATACAGGTTGAGCTTCTGGGACGCCCACTTCTCCAGTTAGTTCCTAATTTTATGTTGTGATATATTTTAATAATCACATTTATTTACCGTACATCCATTTTTTTCTGTCAGTCTCAGCTGTAACATTGTAAAGTAAATAAACAACTTCAGTCATAATTGTGTACATACAAATATCAGCTGATATTTGCATATTGTATGGACTTTTATAATAATTATAATAAACCTGCATGCAGGTTTTAATTCATTTTCATTCTTCAACTGGCTTCATTAATCTGTAATGGGGGAAATGTCATGTAGACAAAGTAAACAGAGTCAGAAAAGCACAAATGCAGGTGAAAGTTGACCAATATGAACATTTATTTCTGGAAAGAAGTTACAAATCATTTCCAAAGAGTTTCTACTCAGATTATAAGATATGTTAATCTGATTTTACTTTCTTTTTCAGATACAGTCGTTGTAGCAAGGTATGCCTTTTTTTAATCCTCTACTCTGTTTTCCTACTGACAGACTGGTGGACTAAAGGATGCTGCGCTATGACTGGATGTGCCTCGAATTGGGACAGTAGTACTTTATTGGTTACAAGTTTCTTCTTCAAATGGCGACATGAGAGAAGGAGGAAGAAGAGGAAGAGCAGCGAGCGGACTGCAGTGGCACATGACGTTTAAGGTATCAGCTGCAGAGTATAGGGACACGGAGGAGATGTGAAGGGAGGAGCAGTTAATGAAGAGATTCATTTTCCTGCCTCAGTTAAGACAGCAGAACCATGCACTTAAATTTAGGAGGTCCTTAAAATCGCTAACAGTAGAAAGGGACCCAATTTGAATTTCAATCAATCTACGCCGTTTTATTTGCTTACAAAAAATATTTTATTCAGCTTAGAATCACTTCCTATTTTGCTTCTCATCATCCTTGCCCTTCATGCGGTGTCTCTGTGGCCCATCAGTGGGGCCTGCCCCACAGTTTGAGAAGCGCTGAGCTAAAGTAAAGAGAGCACAAGAGTTTTAAAACAGATCTGAAGCACTGAACTGTTCACAGAACTTAAAAGCAAAAAAAAAAAAGTTTATTTTGTGTTACTGTTTGGTCTTCAACTTCAATTTTTATAAGAGTTTGACTGGGTTAAAGTGTCCAAATCAGTTGTTAAATGACTTGTTGGTACAGAGATATGGCTGCAACGTTTAGCTGATTAAAAAAACAAAACATTAACCTCTGCAGCAAAATGTCCTAAATCTGCTGACTCAAGCTTTTGAAATGTCAACAAAAAGATGAAATGCGACGTAAATTATCTACTGCAGGGACATGCCTCTCACCTGCTGCAGAGGCGTGTAGGTGGGGGAAGATTTTCAACCATTTGGGGATTATGTCCCCACCAAAGAAACCAAAGTGGCTTTGCAGAGACACTGTTAAAGCTGCAGCTCAGGACTCGAGAGATTTGTGGACAGCCTGACGCTGCTACAAGAAGAGGAACGCGAAGTATGACACTCTGAGAACTTTCATACAGGAAAATGCAAAGGTGCTGCAATACTTAAAGTACGCCTTAAGACTGAAAGAAAAACCTCTCAAAGCATCCGTCGATGAGCCACATGCAGAGAAGACAGACGGCCCGAGTATGAAATAAGGACAGACGATGAGGTACGACCTGAAAACAACACGACTTATGATGAAGTCTCGTCATAATAAATAATCCTACAACTGTTACTGCATAGCTCAGTGAAAAGCAATACCTGTAGAAAATAAATAACTTAAATATACAGCTAACAGACAAAACTGCATCAGTGTGTGCTCTAGCCCTTTTTCACAGTTGGCTCATGAAAACAAAAAAGACAAAAATAAAAACAATACAAGCACGGAGCTGGTCATCGAGCACGGCTTACTGGGCTGCAGGATCGAGGCGTCCCACTGCTGAGACGTGCAAGCTACAAAGACGGAGTTTGCATCAGCTGGGGAAGGCGAAACTTTAATGTCTGAAATGAACACACCACTGGTGCAAGTCATTTAAACACTGGCTGGTAACTGTTTGATTCTTTCACAGCTTAATGCTTTGGTTATACTGACCTCCAGTGTTTGCAGCTTACATTGAAACACAGATCTTGTCTGCAGAGATAAAATATGAAGTGTGTAAACCAACCAAAGAAACAATGAACCTGAAGCAAGAACCTCTAATACGAATAGAAGCAGATTTGAAAGAATCTTTGGGGTGCGAACAGTAAATCAAGACATTAAATACATATATGATCAGCTGTCATGGTTTTGATTTGATCTTTTTCATTGTATATACAAAAATGTGCAATATAAGTGTGTCCTTTGTTAAGAAAATAGCTTTTTAAATGTACATGTACAACAAACGGCTAGAAAAAGTGTATTTTTGCAGCAAACCAGATTGCTAAACTCAGGAGAAAGCTAGCTGCTGAAAAAGCCATGGGTCACCTTACTAATGCTAAAGCTAAGTCTTACTGTTAAGATTTAGCTAAACTCCTGATAAGGGTAGCCATCATGGCTGCCATCTATTTTTCCCTTTGTGGTCATTGCTACCTCAATTTCATGGAATAGATTATAAACAAAAGCATAGTAACTACAAAGCTACAGTTAGAGTCTGAGTTAGCCACAGCTACTTTCGCGTAAAGATCTTTTTTTTAATTATTATAAATATTTAAATATATTTTACTACTTCTGTATTTCATTGTGAGATGTGCAATCTATGGAAGCTTATTTTCACCCCTGAAAAAAAGAAAAAACAAACAACCAAAAAAAACAAAACAAAACAAGAAGCTGCCGGATTGAACAAAGTAAAAATTTCAACTTGCAACAAAATTTCACTTCAGCATCTTGAAATTTTGTCTAAATGTCCAAGTTAGACATTAAGTTACTTTTACGCAAGTCAAAAATTTTGTGATACCAAACTTGAAGATTTAAGTATAAATATTCATTAAGTTTTGCGATGACCAAAAATACAGATTTATATTCATTTTTATAGGATTTTCTCCCTTCAAGTTGTAGAAACAACCTTCCATAGAAATGACACAATTGAAACAAACCATGTCTTCAAGCTAACACCAATTAGTTTGGCAATGCTGTAAAACAGAAAATTTACTTTTGGACTTATTTTTATGGTTCATCTTTCTTAAACTACTTTTTTCCCCACTGTAAGTGATAAATACATTTACAGCTTTGGAAAGAAAACCAATTAGACAGCCAAAGGCAGATGGCCATCTTCAGATAGCCAAGGCTAATCTTAGCTAAAGCTAAAACCCTGTGTTGCTGTCTGTAAATTTGTAAGACTAACGTTTTGGTTGTTCAGTTTGATATGTTACAGAGACCATTTTAATAAGTTCATAATAAAGTTAAAGGAGCTAAACTCCAGCGAACACCAGTTAACTAAGCAGCTTTTAGTAGGTTCCATAGATGGTTAACTAGGTAGTTAGCACTGCTAAGGTTATGGGGGCTTAAACAGTAAAAAGCTAGCTGCTGTTGTAATAGCAGCTAACCTTAAAGCCTGAATAGAGATAGGTATAAATATTGTCCTATTTGTCATCTGGAAATTACCATTCATTTTAATGAGTTTAAAGATCATTTGACTGCAGCTAAACCAGTTTAGAACAGAAAGAGATAAAAGTCAGTCAAACTGTGGCTAATGCTAGTTTGCATAAATCTGAATAGATATTCTCTTATTTTTGGTATTTTCATGCAAGTTGTACTTTAAAGTGTCTTTAAAATCACCAATGATGCAACTGTAATATGCATTACAAAACAACAGTTAGATGTACTACTTAACTCAGTAGGATATAATGCTAGGTGCTGATGCACCAGCTAATAATGTCAGAGCTAGCCTTAGCTAAACCGGATTGTAGTTATACCAGTAAGCTTAGCAGATCTCAACAGCATTAAGAAATTTCATGTGACCCTTAAGTCATATATTCAAATGTATTTGCTAAGTGGCAGAAACTTGGCTGTAAGGGTAATAAACAAGCTATTGTTTCCCAAAGAGGTTAAAATGGAATATTGTTCTAAGACAGGGTGCACTGTCTTCATTTTAAATGTTGAGTGGGTACAATTATGTCACTTTTTATGCTTAACAAGAAAACTACTTTAGAGTTTGATATTCAGCCTCAAAACTCATTTTTCATACAGCTAACAGTGCTTCTGACAACATCACTCTGGTTAATGGTTTTATAATCGTTTCTGGTCCTTTATCATCGGCATAATGCATTAAAATGTTCTTGCATGAGGTCCATTGTTTCTCAAATGTTTCAACTCTTTTAGTCAGTCTTGACTTGTCAGCCATAAAGTTAATTTCAGACACGCGTCTCCAGCATTACAGCACATTCAGCCGCTGGGAGGGGAAAATTGTGCATTTACACACAATAACAACCAATAAAGTGCAGGGAATGTAGATGAGAGTGAGTAAAGCTGTGTGAGTCCATCATCATCATCATCACTGTCAGGATACATTTACTCTCAAACTGTGAGACAGAGGAAGGAAGAGGAGGACAGTGATGCTGTGCTGGATGAACATGAGCGTAGTTTGATGATATCTGGGAGCAAAGAGCTGAATTAGGACGGAAAGCTGGAACGCACTGGAAGCGAATTCATAACAGCTGACAGCCGTTAGCAGGTTAAAGCGTCTACAGTTGTATATTTGGAGAGGCTCTAAAACGACTACACTACAGTGTTACATCTTGTTTCTATACCCGACTGTATGTTTGTTGTTATATATTTATAGGGCATTTTCCAGTGTTTGATATAATCACTCACTAACAGATGGCTTCAAAAGAAATGAACCTAATTCAAGTAAGATTTGTGGTGCAGGTCTGTTCGACTGGTGCATCAGAATCGGGCGCTTCCAGTGCGTTTCTGCGGTAAGCCTGACCGGAGCGCCTAAATACAGAAGGTGAGAAGTAGAACAGGAAGCTGACCATAGTCCGAACATAAAGCGGCAGAATGAAACCATTTTTCTTTCCTCCAAACGATTACTTTTTCCTGTATTTTCTGAGAAAGCTAAAAATGTTCACGGGTGGCGTCTCACGCGCCACGCTTTGACTGCTGCTTCCTTCGTTTAGGAAGAGCAACGCTATGGCCCCAGCCATTTTCCTCACCTTAAGGTAAGTGCTGGTCTCCAGTTTAAAAGCCTGTAGTCTCCCACCTGTAAACACCTGATCCCGCCCCCCCACCCCTCAGCAGGAAACTTCAGTCCGTGACGGTGCGTTTCTATAAAAGGAGGCGTGCGGTGGAGCAGACCTCAGCTGCAGCGTCTCACGTGCTCTAGCACGTACTCTGGGAAGTGCAGACTGCACACCTGCAGACCGTCCAGTTTGCAAGGCATCCTGGGATACTCGTCCTCCTTCCACTTGTTTTCCTCTGGGTCGAATGTGAGGATGGAGTCACTGTAATGGCCGTTGTAACACAGACCGCCCAGCACCATGATCTGCCTGTCCAGCACCGCCACCCCGTGACCGCTGCGCCCGATGGGCATGGAGGCGAGGATGGTCCACTCGTCAGTCTCTGGGTTGTACACCTCCGTGGACGGGCAGCCCTGCGACTCGAAGGACGCCCGCAGGATCACGCACACGCCTCCGAACACGTACAGCTTCCCGTTGTGAGAGATCATCTTGTGGAAGCAGCGGGCGTAGTTCATTTTAGATTTGTTCTCCCAGCAGCTGGCGTGGGTGCCGGGCAGCAGCGGGCCGCGGCCAGCGCGTGTCCTGTGTGAGTCCGACCCGCCCGCGCTCCCCCCTCCGCCCCCACCTCCTGCTTCCCGGCCCGGATCGAACACGCACACCTGTTTGGAGGTGGAGGAGGAGGTGATGCCGCCCGTGATGTACAGTTTCCCGTTCAGGACGGTTCCCTCGTGGCCGTACTTGTTGACGGGGTACGGGTCCACGAACTCCCAGCGGTCCTCTGTGATGTCGTATCGCTCCGTGGAGTAGAAGGTCTCGTCTCGCGTGCGGCCCGCCACGGCATAAATAAACTTTCCAATGACGCCCACGGCGAACTCTGACCTGCGAACGACAAACAAACAACTCAGAAGAAGGTCGGCGAGGAAATCAGCTCTTCACTACGCAGCCATGACCTCGGGCTTCTCTCACCTGGGCACAGACATGTCCGCCATGCGTAGCCACGAGTTCTGTCGAGGGTCGTAGCGGTACACTTTAGAGGAGGCGTGAAATTCACCGTCGGGCCCCAGCTCCTCTCCGCCCAGCAGGAAGGCGAAGTTGTTGACGATGGCCAGGCAGTCGGGTCGCAGCGGCACCTGAGGTCCCTCCAGCTCCCACCACACCTGAGACACAGGTAACCAGTTAGATCCAAACACTCCATCCTGAACTTTAAAGGAGGATTACAGGCTCAGCGAGGCAACTCGGAGATATTCTCCCCAACAGCCGATGGGACGAGGAGCGCTCAGAAAGGGAGGCAAGATAGACGTGTCAGACAGGAAGCACACAAAAAGGTACAAGCATGTAGCCAATTTCCATGTACGCAAACGAGCGGCTACCTTTGGACGCTGCAGCAGGAGGATCTTGCTGTTGACCATGCTGTGGCCAATCATTCCCCTGAACACGGCCGTCTGCGGGCGGACGGAGCGGATGCGGTTGGAGCGCGTCTCCACCAGAGGCTGCTGGTTGACATCATGAAAGTAGCTGAGAGCCTGATCGACCTCCTGCCGCAGCTGCCTGGAGTAACGGTAGAACTCCGACGTCTTCACCTGAGTGGAGGAAAGCTGTGAATTATGGGGCTGGCTGTAGGCTTAACGTTGCTACGGTGACCTGCGTCGAGCCAACGAAGCTCAAAAAATGAAGGCGACCGTCCCCATTTACGTCGGTCAGAAAGCAGCGCTCACCTTCTCAAAGATGTTGGCCGGGGTCATGAGACAGAAGCGGATGGACTGCACGATGGTGTCCGTGTGCCTCCAGCGCCGCCGGTCGTGCCGCAGCCACGCCTGCACTGCTTCGTACAGCTCGATTTCTGGGAAGCGACTCAGAGCGTCGCTGTTCAAGTACGCCTGGATCAGACAAAGAGGGGCAGAGCAGGTTTGTTGCCACTGCAACTTCCACAAACACTACAGAGACCACAAGAGATCAATCCACAGCAACTAGAGAAAACAGTGCAGATAAGAAAATGCAATACAGCAGAAAACATTAAGGCATCTCTGGAGCATTTTCAACAAAATATTACTCCCAAAACAGAAAATCCATCCCATCAGAGACCTGTGCATGTGCCCGAGTCTCTGCAGGTCTAAACCTACGATTACACGTAAGCTTTAAATTTCTATTCTATCAAATGTCACTGAGCAGCTGCTACATCTCAAAGTAATAATCTTCCTCTCCCGTCTCTTTCTTACACCTCCTCGGTCTCTCAGGGAGAACTTCTTATTCTCCACATACGTCTCTGCACCGTCAGCTCACAGAGAGGCTGATCACAGCTGCACACTCTGTGTTTGCTGCTTTGTCTCAGATTAACTAACACTTCATAAGAATGAATTCAGGTTATGTTTCCACGCCCTTATTAAAGCTGGCTACATGACTTTACTGACATCTGCACGAATTAACACATAACAGGAACGAGAAGGTTAAAAAAGGACTTAAACAGGACCGTGGAGGCTTTACTTTGGATTAGTTTGACTTTAAGGGTGAGATTTATCCACCATGAAACCGCTAAACTCTCTCGTTGATATTTATCGACAGCTGCTGCATAAAATACACTTTATGAGTACTGAGAACAACAAATGTGCCTTTAATTTGCTCATCGCTTTTTCCTGAACCCCCCGGGAAACATTTCTCTTGCAGTCTGGGCTATTTGTACCTCACTAATGTATTTGCATTTTTCTTTAAAACACACACCAGGAGTCAGACACAGCCCAGGACTGTCAATAAAACACGCTCCTATTAAAGGTGTGAGGATGCCTGCACAGGAGTGCAAATTAAGAAGAGTAAACACACATTTTCAGATGAGTTTTTTTAAATCAGAAAGAAGTAAAACAGTTTAGCTCCAGAATCTTTCTATAAATAAAGATTATAGTCGATCACTTTATCAGGTTAGAAACGTCTTTCTTTGTCAAACTGACTCTAAACTGTCGCTTTAACAACTTTTCCTCAGACTTCATAACAAAGAAAAGCGCGACACATAAGCACGTTTTGCATTTATAGTTAAAATCTGTGCTCGTTTGATCAAACCTGCAGTCTCTCGAGGCTGAGGTAGGACAGGAAGTCGGGTCGGCTCATGAGTGGGACAAAGTTTTCGAGCAGGAAGTTGTCGAGCTGCTCCTGGACGCCCTCCACGCCCACGCTGAAGTCCTCCAGGAGACGCATGACCTCGGCGCAGTTCTCAAGGCAGATCTTAGCCAGCAGGAAGGAGCAGCAGAACTCCACCGCCTCCGTCAGCTGGACGTACATGGCCGCCTGCGGGGAGAGGAAGACGCGTTCTTAAAGCGACTGCGGATTGAATTTTGAGGCTCACAAGGAGCTCCGTTGAACTGCGTGAGTTACCTGCAGGATCTCCTGCACCGTGGGCATGCTGAGCTCCAGCGAGCCGTAGTACATGAAGCGGAGAATGTGGCCGAACCCAGCAGCCGTCAGCCCCTTCATGTGGATCTTGTCCTGGTCCCGCTCCCTCATGTCTGCCGTGAACATGACCCGGAAGTAGTCGCTCTGGGTGGCCAGCAGCGCCTTGTGGGCCTGCAAGTGGGAGGAGCAAACCAAACGGGGTCAAAGAAGGAGAAAGGCCAAACCTAGAGTCATCCTTCAAATGGACCATTGTGTGACATGTGCTGTAGTTGCGTACCTGGAAGTGGTGCTCCTCGATCAATAGCGTGACGTCCAGCAGCAGACGCTCCTCGTACAGCGCCCTGAAGCCCGACGACACGCTCCCATCGTGCACCTGAGACAGGTACACCTCCACATCCGCCCCCGACATAACACACCTGAAGGCGCGAGCGAGCCAGAAGAGAAGCGTGAACGAGGAGAAAGGGATGAACCGTGAGGAAATAACAACCACACGAAAAGCAACTGAACACACAGAGAAGAGACGTCGCTCCAAGGACACAAAGGTGCTGAGAAACAGTAAGCGAGCAGCTGGAAGGTCGTTTAAAGGGATGTTAAAAAGCTTTGCACTTCAGCCGCCGCGCACCAACTGCAACACACCAGCTGACGGAGAAGAGAGAAAACCCTTCACACGAGGCACGCACAACACAAACACACAGAAACTCACACGTGCTCACCGAGAACGTAAACACACACGCAGCACACTCACCTCTGATTGGCCACGGGCATGTCAGAGGGGGTTGTCCGAGCCAATCAGAGGACAGTGCCCCTTGTGTCCAGCAGATGCTAACAAAGTCCCTTTTCTGAGCGTCAATCACCTGGACGACAAAGCCAACACAATTAAAGCGTGAACGCCTGCAAACTTCCACCAGAAACATGTGATTTACAATCAGAAATCATCCGCATGCTTTTAGTCTCATTTCAGCAGCTTAGTGTTCATATACATGATCAACTCAGTGTGTTTACTCATCATGATACAAAAAACATAAATAAAAGTTGAATGGAGGTAAAACGATGGTGGGATTAAAAGAGGATTCCAGTTTATTACAGCCTGCATTTTGTTTTTTGGGGGGAAATCTTGGAGGTTATCCACCTCAGGAACAGGCTGGCATGGAAATCAGTTGCATTTAGGATTCTGTTGGTTACCTGATGATTATCCTTCAAGATTTTGCCGTCAGACTCTGATAACTTCATGACAACAATCACGGTACGAGGCCAGCACCTCCAGCTGGTGGCGTCACAAACTCTTTAGAACCACAGCTAACGGTCGCTACATTAATAATTCGCTTACTGGCCGACTAGCAAGAGCATCAGCTTTTAAAGGTCTAGTTGACTAGTGATGCACACCGTGCCTGTTTCTACTTCCTCTGCTCTCAGTTTCACTACATGCGACCTCCTCACAGACCGAACAGGAGAAGAGAAACCTCCAAACTGATGCTGCTTTTAGCTACGTCAGCTCTCCTGCTGCTGACGCGCTGCGAAATCAAATGATGTAGCTTTCTGGGTCCGAACTTCAGTCTAAATATGAGATTGTGTTCTTTCCCCCTTATTTGAAGACACAGATGGTAAAAGCTCAGGCTCTGGGGTCAGATATAAAGTTATTGTTTTCAAGAGATGAAACCAAAATAACCCCTGAATTTAAAACCACCCAGACTGTAATAAACTGGAATTTAACAACCAACATAAAAATCTAATTAAACACAAATACTTAAGAAACAAATGAAAATGAGACGTGGAAGAGATTCAAAATATGGGAAGGACAAAGAAAACTGAAGGTTACTTTTGTAGGAGATGGAAGCTATGGGTGACAGGAATAACAGCGTGTATGGGAAAGGAAGGTGGGAAATAACCCATCGAATCACTATTACTAGCGATTTAAGTTCGGTATTTCAGTTAACTACAAGTATTGTTATTTTTTCATCATCTGTACATGAATAAGTGGAAATAAATGTGATAGAATAACTTCTATTACTTCTAAAGCATTAAAAATCACTGGTATCATAGCTAAATTTAAGGAGCCAAGACTTTAACCTTTGACCCCTCGCCCTTCCCCCATCACATCCTAAAACTCAGCGGCCGAAATGAGGCAGATGGTCTGGAGGAGGGCAGAGTGGAGATAAAAATGTATATTTATGGTGCAGTTCTGCGTGTTTGACGTACCTTTTGGAGCCCGGGCGAACAATCACAGGCTTCGACGGCTGAGCGCTAAGGGGCCGCTCGCATTTCCTGTGTTTGTGCTTGCCTGGTTCTGACGGGAGACAGAAAAAGATGCTCTCAGAGACAAAGAAGGCTTAGATGAAGAGGATACCCATCAAACAGTCCACGGTGCGTTCAGGGGCTTGTAAATCACAGCTCTCGTGCACAGAAGTGCTGTAAAACACACATCCTCTGCAGTTTACATGAATATTTAATTTACTGGCTCTTTGGTAAGAGTTTCACCTGTGACAATTTAAAGGAAAATCCAACGTTAAAGCGACAAGTACTGAACAGATACATTCGTTTGTGTGAGAGGTGTTTCTTCTCAACCTGCTCTCCAAGTCAGGTCCCACGTGTGCGTGCGTGTCCCAGTTTGAGATGTTTTAATTATGAAGATTGAGATTTTTTATTATATCAATGCTTTTGTGAATATGCCAAATGTCTTCCGCCTCTGAGAAATGAGGATCATGCTAAGCTACTCTAGCGGAGCTGGAAATGTGTGTTAAGGCTAAATTGTTAACGAAAGTTGAGGCTTTGTTTAAGCTTGTTTGGTGCTATAGCTGATTAGTCCTGTCAGCACTGCTTTCAGGGAAAACGGGATGTAGGCAACAGAAAGCAGCTCGCTGAATCGGTCTAGCCTCGTTTTCATCTGTCTCACCCGGTGGCTGACCTCACCTGGGTCTGCCTCCAGGTGAAAAAGAAAACATCCGCACACTTGTCACCAAAATAAGCCTCCCGCTAACGTGTTGAATCTGCACCAACACGCGGTTCAAACTGCCCTCGGTTTCCGTGTTTACTTCTTCAAACAGCAGCGGGGGGACAGCTTTCTCCGAGCCGCGACTGGAGCTCCAAAACAAAGGCTAACGCTGGCGGATAACGGTCCCCACACTCGGCTGTACTGACGGAACATGGCGGCGTACATTTGTGGAAGATAAAGGAGGAAACCGTCGCAAACTGAGCGGATATTTCGCTCCGTGTTTGGCTAAACTCGCTGTCACGACTCCGAGTTGGAGCTACAGGGGCTCCGACAGCTGCTTAGACCGGCGGAGCCGCTTTAGCTTAGCCTGAATCCAGCCGTCTCACCTCGGCGGTGCGAATCTCCACAACCCCTCTTCGACCAGCCAGCTCTGGCTCCGTCGGACATCAAGTTGCGAGTTCGATTCCGAGATCAAGAAAGCGGGTGGCAGCGTTGCACTGCCATGTTGGCATCAGCGTCCATCTGCCAATCGCACAGACCCCCCACACGGAGCTAAATTAAACGGGTAAAAAGCCACAGCGGACCACAGGCTCTGCGGACGCCATTTTCTGCACCGGCGTCATTTCCCTTTTGGGCGGAACTGAAGGGCGTAGTGCGGCGCTGCATCAAAGATCGTGTATTTACCAAGAGGAATCACTCCAACGAGAAAGAAAAAAATCCCTAAACATAGCCGGTTTGCGATGATGGCTAACTTACTCAAACCACGCACGAAGAGAAAAAAAGCACAAAAACACTTAAAATGATTTTGTCTTTAAAGAGATGCTAAACAGCCCCAAAGTTATTGAAAATAACTACGCTACACACTTTCACATGAATAATGCACTCACATAAATGTACAAATGGTCAGTCCTCAATCATCCAGGTAAAGAATTCCCAGAAAGTTCACTTTGTTCATCTGGATGTTTTCACTCATCAGCGTGACTTCTTCGGTGCATCTGCATAAGGACTGAAACTTGGTGTCAGTTTCATCATCGTTAACATACAAATTATGATGACCGTTGATCAATGACCACGAGTACCATTCACGCAGAGTGGGGAATCCACTCTGTGAATGGCTTTAATCACAGCGTTTTATCTATCACACAGGAATCTGCACATACATGTGCACCGAATCTGGGCCGTAGACGAGTTCAGAGCGTCCCTACAATAACTATATTAACAGTACTAATATTTGATCGCTTAAATAAGACTTTGTTGTTGGGGCAGAAAGAGCAGATTTAATTTAATGACACAAATCAGTGATGCAGATTTAAAACACACTTTGACTAAAATGGAGAGCAGGAATGAGAGACAGAGAGCAAATAGAAACAGGCGTGTCTTATAATAATTTTTATAGGAATATATTTTTGTTATTTTCTAGTTGAGTGAGGAGGACGGAGAGAGAGGACAGAGAGGTTGTACGTGAACAGGAGAAATGAGGGAGCAAATAGTGAAGTTAGCTGGAAAAACAAAAGTTATTTTTCACAGAGTAGTTTTTCATGTACTTCACTGAGGCTTTGTGTGTTTTCCAATAGGACACTTAAAAATGCCAGCGGACATCCTAAACAGAACACATTGATATGAATGTTATTTACAGGATTCACACTGTCACTCTAAACAAGGCTGAACAGGATGGCTGCCACTGCACAGATGTGACGGACTACAAATCTATTCTCCACTCCTGAAATCTGGGTACATAATTGCTATAGCCTAACTAACGTCTCCCCATATCAGGCTTTATTGCGTTTTTTTTAAACTTAACCGAACTACTATAAAATAATAGTAATCCTACTCAGATAGACCAAACAGCCAGAACTACAAAAAGTTATTCAGATGACGTAACTAAATCGCGACGGACCCGTCACATGGATGAACGTACACTTCTTTCTTAAAAGAGGACTATAAATTTGGGACGCATGTCTGTTTCCTTGATGAGCAGCTGTTAATGAGATGCGAACAGCAGCAGTGTGCGGTTATTAAACTGGTTTAAATTTACAGCAGAAACTGAGAGCCGCTCCGGTGGTTGCATCAGCCCTCGAGAAAGGACCCAACTACACTTTTACTTGGGCGGATCGCTTAAGTTTAAAATTATACCTGGAAGTTACCGCTAAAAAAAACCCTTCTTCTAAAGCTGTAATAAAATCTTCCAGGCTTCCAGGCAGTAAAATTTATTTTGTCTGAAAACATTTTAGGCGAAGAGGAGTGCAGGTTTAATCGATAGATCAGGCATTCGGCCGGGCCTCCTTATTCATTCCCTTTTCTTTCAAGATGGCGGGCGACGAGTCAGGCACAACGCTCGGTCAGCCTCACTTGGCCAAACAGGACCTCAGTACTCTGGTAAGTGTATGTATATCGTGCTTACAACAGTGTGGTTTTACGTTGGCGGCTGTCGGTGGCCCGTTGATTCGGTAAAACGGTCACAGAAGGCCGGGAGAATAGTAACGGATACCGGTGCTGCGCCACCCGGCACATGACGCAAGGGCCCAGGCTGGGCGGAAAGCTCAGACCCGTTGCACTTCCAGCCCGAAATACAGCGTTATTTCAGCCACATTTAACACGATTCACACGTTGAAAGACTTACTTGATATTCATAGTTATCAGCGTTATTGAAGCCTGTTTATCCCGGTTTAATTTTAGTTAGCTCCACGGAGTTAGCTCCATCTTTGCTAGAATCTAGAAAATGGTTCTTAATGTTTAGTTCGGCATAAAAACACCTTTATAAGCTTACATCCTTCTTGTTAGTCCAAGCTGTAAAAAGCTGAAGCTTGTAAAGCTTTCATTCTAACTCATTGGATTTACATTGTTATAGCTCATATTCTCACCTTTTATATAAATGGAAATTGGTACCAAAAGATGTGGGTCAAAGATACGACTTTCAGCGTGTTTTCGTGTGTTTATACTAAATAACATTAGTCTTTGTTCAACATAAGTTCTCGTTAGTTGTGACTTACCGAGATGAGAACAAAAACACTGCGTGTAGTGCTGCATGTGTCCTACAAGGGAAACAAAACCTTATTGTTTAACTGTGATCAGGGCCTGGTCCATTAAAATAGTCCTGTTTTATGCTCTTCACACATTGTAGTCTCCATCAAACTCTTTTGTTACCAGACACAGTCATCACCTCAAACTTTGCTTCTTTAGACACTCCTACAATAAAATTCCCAGTGATTTCTGTTCTAATGTTGGTAAAGTAGAGTACTTGAGGGATTGTTGCTGTTCTGTGTTGCTTTATGAGAACAATCCCGGGTGGTTTTGTTTCCGCCTGTGAGCTGCTGCCCCTCTTTGTTCTTTGGGATTAAGCACGCCGCTCGCTCTGATGCAGTCGGTCCTGGCATGACGAGTCATTAATCTGAATTGTTCTCTTTGTCAGGACGTGTCGACCTTGACACCTCTCTCTCCGGAGATCATCAGCAGACAGGCCACCATCAATATCGGTATGGGAGACAGCTGATCGGATTCGATGTCTCTGTAGAGTTTGATAGACGTTTTGACCTCCGCCTTCTTCTCTCTTAGGCACCATCGGTCATGTGGCCCACGGAAAGTCCACAGTAGTGAAAGCTATTTCTGGCGTGCACACCGTCAGGTTCAAGAATGAGCTGGAGAGGAACATCACCATCAAGCTTGGATATGCCAATGCTAAGGTGAGGGAGTGTATTTTCTCAGATGTTTGTGTTATTTTTGGACCTCAGTGTTTGAGATTAAAGAGCAGTGGAAGTTTGTACGTTCAGGATTTACTCTTTCAAACGTGAACTTCCCCGTCTACAGGCGACAAATACAAACACATTTAACTTTATTGTCAATCCAGATTGTTTCCACAGGGAACAGTGTATTTGCATAAAATGTCTGTGATAAGAGAAAGCCTGTAAGAATGCTGATTGTGGGTTCCAGTTTCTCCAGGTTGGGAGTGATTAAAGCCATTTACTCAAAGTCTAACACCATCTTTGAAAGAACTGCTTTGTTTTACTCAGTTAAAATGATGAGATTCTGTATGAAATCGAACTTTTGGCTCATTCAGAGGCCTTTTTGTTGGTTCAGAGTTTAAGGGTTTAAGTTGGAATTGGAGTATAACTTAATATCCCAGGATACCCACAGCGAGAGGTGCATGACCTGCTGAAACGACGGGTATGATGGGGTCCAAATATTGCTGATTAAACTCTGCGGACGGGTAGGATTGAAATCTGCAGACCTCCTTCTACATGTCACGGTTTTCATGCCTTAAAACGAGCCTTTGGTGGGTGAGAAAAGCCCCCGTCACATAGGCCTACATTCTGGTCTGCAGTCCTCCAGTAAGTGCTCAAATTTGGTGGTTTATAATGAGGAATAACTTTATTTTCCTTATTGACCACTGGTTGGTGGGCGGTTGCCAGCTGATCTCTAGGTCTGTGTGAGTAATGCTTAAACCTGATCAATGATCAGCTCAATCATGGAGTGTTAGTTTGCTTATTTGGAAAACATCTAGGTGTAAATAGTATAAATGCTAAATATGCGTAAGCAAATGACACCCTGATGAAATTTTCTGCTTTATAATTTTGCTGATTTTGGTTTCCGAGGGTTTCTCTACATGTTGACACCAGGGGGCGGCGTAGAACATATGGAAGAACTGTTGGGTGTGCTGTTGTTGTTCCTTTTAGCTTTGAGCTTGAGTCACAGAGAAGAAGTCAAAACAAAGATCGCATTTGTAGTCAAGTGAAACTGAGCGCTAAACACAATAAAAACTGCCGACTGCAGCTGCTGTGTGTGCTGAATATCTCAAACGTAGCTCTGCCCCCTCCTGAATGAACGCTGGTTTACAGATGCTGAGGAGGAGTTCACGTTTTTGCTTCTCTTCCACACGTCGTAGGTCTACAAGCTGGATGATCCCAGCTGTCCCCGGCCAGAGTGCTACAGGTCATGTGGCAGCAGCACTCCAGACGAGTTTCCCACAGACATCACTGGCACCAAGGGCAACTTCAAACTGGTCAGGTAAGACCGGAACAGGCAAAGCATTTTATCATTAATGCAGAGGCTGAACCTCTGAATCCTCAAACAAAAAAACAACTTTTTGATGGTGAACTAAATGTTTTCGGGATCTTTTCTGTTCTGGAGAAGAAATTGAATGTTTGAGCACAATAGAAATAAAGTAAATGAGGGAAAATGAAGGTGACTGTTGGCTGTCTTCTTCCTCACAGACATGTGTCGTTCGTGGACTGTCCCGGTCACGACATTTTGATGGCAACTATGTTGAACGGAGCAGCCGTTATGGACGCAGCTCTCCTGCTGATTGGTGGGTCTCTGAAAACTTTGATTAAGCTGAGGTGTTATGAAAGCGTGTTTCGTCTTTATTGCGCTGTCACATTTCCCCTTAATTGGCTTTGTAGTGGCTCTAATCAGGTAACTTATCCTTGTTCAGATAAAGAGGAGGTGGATATAACCGACCATGCTTTTACCAGGATTAATGACATTAGAAAGTCAGCATCGTGCTCATCTCTGACTCCAAACATTAAAATTGTCTCGTTGTGTTTTTGTGTCCTCTTCAACTGCCAGCTGGGAATGAGTCGTGTCCCCAGCCCCAGACATCAGAGCATCTGGCCGCCATTGAAATCATGAAGCTGAAGCACATCCTCATCCTGCAGAACAAGATTGACCTGGTGAAGGAGAGCCAGGCTAAAGAGCAGTATGAGCAGATCCTGGCCTTCGTGCAGGGTGAGTCAGCCCTTTAAAGATTTTGTAGCCCATTTCTAGAATTTCAGGTGTGACTGTTTAGCAGTTTTACTCAACTTAGCCTTCGTATTTTACCACCGTTGTTGCCCAGACTTTAACTTCTGGAAAGGAAATGTCACTTAAAGCACCAGGAAACACTGCAACCTTTAATATAACATGCATGCATGTGTGGTTTTTATGATAGAATAATTAAAAAGTTAAAATGATACAACCTTGCACTCAGAATATGACCCACTGGAGCTTTAAACACTTCGATATTTAACCAGGGTTTACAGAATTTACACTGTCCAAACCCTGCGTTAGTTCTGTTGTACATGCAAATATGTCAAAGATATATATATTTTTTAAGTTAAGTTTCACTCCCATTTAAGGTTTGAAAGAGCAAATGAAGGATTTATTTATTTTTTGTATGTGTGTTTGAGGGTTTTCTTTCCGTTGCTGCTCGTTGCCCCTTTTGAAACTCCCATGCCACGCAGCGCTCTGCAGCAAAAACACAATTATATGAACTCTGAAGTGAAAATGCTTTTAATGTTCCTCCTGCAGGCACAGTGGCCGAGGGCGCTCCCATCATTCCCATCTCAGCCCAGCTGAAGTACAACATCGAGGTGGTTTGTGAGTACATCGTCAAAAAGATCCCCGTGCCCATCAGAGATTTCACATCCGAGCCCAGACTCATCGGTAAGACGAGTAAAAACACAAACATTGATTCTTTTATGTAAGTGTTTAGAGTTTTGTTTTAATGTTCTGTGTGTTTTGTGTTTCAGTCATTCGATCCTTTGATGTGAACAAACCCGGCTGTGAGGTCGACGACCTGAAAGGAGGTGTGGCCGGAGGAAGTATCCTTAAGGGTGTACTCAAGGTAAGAGTGTATTTATCAGTACATTATTGGTGAATTGAAGCAGTGTGAAGTCACAAACGCCTTTCTCTGCGTGTCCAGGTGGGTCAGGAGATCGAGGTGCGGCCAGGTATTGTGTCCAAAGACCAGGAGGGAAAGCTGATGTGCAAACCCATCTTCTCAAAGATCGTCTCTCTGTTCGCCGAGCACAACGATCTGCAGTACGCTGCTCCCGGAGGCCTCATCGGTAAGAGGCACTCTGTGCTCTCGTGTTACCTGACTGCACTGTAAATGCAGTTTTATGCTGTAAAGAGAGAAGCTGGTGATCATAGTGAGAGATGCATGTTTCAGACAATCAAAAGATTACATATGTGAGAAAACAGCGAAAGAGTCGAGTTTAATCTCTGGCTTCTTTTTACTTGACAGGAATGCTGGTGTAGGCTATAGGTGGTAGGTTGGGTTTGCTTTCATTGGGGGTTTTTTGGTAGGCAGGTATGTAGGTTGCGGTTTTTTCTTTTTGTTGTATTTTAATTGGTTGGTTTTTAGATGGTACTGGTAGAGTTTGTGGTGGTTGGTTTGTTTTAATTGGTTGGTTAGGAGGTAGGCTTGTTGATTGGATGGTTGTTTTTATTGGTTTGGTAAAGGTTAGGTTGTAGAGCAGGGCGATAGGACCATAAATATTCATCACGATATACATTTGAAATTTTGCGATAACAATATAACTGACAATATAATTGACATGAGACAAAATACTTTACAACTCCACAACTTTATTAGTGCAAAAAAAACCATCAATGTATTTTTACTTAAACAAGCAGCTGTTTTATCTGCATTAAAGTTATATAAAAATGTAACGGTGCAAATTCCTTGCTGACAGTTTAACTAAAAGGCATTTCCAGTGGAAACTGGCCGACATATCCTCAGCATAACCATGTAGAATATCCACACAACTTAAAAAGAGGTTATACACACACAACACGGTAATATTATGGTGAAGCACAGTACGTATCACTCCGCGAGGCTCCGCCTACGACAGCCGTAACAACCCATCAAGCGGTGCGGCTTCGTAGCTCAGCAAAGTCGTACTGAAACATGTGACAGATTTTCGAGCGCCATGTACATAAAATCGTTTCGAGGTCAGTAAACACAACCAGAGTTCATACATAAGGCACACGGGATTATAAGGGGCTCTGTCGACTTTCAGAAAAATCAAAGGACTGATTTTACGTGTGCCGTATTTTCCGAACAACACGGTAATAACGACGGCCCGCTAGCATGCTCTACCAAAAATAGTGCTTTGTTGTGCATCTGACGGACGAAAGCTAAACCAGTTCCACACCACTGAAGCTGCAGCATTTTTACAAACCAGTTCTGGTTCATCGTTTCATTCAACGATCCACTTTCGCTCTTCTCATTCTGCGTCGCCGCCATGTGCGTCTGTAAACAAAGGCACTGCGCATGCGCATTTTACCCACATTCTATCGCCATATTTCATTTTCTTATGAACATTACACCGGTATCACCGTGAACGGTATGATATAGCCCGGCCCTACTAGGTTGTTTTGGTTGGTTGTAAATTGCTTGGTTTTCTTTTGGGTTTGGAGGGTTAGCGTTGGGTTGGGTTTTAGTCGGTTGGTTATTAGAGGTAGTATTAGTTGGGTTTGGGTTGTCTTGGTTGGTGGGTAGATGGGTTGATTTCCTATCTTTGGTGTTGGTTAGTTAGGTCTGTTTATTTTATTAAACCTCTTAAAAAGACTGCAGTACTGCAAATACAGATTATTAAAAACACACAACAGCTTTTATAAATAAAAGCCAGAGTACACACACATGCAAGCTGCAATACTACAAGATACAAGATAACAAATATAAAAAACTGAATTTAAGAAACGGCGGTCCTGCATCTGTTCTTACTACCAGAGGGTCAAAGGAGCCTCCTGCTGATAAACCCTCTCGAGCTGTTTTGGGTTGTAACGGAGATTTCAGAGCCAAACTGTCCTGTTTGGCTTCCTGGTGTCACCGGCTGTGATACTGCGCCAAAAGGTGGCCGCAACAAAAACTGCTGTATTTTTTTTAAAAGAAATGTTTCCTCAGGAAGTAGAGTTACATCTGTTCTTTACTGTAAACAGCCTTGGTGCTACATCACCAGTCCAGGTGAACACCCAGGTATTTGTAGCTCCTCACCGCCTTCACTTACTCTCCCCGCATGGAAACGGTGTTAAGCTTTGACCTGGTCCTCCCAAAACTTACCACCATCCCCTTCATCATGTTTGTGAGTTGGTCACTACAGCACCAAGCCAAATGGTGGAGAAGTCATGAGTAAACTATGTGTTTTGTGCAGGTGTGGGTACTAAGATCGACCCGACGCTGTGCCGAGCAGATCGTATGGTCGGTCAGGTGCTAGGCGCCGTCGGAGCGCTCCCGGAGATCTTCACTGAGCTCGAGATCTCCTATTTCCTGCTCAGGAGGCTGCTTGGAGTCCGCACAGAGGGAGACAAGAAGGCTGCTAAGGTGAGCAATGCCTTGTGGGAAAGGGAGGAAAGATGTGTGAGCTTCTCAGACTTTGGTATTAACAGCCTGACTGTCTTCCTGACCTGCAGGTTCAGAAACTGTCCAAGAACGAGGTGCTGATGGTAAACATCGGCTCGCTGTCGACAGGCGGCCGTGTCAGTGCGGTCAAAGCTGATCTGGCCAAAATCGTGCTGACTAACCCGGTGTGCACAGAGGTCGGAGAGAAGATCGCTCTGAGCAGACGTGTGGAGAAACACTGGCGGTAAGAGTGAGGGCGGAGATGTGTGTGGTGTTTGCACAGATGTTTCTGGCTGCAGTGTCAGAACACGCCTCCTGATGTGTAACTCTCTCTCTCTCTGTCTTCCTTGCAGTCTGATTGGTTGGGGACAAATCAGGAGAGGCGTGACCATCACACCCACAGTGGACGACGACTGAGACTAGCAAACGGATGGCCATCACACTCTTCTCTTCTTTTTTGTTTTTTTTATTTTTTATTTTTATTTGTTCCCCACACGGAGGAGGGAGGGGAAGTGAACACGGACATATCGGCGGTTTGAAGACGCTTCCTCGCTCTGCTCCTCTTCCTCTGCAGCGACATGCAAAAGTCGAGCTCTGAACTTCTGCTTCCTGCTGGAGATGAAGGAGGACCCAGGAAGGGAGGAGGCGCTTCAGACTGTCGTAACAAAACTCCAGAAACCAGTTTGGAGATGATCTGTACTAACCTCAGATTACAGGTGGAATAAAATCAATTTGGAAGGAACCAGGTCGTCTTTGAGCATCATTCTTGCTGTTACAGGGAAACTCAGAGATGAAATTACTTAGTGGATAAGTTTTAATTTTGATCAAATTGTAATAAAAAAAATGCTTTTTTTTTCTTTTTAAAGATTTTTGATTGTCCCCCTTTTCTTTGTTTTATGTGATAATAAAATTATAAACTTTGTGTCGTCCCAGAGATCTTACAAATTTAAAAAAACAACAACAAACTATTAAAAGTAGACACTGGTCCATTCATTGTTTGAATGGCTGTTAGAGGTCCGAATTAAATTTAAAAATAAAACGTCATTTTGCCCTTTGAAATTGCTGTCAGGGGTTGAAAATACCCCCGAGGTCAAAAAGCGTTGAAAAACGTGTGGGAGTAAGTTTAAAAGCCATACAAACTATGCAGAATTAAATATGAACAGTTTCTTAATGCTTTGAACCATTAATCGCACTGATGAATTGCGGGGTTCAACTGTATAGAAATCCTAAAATCTTAATCATTGTCAAGCGAGTTCTGAACGGTTCGACCTCCCGCCTCAGTGCAGATGCTACAGATCGTTAGAATTGCTTAAATTACCCTTTAAAACCTAACAGTAGTATATTCCATACAATGATGAATTACTTTTATATAATTAGGAGGCGATGTGCAATGCCGTATTGAGGCAATGCATCATGGGACGCTCAGACCTCGCCTAAGAATCTTTAAGTTTTAAAGATTTTTTTTTTAAGGTTAGCAGTAGTTCAGTGATACTTTTCTGCACACGTCGTGTTGCAGATAAAAAAAAAAAAATCTGTTTATGGTTAATTCGGCTTTAATAATTCTTCTAAACGACTACTTTTTTTTTTTTTTAATGTTACCACATAGCAAAAGATGGATATAGCATATACGAATATATTAACATACACCTCTATGACCCAGTATGGATTTATTTTCAGTAGCTTTTGAAGTAGTTTTTGAACTTGAACAAACTCCCTTTTAAAATTTTAAATGTTTCTATTTTTGTATTGTATGTTTTTTATTTTCAAAATATTCTCAAACTGACCTCCACGGTCTTATAACCGTGTATAAATATTTGCATTTTAATGGCTTCTATGGCAACAATTTACTGAAGGTGGTGTCGCGCTTCCGGGTTGATCCACCTGACGAGCACGGGACGTGACGTCACGCAGGTGGCAGTCTCTCCGTCTCCGCTCAGAGAGGGGTAGAAGGAGTGATTGAGGAAAACGCCGAATTCTTGGACTTTATGGATCCTGCGGGGGTGATTCAGACTCGGTGCAGAGTTTAGGGAGAGTCGTTTGTTTGTTTGTTTGTTTTTTCTTGTTATGTTTTTCTCCAAACTGACCGTCAGCGAGTCGCGACTGACTCACAAAAACACACCCGATATATATCTATATATATATCTATATCTTCAATAGTTTGTTTGTGTTTTGTCTTCAGATTATGGAGTCTGCAGGTAAGAGGACTTCTGCTCTTCAGTACATCAACAATTAAACTACAAACCCTGATTTTTATCCTGAAAGCATATAATGCTTCCTCTGAATCCATCTTTTATTGCTGCTTTTATCAAAAACCTGAACTAGCTTGAAAATAAAGCTGCGTTGGAGATTTTTCATGGCTCTAATTTCACTGCAGGGTTATTTTTATATGCTAAAGTTTTAAGCATTGACTAGTTTAACAGGACCTGTAATACAGGAAGGTATAATTACCAACAGGTTAATGTTTAATCTCAGTGCTGTGACCATTTCAGGCCATTTGCGGCCTTTTTCTAAGCAGTATAATAAATAGTAACACCTTGTTTCAACACTATGTTAGCCAGGTGCTTTCCCAGGATTATTGTTACGAGTTGGAGGCAGCATGTTTGTTTTAAATTAGCTGTTCAAGCGACAATGACAATAAAGATATTCATTCATGTGTTCTTTTAAATAGTGAGCTCTGTGCTCCACTACACACGCACTGCATGAAAAGTGTCTGCAGTTTTTGTATCGATTAACTGTTTTAGTGTAGAAACAAGTAGCAGTGGTAGATTCTGTACTAAGTCAAAGTCATAATCCTTCAGCTCTACTACAAAAAAATTCAGCATCAAATTAAACTTACATATCTAAAGTAAAACCAGCGGATATCCAGATCCTCTGTGGGGACTCCTAAAGGAGCAAATAAGACAGCAACTGAAACCTTAGTGAAGAGGCTCATATACGCGGGTAGTGCATTCAAACACTTGCGCACACCTGCACCACGCTGCATACTTTCAGTATCCCTGTTTTTACTTGTTCTTACTTCTTCTTTAAGTTGGACCTATTCTGCTTCCAGCACAATTTTTTATTCCACTATACTAGAGTAGTTTGGCATGACTGGCAGCTCAAAATAACCCTTCTTTAGCCTTTACTGGGCTTTGGTGAACCGCATCAGTTCATTGCCTATCTATAACAAAACCAATTAAACCCCTCCCCCTTCAAGCCAGCTTACTTCTGATTGGCTCCTGCTCGTAAGCTGGAAATGGGTGAAGCTTCTGTATCTGCATATCTCCTCTCTATTACATCATACAGAGAGAGAGTTGAAAAAACTGTGCAAAACTGAGTGTTTTTGGATCAGTGTGAACTTTTGGCCCTCAGGTGTTACTTTACACACACCGACCTCTTTATCAGCAGGTTTAGCACAGGAACAGGATACATGTGACAGAAAATAAGGAAGAACAGAATAAGTCTCTACCTTCTGTCCCTGCAAGTCATAAATAGACATTTTCACATTAATTATAATTTAATAAACCTGTAAATATGCACATATGAATCAAAACCACTGTAATGATGATGATTTCTCTTTGTTTTTAATTGGTAATTTAATTTGGTATCTGAAGAGGCAGTTCAGTGTTTTTATAGGGACGAGTATGTAGCTTGAACCAGTCCATACACCACAGGATTTATAGCTAACCCCATCCATCGCTCATCCCTTAAATAATCTCAGATGTCAAACTGTGACTTTTGACGAGACTCAACTTTTCTCTCCTCCTATCATTGATTAGATGGTCAGCGGGGGCGGGACGGCAGTGGCAGCAGGTGGAAAGGTTCCCCACTTGATGTGATCATGAGTCAGATCCGCAGGAAGCGCACGGCCTCAGACAGGAAGCCGTTAGGACGCTTCCTGTCGTGGACCTCGGACCGGCCGGGGATCCCCGAGGACGGAGAATCGGAGATGAAAGAGGACAGAGGACCGAACTCAGGTTTGTACTGTTCAAAGCAGCACGAGATTTTAACTTAGATTTTTTTTAATGGGTGTTTAGTTCAAGGTTACACTGAGGGCCCCAGGAGTCTGGGGCAGCTGTAGGTCAAAAGGTAGAGCAGGACATCTACTAATCAGAAGGTTGGTGGTTTGAGCCCTGACTGCTCCGGTCTGCATGCCAAATATCCTCGGGATAGATGCTAACCCCAAGCTGCTCTCCGATTGCATCCATTGGAGTGTAAATGTCAGATAGAAAGCCTTTACGTGAAGAAAAAAATGACGCACTTTAATTGCTCAACTAGAAAAGCTGTATAAGAACCAGTCTGTTTAGGAGAAGCAACCATTCTGTATTCACAGTACTGCAGTCTTTTTAAGAGAAAGTGACTTAAAAGATCATTTAAA
The DNA here is from genome assembly GCF_900408965.1 of Simochromis diagramma. Classification (NCBI taxonomy): domain Eukaryota; kingdom Metazoa; phylum Chordata; class Actinopteri; order Cichliformes; family Cichlidae; genus Simochromis; species Simochromis diagramma. The sequence goes on along the minus strand of NW_024387233.1, from coordinate 413,746 downwards.
AGAGAGAAAGAGAGAAAAATCCTAGTATTTCAAACATGTCCTAGTTTTTAGAGAGGAAAGCGTAAAGAGGTTGCTTTATTTTTTTAAAAAAAGGTGGATAAAATCAGAGGTTCAGAAACAAAATACAGAGCTCAAGAAAATAGAGTTTACTGTGGAAAATCAGTTTACAGTGACACGCTAAGCCCTGTGGGTGTGTATCGTGTGTTTCAGGCTTTGCAGCGTCAGCAGAGAGTGAGCGGGACGTCGGCTGGGGTCGAGTGTGTGTTTTCTTGAAGAGACTCGGGAAGAAAGCCGACAGCAGGAGCCTCAGTTTGGCTCACTGTGATCTGACGGCTACAGACCTGCTGGAGCTTGGTACAAAAACGCACATACCTGTCACACAAGACAGACATGGTATCTGTCAGATAACTGCATTAAAAATACGCCCAAAGGCACAAACACAATGATGCAGCTTCATTTCAAGAGGCGGAGCATCTGAAATTAAGTCTGAATAAAGTAATGTGACTTCATTGTAAGGCGTCAGCTGGCAGAAAGGCAGACAGATGTTTTTCTTGCCGTTTCTTCTCAGCAACGTTGCTGCAGTTCCTCCCCCAGGTGGAAGAGATGGACATCTCCTGGAACGAGTTGATCGGTGGATCCCTGACGGCTCTGACGTCTCATCTGCAACACGTGGGCGAGGTCAGGACGCTGAGGCTCTGCAGCTGCAGGCTAAATGGCGAAGACGTCGTTGCTCTTGGTGGGATCTTCAGTGCAGACACTCTGCTTTATTTATAGCTATAACAGAACAATCTCTTTATGCAATCAAGTTATTTTTGCTAGATTTCCTTCCTCACTACAGCTCCCATGAGGCTTTGCTGAATGGTTCACACTCTTGCCTTGACAGAAAAACTTTTGTCTCATCACATGTTGTTGTATTTTTCCGTGTTTTGTGCAGGTGAAGCTCTCAGCTACATCCCTGCTCTGGAAGTTCTTGATTTGTCCTGGAACAGCGGCGTTGGGGGCGGTGGTCTGCAAGGCCTGCTGGGGAACCTTCACCCATCGCTGAGGGAGCTCCACCTGGTGGCCTGTCAGCTCACTGCGGCCGATGCTACAGTGCTGGGTAGTAACTTCAAATCTATGGAGCACATTTTGAGCTCCATAGTTTTATTCCTCAAGTAGAATAGAATAGAGTAGCTTTTCATGATTTATATTCAAAATAATCCTTCTTTATCTTATATTGGGCTGTGCTTCACCCCTACAGTTCATCCACTGCGCATAAGCCCTCAGTTTTACAGCTTTGATCATTCATCTTGATTTACTGGCTCACAGAGAAATTTCAAACTAACTCACAGAAAAAAATTCTGTCTTGAGAGGATAGCTTTAGCTAATTTATCTGAACTCTGTTTACTTTATGAGGTAACGATGACCATATAAGGAATATCCTCTCTCTGTGAGATGATAAAGACTCAAGGGGAAAAAGACTGAATCTGAGTGTCTAAAGCAGGCTGAAGATTAGTTTGCCTGCACCGACCTCATTATTAGTTAGATGTATAGTATAGTTATATTATAGAAGAGAACATAAGGAGCAGCAGTTTGGATCCATTTTAACAGGGCTGTCAGTTGGTGTTTTATTATGTTCTTGTCTGTTTTTTTGCTGTCTCTTCGTTGATACATTTGTATGGATGAGGTTTTCCTGTTCATAAATCTCTCAGGAGGAATGGTGGCTGCTCTGCCCAGACTCTGTGTGCTGGACGTCTCTTGTAATGCTCAGCTCACACAGGAAGTGGACACTGGTGGCTTCAGGGAATTGGTCAGCTCTCTCTCTCACGCCACCTCCCTCACCACGCTTCGACTGCAGGCCTGCGGTCTAACGCCTGACAGCCTTGATGCTCTCGGTACAAAGATCTCTGGATTTTTCCTTTTTATTGCTACTTTTGTTTTATGTCCTATAAGAGTCTCGGAGGGGTAAATTAAAAAAAACACACCTCTGGTTGTCCTGCAGGTGGTTCACTCCGTTGCCTCCCCTCTGTGGGAGAGCTGGACCTGTCCTGTAACAAACTTCTAGCTGGTGGACTGAGCCGCCTCACCTTTCACCTGGCTCACGTCACACACCTGGAGAGACTCGACCTCCACCTGTGTTGCCTCACGCGAGATGATCTAGAGGCTCTGAGTGAGTTGCTACCAATCTCACACGCCGGACACTAATCGCATGCACGCTGCAGCAGTCATGTGACTCGTTGTTTTTCAGTCCAGGTGCTGCCCTCTCTCACTGCACTGACCGAGCTTGATGTGTCATCCAATAAGGAAGTGGGAGGTGTGGTCCACTCGCTGGTCTCCGCCCTCCCTGTGACACAAATGAGGCGGCTGCCATTCAACAGCTGCTACATGAGCAACGAGTCCTTCACTGCTCTGGGTAACACACACACACACACACACACACACACACACACACACACACACACACACACACACACACACACACTTGTTTAGTTGTAGAAGTTTTCCTTCAAGTCATTCTCCCAGAATACCTCTTCCACCCTCTAGCCTGAAATGGTGAAAACTTTGTGTTTATGCATCAGCCCTGGCGGTGCCCTATCTGCGCACGGTGGATATTTCCTGGTGTAAAGTGGTTGGCGGTCACTTGGCGCTCCTGCTGGATGCTCTGCAGCCATCAGTCGTCAGCGAGCTCCGTCTTTGCAGCTGCGAGCTCACCACTGATGACATGCAACATCTGGGTAACTAACACACAATGACATTATACTTTTTCTTTTTTGGTCTGTAGTGGATCATTAGGCTACATAAATGTATATTAAGACAAGTAAAGCCTGAAGGAAATTGATATTTCTTTCATTTATTTCATGCTGCCAGCATCTGTAGCTGTCGTATAAAACAAAACAATGAAACTATTCGGTATTATTTTTGTCTCCATCAGAAACATTGTGAACAAAACAGTAAAGTGATCAGTTATCAATGGGTCCTCTTCCTCTGTGCAGCTGCCGTGTGCAGACGGGGCTGTCTCTCCTCACTCCGTGCACTGGATCTGTCCTACAACAGCTTGGTGGGAGACAACGGTTGGTGCAGTCTGTTTGCAGCAGGAGGTCTGGGCTCTCTGGAAGACGTGGATGTCAGTTTGCGACCTTCAACCTCTGCTCCGTGCTCAGCTTGGCTGCCCGCTCTGCTCCGAGCTCTGCCTCAAATGCCGGCGCTGGCTCGACTGGCCATGCAGAGGTGGACAGCTGACTGTCAGGAGAGAGAGCAGCTGAGGTACTGTCTGAAGAAGAGGAGCGTCCTGCTGGAATGGGATCCAGATTTACAAGACACATCATCAGCATGTAAAGGGAACAGTCAGGAGAGCCTAGAAGAGAGTCAGCCTGAGGAGTAGGGAGCAGAAAGCCTGAGTTATCTGATCTCAAATTAAAAATCATCACAGAGAGATTTCAAAAGAGCACTAGGGAAGAAAAACGCAATCAGGTCTGAAAAACCTTCTGATTACAAGTAAATTTGTCCAAACATTTGTACAATGTGACCAGCTGGGACGGGTCCTCTGGGACTGACCTTGAGTTTTACAATGTTGAACTCTTTGTTAGGTGTTTACGGTATCGTTTAATACTCTTCTTTTGTTCTTGAGCATGTTTGGAGTCTTTATTCCGTGGGGTTTATCCCTGTGTCTGTTTCCCTGTTGAGTTCGATATTCACACCAGATATGTCCCATTTTATTTTGGCGGTCAACTGTCAGAAACATTTCATGTTTAGTTTTACGTCCCTCTCCTCTCTCATTGTCATTGATCATCTTCACCTGTTTTGTTGGCTTTCTGTGTTTAAATGGTGGTGTCTTCTGTTTATGAAGGACAGTGGAATTAATTTGCTTTTTAATCTCATGAACTTTATCATTCTGCACTTGGACTTTGTAATTCTGCAGTCAGACAACAGCCTAAATAAAGATTCACCTTTGTTACATCTCCCACTCGTTTTCAATTGTGCAAAAACTGTGTTCAGCCATTACAAAAATACTTAAAAGACTTTGTTGCTACAATTTTTCAACAACTCAAGATGAACATTCATGCCACAACAACTCAGCTGACAGACGGTTTAATGCTTTTCGTTGCAGTTTGATTACAATCGGGACATCAGAACAGAATCAGAGATACTGCTTCAACACAATGCTCAGGCTCTGGAACCAGTTTCCCAGATAGGGTCTGTGCAGCAGGGACTGGTTTGGGGCGCAGCTGCAGGGGAGGCTGACAGACTGCAGCTCCATCAGTTCATCACGCCTCCCCTGCATAAGACGTGTCGGGACCTGAGGTTGTTGTTGTGTGTGGGGTTGCAGCTGAAAAGCAACCGAGTATTGTACGAACGAGCAACCGGATAAAGAACTGTTAGAAAGAGCGAACTATGTGGTCGTGTAGGGGATTCGCTTGTCACAGTCTGAGACTTTCCACACTCGCCACAGCTGAATGGTCTAACTCCAGCATGGATGGGCTGATGTGTTTTTAAGTGACTAATTTGATTAAAAGACTTCCCACACTGATCACAGCTAAAGGGTCTGTCCCCACTGTAACTTTATTGTCGTCTTTTTGGCTGCTTCATGGTGGTAATTTTCTTTCCACAGGGATAAACTGTGTGGTTTATCTCTGTTTACGGGGGCTGAGTGACTTCTGTTGGTGTCATCAGAGCGCCGAGGTATCAGCTGGGTTACACCCCTTTGCTCCTGTAGTGACAAAAGCCGTGAGTTACGGAACAAGAGGAACCTAAAATTGATTTATTATAACATGGGAACATGCATGCAATATAGTATAAATACTAAAAACAAAGCTTATACAATTTTAAAAAGCTTGAAAGTCAGTATTTGGTCTGACTGCTTTTAATATGCTTCTGCTTAAAAGACTAGCACTACTACTTAAAATACATTCTGTGTTAGGAAAAGGTTTTGGTTTTAACATTACAATGTAAGATTTGATATACATGCACCTCTAGTTACATGCACCTGTAGTTACATGCACCTGTAGTTACATGCATCTGTAGTTACATGCACATGTAGTTACATGCATCTGTAGTTACATGCACCTGTAGTTACATGTTACTCTAGTTACATGCACCTGCAGTTACATGTTACTCTAGTTACATGCACCTGTAGTTACATGCATCTGTAGTTACATGCACCTGTAGTTACATGTTACTCTAGTTACATGCACCTGTAGTTACATGTTACTCTAGTTACATGCACCTGTAGTTACATGCACCTGTAGTTACATGCATCTGTAGTTACATGCACCTGTAGTTACATGCATCTGTAGTTACATGCACCTGTAGTTACATGTTACTCTAGTTACATGCACCTGCAGTTACATGTTACTCTAGTTACATGCACCTGTAGTTACATGCATCTGTAGTTACATGCACCTGTAGTTACATGTTACTCTAGTTACATGCACCTGTAGTTACATGTTACTCTAGTTACATGCACCTGTAGTTACATGCACCTGTAGTTACATGCATCTGTAGTTACGTGCACCTGTAGTTACATGCATCTGTAGTTACATGCACCTGTAGTTACATGTTACTCTAGTTACATGCACCTGCAGTTACATGTTACTCTAGTTACATGCACCTGTAGTTACATGCACCTCTAGTTATGGCTCATTGAGATGTTTTTCTGCTTCTTTGTCAGACTCATCTCTGTCTTCCAATCACCTGTGACACCAAACACACCTTTATTTTTCCATTATTACTGATAATAATCAATATAAATAAGTGATTCGTGTTGATTCAATGGTTTGTTTGTCTGATATGTGGTTTTGTATTTGACTGATGTCATTTAACTGCACCGTACATTGGTCAAGTATGTTTAATAATAAACATACAACATACAATAAACAAAGAGGGATCAAATTTAGATCTCACTGACTAGGAAGCACACAGTGTTTGACGTTTTATATTAACTTTACTCTGAAATAATTTTTGCATTTTTTTCAAGTCCCCAGTGTTTCCTGATCCTTGGAGCACTCCTGGTTATCTGCTATGGTGGAGGTGGCCAATGTCTGGAGACAAATCGTTGTTCTGGGGAGCTGCTTTCCTCCAGTTACTTTACATCAGAATAGAAAGCATGAGAACAACCCTGATGGAAAACAGAAACAGCATCCAGGAAGTGAAATAAAGATTAAGCAGCCAAATTCTAGCTCTGGTTCGATGCTTACATTTGGAGGACTCTCGACCACAAACTGAGAGAAACTCTGTGAAGATGCAGAAACACATCACGTTTTGCAAACAAGCATACTATTTTTATAGTTAACTAAACTTATAGTTTATTAGAGTTGAGTTCCTACTCACAGACAACTGAAACATTCACATTTGGAAAGCTGACTGAATACATTTTTATTTGATTAATCTAAAGTTGTTCTTCTGTGTCTGAAAACACCCACTCCCACTTACTCAACCTGTGTTGTCGTCTGCTGCTGTGGCCTACAGTAGCAGAAGACAACACTGCAACTGTAACGAAACTGATTACAGCATTATTTTTAAAACCTTCAGTGAATTCAACGTTCAAGATTTTGTGTATGCTACTGTTGTATATAGTGTATTATCTTATTTATTTTGTAGTTGTTTATATTTTATTTGGATTTTTGGATTTTCTTCTGCTATCTCTACCTGAGCTGAGGTAACGCACAAATTTTCCTGCCGTCGATCAATAAAGTCTAATCTTCTCATTGACTGCATTTCTGATGGAGATGAGACGTCATGCAGGACAGAGGTGAGAGGCGTGACATCACGGTGCCGTGACAACAACCTGGTGCTTAACATCAGCAAAACCAAGGAGCTCATCGTGGGTTACAGGAGAGCAGCAGTAGCAGAGGTGGAGAGTCAGCTGCTTCAGATTCCTAGGCATCAACATCAGCGAGGGTGTCGTGCCATATTAAACCATTATACACCTCAATAGTAAAATAAAAAATGTGTTTAAATTACAAGAATTAATATTTATTAACGTCTCTTTGTGAGTCATACTGTGATAATGACTGCCACAAACAGAGCGTCCTCCTGTAACCATGGTTACGGGAGTTTGTTGCAAGAAGTGTTGTGAATCTCGCTGAGACAGGGAACCACTGAGAGCCTCAGATGAACCAGTCAGTCAGGTCGCTGTCTCCACTTCTCCTCCTCCTTCGTCCCCTTTGTTTTTTAAGTACCTGTTAGGATTCTTTAGCTAGTTAGCATCACATTAGCTAGTTAGCATCACATTAGCTAGTTAGCATCACATTAGCAAACTGCTTCGGAGCACAGCTGCCGGAGTCGCGGGTTTTGTTGAATTAGGCGTTGGACCTGCTGGAGGAATGCTCTGCGATGATGGTGGAAAACAGCCGCCATTCAACCCATTTGAGAGCTTCAAAGAACTGGCTGCAGGTATGATTGAAAGTTTGACAACACCGACGTTGATGCGTCTGTGATTTATTAGTGATCGCTCACGTGTGCACGTGCATGTAGGTGAACGCTCGCGGCATGACGTCACACAGCTCAGTTCCTTTCTGCTTTGATGTTACAGTACGTGCCTTTGATCTTGCAGCACGTGACCTCCACTCGAGTCTATAAATAGGGGTGAAACAGCGTGACCTGAATCTTGCATTTTGCATTTTAGTTGTCGTGCGTTAAATGTACAGACCGCGATATTCCCTTTCTGAAAGCTTTCTGAAAACGGATTTCCAAAGTAATTGTAGCGAAACTAAGTCATTGACAATGTCTGTATCCAGTGTTAGAACCCCTACCCACATTAATTCAGAGCCTTTTTCACCTGCTATCAGCGGGTGTTTCGATAGGCTCTCTGGATTACAGTGGGGCTTGATAGAAAATGGGATCTGGGACTCCGATGTCCAAGTAGCACTGGCTGATATGATTACTGATGTCATTCAGTCAGTTAGTGCAAGCACCATAAAAACGTTACTTCTAGGAGGTCAGGACCAATTAAATGATGCATCCCAGACATACCTTAGGATAGCCGTGACAAAAATAAGCCCCATATTGGGAGACTCTCTCTCAACCAGCTTTGCTGCTGCTCTTAATGTCACCCATGAGGAGTGTGAAAGCGCTGTGGAGCTGACACAGATGATTGAGGAGGAGATCTCAAATAAAGTCAACTCGGGTTGGGTTCTAGTCCCAGAAAACCCGGATTCTATTTATGTCACCAGAAAAATAACAAACATAAAAAACCTCAGATGCATGGTTTCTCATGCTTTCTCATGTCTGAAGAAATATAAAGGTAAGCTGAGCGGCCTGTGCATGAGGGGGGCTTTACCGACTTCCTTTAGTTCAAGTGATGAGAGTCTTGAATCCAAGCTCTCTGAGATGGGAACAATTAAAGAAATAAGTATGGCTCTCATGAGGTGGAGTACAGACAGAGAGATAAGTAAAGATGACCAGGAGTGTCACATAGAACTGCAACCTGTGGAGGAAAAAGAAAGTGATGAGTTTGCAGAAGCTGAGGAGAAAGCTCAAAGGGATGTTGAAACAATCCTCAACAATCTGAATTATTTACATGATGAAGATCATGCAGATAAAGCTGCAGTTGACATTGTAAATGTGTTAATTGCAAACATTCAGTATCCTGATGCAGAAGATATCACATTAAGTGAGAAGTGTAGCTCACCCAAGCCTGCTTTTGACGTGGACCTGGTGATCAAAAAGGTGAAAGACTTTTTTGCATCATGCGCCCTAATTATAAAACCAGATGAAGTAAAACAACACTTCTTCAGGTTTGCTAAAAAGGAATTTGAAAAAATGAACAGTGAGCTGAAAGATCAGGTGAAGAAAAGCACAGGATTTTTGACCTTTCAGAGACAACAGGCAAACTCCCCTGAGAGTGAGAGAGCTGACTCCAGGAAAAGCGAACACATGAATCCCTCAGAAGTTCCCAGAAAATCACCAACCTTAGAACCCACAGTTAAAAGTTCTTCTCCACTCAAATTTACAACAGTTGTGCCGGTTCTGAATAAACTGTTTAGTGAATTAACCCAGGCAGGACACCTTGACCTGACAAGTAAGGAGATGTTTTCAAGGGAGTTGACAGAAAATATGTACGACCATGTCGAGTCAACATATCCAGCCCCCACGATGCAAATGGGTAAAAGTCTCTCAGAGTCTGACTTCTCTAAGACTTCACAGGGTAACTGTAATGTACCCTCTGCTCCTGAGGTGCCATATGTGCTCGTAGAAGATTCAGTGGAAAGGTTCTTACAAAACCTTCTTTTCTGGTTGGAGAATGAAACTTTAACCCAAACTATTATAAATGACAAAATATCTGGTGCCGTGGAAGATATAGTAAGAGTGCTGACCCCATCAAAGGAAGAAGTTATGATTGGAGCAGATGCTGGTGAAACAAGCGACAGACTGTTTACATCACAGTCAAGTCCAGTTACTGATCTCACCAATCAGCCAGTTTGTGTGAGTGCAGAAGACCCAGACCTGGTTTCAAATACAAGCAGTGATCAGGCATCAGTCTCTGACACTGAACCCACAGAGGGTCAAAGTCAGCCAGCAACCTCTGAAAACCCAGAGGAAGAGCTGTCAGAAACATCAGTGTCAATTCACGCTAAGCTCATTGCCAATCAATTTAGTACTCTTCTAGCCACAAGAATCGCACAAAATTTGCACAAAAATACCAGAAATCTTCTGGATCCAAAAAAATTAGACTTGGCTATCAACCATCTGATAGATTTGGTACTTTCTGAAGTGAGATGCACAGAAAACCTGGAAATTCTTAAAATTAACAGGGTTGAATTAGTCAAGGCCACAGCTGAAGGCCTTATCAAGGAGTTTGGATCTGCAGACAAGTTCTTCGATGTAATGATATCAGAAGATTCATCTTTTGACGACACTATTCTGAAGCACCTAGCAATGAATATTGGTGATCAGGCATTAGTGTCTCACTCTGAACCCACAGAGGGTCAAAGTCAGCCAGCAACCTCTGAAAACCCAGAGGAAGAGCTGTCAGAAACATCAGTGTCAATTCATGCTAAGCTCATTGCCAATCAATTTAGTACTCTTCTAGCCACAAGAATCGCACAAAATTTGCACAAAAATACCAGAAATCTTCTGGATCCAGAAAAATTAGAGTTAGTTATCAACCATCTGATAGATTTGGTACTTTCTGAAGTGAGATGCACCGAATCCCTGGAAATTCTTAAAATTAACAGGGTTGAATTAGTCAAGGCCACAGCTGAAGGCCTTATCAAGGAGTTTGGATCTGCAGACAAGTTCTTCAATGTAATGATATCAGAAGATTCATCTTTTGACGACACTATTCTGAAGCACCTAGCAATGAATATTGGTGATCAGGCATTAGTGTCTCACTCTGAACCCACAGAGGGTCAAAGTCAGCCAGCAACCTCTGAAAACCCAGAGGAAGAACTGTCAGAAACATCAGTGTCAATTCATGCTAAACTTATTGCCAATCAATTTAGTACTCTTCTAGCCACAAGAATCGCACAAAATTTGCACAAAAATACCAGAAATCTTCTGGATCCAAAAAAATTAGACTTGGCTATAAACCATCTGATAGATTTGGTACTTTCTGAAGTGAGATGCACCGAATCCCTGGAAATTCTTAAAATTAACAGGGTTGAATTAGTCAAGGCCACAGCTGAAGGCCTTATCAAGGAGTTTGGATCTGCAGACAAGTTCTTCGATGTAATGTTGTCAGAAGATTCATCTTTTGACGACACTATTCTGAAGCACCTAGCAATGAATATCGGTGATCAGGCATTAGTGTCTCACTCTGAACCCACAGAGGGTCAAAGTCAGCCAGCAACCTCTGAAAACCCAGAGGAAAAACTGTCAGAAACATCAGTGTCAATTCATGCTAAGCTCATTGCCAATCAATTTAGTACTCTTCTAGCCACAAGAATTGCACAAAATTTGCACAAAAATACCAGAAATCTTCTGGATCCAAAAAAATTAGACTTGGCTATCAACCATCTGATAGATTTGGTACTTTCTGAAGTGAGATGCACCGAATCCCTGGAAATTCTTAAAATTAACAGGGTTGAATTAGTCAAGGCCACAGCTGAAGGCCTTATCAAGGAGTTTGGATCTGCAGACAAGTTCTTCGATGTAATGTTGTCAGAAGATTCATCTTTTGACGACACTATTCTGAAGCACCTAGCAATGAATATTGGTGATCAGGCATTAGTGTCTCACTCTTAACCCACAGAGGGTCAAAGTCAGCCAGCAACCTCTGAAAACCCAGAGGAAGAACTGTCAGAAACATCAGTGTCACCTGATGATTGGCTAATTTCAAATCAATTTAGCGTTTCTCTGGTCATGAGAATAAAACACAAATTGCACAAAAATGCCAGAAATCTTCTGGATCGACGAAAAATAGACTTAGTTGTCAACCATCTGACAGATTTGGTACTTTCTGAAGATAGATGCACCGAATACCTAAAAATTCTTTATAATAACATGAATAAATTAGTCAAGGCCACAGCTAAAGGCCTTATCGAGGAGTTTGGATCTGCAGACAAGTTCTTCGATGTAATGATATCAGAAGATTCATCTTTTGACGACACTATTCTGATGCATATAGCAATGAATCTCGGTGGCTTCATGAATCCTCCAAAGAAATCCAAACTTGCCAGGTTTTTTTCAGCAGTGTTAAAAGCTTTGAAGAAGCCGTTCAGCTGCTGCTTTAAAGGCAGTACTGATGACTAAATTGTCATCTTGATTTTTTTCAAATACATCTTTTAAAATCTTAAAGCAGTCTGGCCTCAGAGTTAACATCTGAGGTATATTTTATTTTAAAACTATTTCATTCGACTTTAATTAGACTGAGAAATATTCTTCATCGTGTCTCCTCGTACTATCGTTACCATCACCCCCCACCGGCCGAGGCAGATGGCCGTCCCTTCTGAGCCTGGTTCTGCCGGAGGTTTCTGCCTGTTACAGGTAGTTTTTCCTCCCCACTGTCGCCAAGTGCTTGCTCATAAGGGATTATTAATATTTGGGGTTTTCTTGCTGCTACTGTAGGGTCTCTATCTTACAGTATAAAGCAACTTGGGGAGACGGTTGTGATTTGATGCTATATTACAAATATTAAATTCAGCTGAATCTTAAAAACATGTAATATAGCATCACATCACCATCAAATCAAGAACTGAAAAATAAAACAAAATAAAAAACCAAACCTACATTGAAAACTGTTTGTGATTTGTCTTGTGCTTTCAAAATATATTGTCAAATATGAAAAGCTGCATTTGTATGCTCTGGTCATTAGTGCTGGTATTTTAATGTAAGCAAACACAAGGAACATACACCGATGTGTAAGTGCTACAGATCAGGGGTCCCCAACCCCCGGGCCTCGGACCGGTACCGGTCCGTGAGTCGTTTGGTACCAGGCCGCGAGAGTAGAGGCTCAGGTGTGAAATGTATGGTTTTCAGGGTTTTTATCGGTTTTCAGCGTTATTTTGTTATCGTTTTGGTCGTTAACTCGGTTTTCCTGGGTCTTTTCACGTGTGTTATGAATAAATCTTCTTTTTTTCGGTACCGGTACTAGTTTTATTTTGTTGTATTTATCCGTGACACCTTAAAGGCCGGTCCGTGAAAATATTGTCGGGCATAAACCGGTCCGTGGCGCAAAAAAGGTTGGAGACCGCTGCTACAGATGAACATGCAAAGAAACCATGAAATAATTAATGAAATAGTGAAGTTTATGAATAAAATAAACAAGTGTAGCACCGTCTCAGTCTCGTCGAATCGCCCCTCTGCCTCTTCCATTCTAGCATCAACTCTTCTTAACCCTCGTCTAATATGTGCATATTGTTTGTTGTTGTGTTTCCTAAAGTCACGAAGCTCTTTCGGGATGTTCAGGAGGCTGGGCTCGTCTGCATCCATGCCCTCTGTGGCTAACCTTAGCTCGGGAGAGTAGCTCCTATCCACGTGGCTTTTTTTTGTCTGCTCTTCTGTCTGAGTTGTGCCTCTCAAACTTCTTGTGACTATCCCCGTTTCCATATTTAAAAGCAATCTCACCTATTGTCAGAAAGATTACTGTATCTTATTATAAGAGAAATTTCTCCCACTTCCTGGTGTCTGGAGTCTCTAAAGTAAGCAAATGTGGTAAAGGGTGTGGGTGATTCTGGGATTGATGCAGGAGGGCGACAGAAATAAAAAGTAAAATATTAAATTTTTGCTGTTATTGACTTTGCTTTACAATATCAGACACTGAGCCAGATGCACAATAGTCATGTGCATCACACGTAAACACATGAATGTAAAAAACACAGAGGTTAGGCCATCAAAGTGTGTGTAAAAGAAGTGTTTATGTCTGTCTTGCAGTTTCTGTTCCTGTCCGAGGTTTGCAGTGGAGAGCTCAGACCACACAGGACCGCCTCACCCTCAGAACATCTCCACCACCCTGCCCACTGTTAAGAGGTCAGAGGTCAGACTCTTAATTTGTCTGTTAAACCGATGCGGTTTCTCTTTCAGTCAGACCTCCAGGGCTCAAGCTCTCGCTCCCAGCTAATTCCAGACTCGTATGGCTCTGGCTGACTTCTGATCTCCTCTGGGGAAAAAAGGGAGCTTAATTTCTTCTTCTGTCTTTCTCTTTCTAATTGTGCAGGTGAGTCACTTGGCGTGTGTGATGACCACCGCTGTCATCTGTAAGCTGCTGCGCTCCAAAGAGGCCATGGCCACGATGGACATCAGGAACTGGCCCCCATTGCTGGACACCGGTACAGCGTTTCATTCATATCCGCACAGGGAAATCACGCTCGCATGAAGTACTTTAATTTAACATAAATGCAGGTCGTGCACAGCCGCCTCACAATGCAGTCTGAGTAGTTCTGGTTGCAGATATAAACCTAAAGAATGCACATTAAATGAAATCCTCTGCTGTGATGAAACCTGCGTTTACAGCTCCATCACTCTGTGATTTATCGAAAAATAAAAACTTGCTGTAGCTGCAAGTCTGTGGAGGTCCCCACCACTGCTTTAGAGAATCAAAGCACCAGGAAGTGGGAATAATTTCTCCTATAATAAGGATTTTTAGGTCCCTGATAACAAAAATGAGCAGATTTTATCCAGTTTGGTAACGTTTACATCACTAGAGAAGAAAATATAGCCACATTATTATAATTACTAAAAACTACAGATATGAAATATCCAGATTTTAGAGACCCAGAGAGGTGAAGAGCAAAGCAGCAAACAGAGAAAGCTTTGTAAAGTAAACAGTTTTAGCTTCATCCTTTTTTAATCCTTTAATCTTGACCTGCTGTCACCAACCTGCGCTCTGTGCAAGGCTGTCTGTGTGCGGAAACAACATCACATCAGAGGGTCTGCTGTTGTTGGCTCAGGCTGAGAAATCCAGCTCGACTCTGACTCACATGTACATCTGGGGAAATCACCTGGAGGAGCCCGTATGCCAGGTACACCCCTCAGATGTCGGTTTCCTAATGCGGGCTTAAGTCCTGTTGCCGATCCTGACGGTCTGGGGCCTGCCAGTCAAAAAGTCATGTAGCCAGTCACAGAGGGTGGGGTGCAGGCCGAGTGTTAACAGCTTGTGAGTGAGTTTGTGTGGGATGACAGTATTGAAGGTGGAGCTGTAAGTTCAGTTGAAATATAAGTACTTTATAATTAAAGTAACACACAAATCTTCAAAGACTTAATCAATCACAACATTAAACTCACCCTGTTTTTGTAGAGAAGGTGTTCAGGCTTTTTCATTATCTCCTGAAACCAGCTGCATTGGATCTTCATCCTTTTTCACTCAGTGAAGTCTTTCCTTTTGTTGCCATTCCTCTGCACTGGAAAAAAAAAATTATATTCATTAATAATGAATATAATATTCATTATATTATTAATATAATAATATTATATTCATTAATAATGAATATAATATTCATTATATTCATTATATTATTAATATAATAATATTATATTCATTAATAATTAGAAAGTATTTAAACATTCTGGTCGTAGACTTTTACATTCTTCGTTACGCTTGGTGTCATAATCATCACGATCAATACATGACAGGGGAGGCTCTGAGGTAGGCGGGGCTGTCTTTGGTGATGTCACCACGAAAGGTGGGACCAGCGTCTGACACTCGGTGACTTTAAACTATAAATTGACAGAATAAACATTGAATCTGGGATGCAGAGCCTCCCTGCTACTGCAGATAAGGGGGCGGTCTGCTTGCCTCCACCCCAGAGAGAAGGGTTACATCTCCAGGGTCTGGGGTGGGGTGCCCCCACGGGCATGTCACTGTAACCCACTCTGGCCTCTGCTTCATGGCTGCTGGGTGACCCCTCGTTTGGGCCTCTCCTCAGCTCTTCCCAGGAGGGTGGCACGGTTACCCCCTGGTGGTCCTCCTTGGGTCTGGCCTGGATCTCCTCCATGCCCGCTTCATGCCCTGGGGGACGGGGCTATGGCTCCCCACACTCCCTAGCAGATCATTATGTGGAGAAACCTTTGGAATACATGCGTACTGATGCACACAGGTATGCACACAGGTGTACACACGGGTGTTCACAGACACAAACTACACCTTTCTTGGCTGCTGCCTCAAAGCACATTGTGCGCTGTCAATCTTACATGCTGCACAATAACATTTAATATTTAGTATCTAAATATTAAATGTTATTGTGGCTGCTTAGGCTGCTGCCCCCGCGACCAGGCCTCGGATAAAGCGGATGAAGATGGATGGATGGATGGATTTAGTATCTACTGTTAGCTAGTTTATTGTGATGGTGCTGTATTTATTATGTTGCTCTTTTTTGTTTGTTTTCTCTTCTGTTTTTTTTCTTCTCCATACAGGTGATCCAGGTGTTTTGTTTGTTTTTCTTTTTTTCTTCCTCCCTTTCTCACTGTCTCCTTTCCCCTCTATTTCTCTCCCTCTCTTTCTTGCCAAGCAGTCTGGGCCCAATCTGCCAGCTTACCCAGGGGAACGCGAAGGCGTTCTCATGCTAGCCAATAGATGTAATCCCTCCTGCGAGTCTGTTCTGGGCCTCCAACTGGTAGGACATGCCCAAAACACTCCTCCCAGCAGAAGCCTTTGTCAGATGCTTGAACCAAAGAACTGGTTCCTTTGAATGTGGCAGAGCAGTAACTCGAATTCACTCTGGTCGATCAAGCTGCTCACCCTACCTTTAAGAAAGAGCCCAGTTACCCATCAGAGGAAACTCATTTTCATTGTTTTATATGTGATGTCATTGTTTTGGTCAGTACCCAGAGCTTGTAACCATAAGTGAAGGTAGGAACATAGATCAGATACTGTCCCAGTATACCCTGGAGGTCGCCACCTGATGAAGCTGACACGAAGCCTGCAAAAAGGCAACCACAGTGGAGACCCTCAACAACCTGGTATCGCTAGAATGTGTCCATAAAAACCAGAAACAGAATCTATGACAAAGAAAGAAGAGGTCCGACTTCTCCCCGGCTGTACAGGGACCTCATACTCCCCAAGGACCCTGACAGGATCACCATGTACACATGAATAGGACCCTATCCCTACTTTTATGGCAGAACTGCATTGAACGAGCAACCTGACATGTTTCTTATGGACATGTAGAGTAGAGGGTTAAGAATCTTTTGCTGTGAATGACTTCAGCACTCTTTAAGGCTTTTTAAGCATCAACAGAAACTCTGCTCAAACAGATTTATTAAAATATAAAATATTGCTTGCTGAGAAAGATCACACAACACATTGAACATTTCTCTTCTGCAACAAGCATGTCTGTTTATGGATGTAATTATTTCAGGAGGTGTAGTAGAAGTCAATGTCTTAAAATATTAGAAATGATTGCCACTAATTGTGTTTGTGATGAACAAACAAAATACTTTCATAAACTTAAATCTTTGCAGTTTAAATAATCTTTTAGTTGTCCATGATGTGCGGTGGAATCAGGGCTTGCAGCAGTCTTTGTAGGCACATCTGTACCATTACAGTCGATGTTGTAAACTGGTTTCCTCAAACTCTGGAAGACCTCAGCGAGGAACACGTGACCATCCACCTCATAGGGGCTTACATCTGTCTGTTCTGGATGCAGCCGGCCGCTGGATATCAGCTCCTTGAAGGCCTGAAGCAGGGAGGGAGCGTCTATCTGTCAGAGGGGTGATGGGATGTTAGAGGAGAAGATGAAACAGACATCTGAGGGGTGTACCTGGCATACGGGCTCCTCCAGGTGGTTTCCCCAGATGTACATGTGAGTCAGAGTCGAGCTGGATTTCACAGCCTGAGCCAACAACAGCAAACCCTCTGATGTGATGTTGTTTCTGCACACAGACAGCCTTGCACAGAGCGCAGGTTGGTGACAGCAGGTCAAGATTAAAGGATTAAAAAAGGATGAAGCTAAAACTGTTTACTTTACAAAGCTTTCTCTGTTTGCTGCTTTGCTCTTCACCTCTCTGGGTCTCTAAAATCTGGATATTTCATATCTCTAGTTTTTTCATAATCTTACGCTCTTCAGAATACTTAACCTTTTTTCTGTTTTCCTCAGTCCGAAAAATATATTGAAACACAAACATTCAAAGATATTTGAACCCTTTGAATCATTACGTTCATGGATCTTTTCTTCTCTTCACATTCAAATTCTTAAAGTTATGCAAAAATCAGGTCAATTTAACTTTGTCCTCGTCTGTCCTTGTTAGATGTTGAAAAATCTCTAAGTAATAAAAATTGATAGTTTTTCTTCAGAGATCCTAAATCCCTGAAAGTCACTTTAAAAAAGACCCTATATAGTCCTTCTGTGTAAACTTTGTCTCAATGTAAAAAACAAACAATCAGGCTTCTGGTTTCTAAAGTCATTAAAATGTCATTAAAATAAGCAGAAAACATGATTCTGTCTCTGCTGCAAACCTCCATGTGTATCAAAACTGGGCAACCTCTTTACCAAAAGAGTGTGGTTGATTCTGGGGTTGATGCAGGACTCACTCTTTGAGGGTGCTGCGCGGACAGGTGATGGCTTTGCTCAGGTACCCAGCTCCACCATCTCCAATCTGATTGGATGACAGATCTAAAATCTCCAGGGCCCTGTTCTGCTTCAGCATCATGGCGAGATGAAACGCACCGTCACGGGTCACACGGTTGCTACAGAAATCCAAGAAAGACAAATGTATGGTATGAAGAGGAGGAAATGTGCCCTCTGCTGGCTGCTCGACTCGTTTCCTACCTGCACAGGTCCAGGTAGCGCAGGCTGTGGTTCCGCCCCAGGCCTTCAGTGAGCTGCTCTATCCCAGTGTCGGTCATCCCCATCCTCCCCAGGTGGAGCTCCATCAGGCTGCTATTCACTGCCAGCATCTTAGAGCAGTGCACTGCCCACTCCTCCTGAGACACAAAGAGCTGGCTCAGATCAGTCTGCCTCCCATTGAGTTTTATACCTGGTGTGTGTTTGCACCTGATGGCTGAAGAGCAGCGGGCGGCTGATATCGACAGAGCAAAGAGCCTTGTTTTTCTTCAGCATGATGACGAGCGCTATAATACTGCTGGTGTCCTGTAGGGATCGAGAAAACTCTCAGAAACAGAAGGATGTCAGCACCAAACCTTTTTAAAAACTGAAGCCCATCTACCAGGTCGCAGTCGGCCACTTCCAGCTCCTGCAGCGCGCAGTTCTCCTGCAGCATGCTGGCCAGTTCCAAACCTCCTCCTCTCCCGATCTTGTTACCTGACAGCCTGAGAGAGAGCAGGGTGCTGTTACCCTGCAGAGAGAACGACAGGCGGGGACGTGGCTTCCACATTAGAAACGTTGGAGCCACATTAAAAGGAATGAAAATCCAACTGTAAATGAATTCTGCTAAAATCTAAAAGGATCTCATGAGTGAAGAGGAGTCTGGCCAGGATCGAGCTCATTTTAGTTCATGGGGCGTGGGGGTGGGGGGTTAAGCACCTAATTCCTAAAGGAAGAGTAAGAATAAAGTTTATATGAGAACATATTAAGTGTTAAACCTGCAGGCTGCTGGCGAGGACTTGAGCTCCATTGGCCTGGATGTCATTAAACATTAAATCCAAACAACTCAGAGATGATTTCTCCTCCTGCTCAGAGAAAACAAACACGAAATACATCAAACATGAAACATTTTACTTACAGAAAATGATCCACCCATTGCATTTTGTTACCTACTTGCAGGAGCTTAGCAAGGTGTTCAACTCCTTCATTTGTTATGTTGTTGTACCTCAGATCAAGACCTGGTCACTCACACACACACACACACACACACGTAGTTAAAGACAGTTAAACACACCTTGTCTGAATCAGTTGACGTGAATCCGCCAGCTCACCTGTAACACACTTGTTATGTTGGAGACATTTACAGAGAGCGAGGACGTCGTCGTCACTGAGTCTCTGAACCTGTCTGACATTTCCTGGAAGTTTTAGGGTGAACTTCCTGCCACACAGACAAGTTTTCCATGCCAGCAGAGAATCAATGTTTATATGGAAAATGCATTGGAAAAAACACACATCTTTAAACCAGGGTTGTCACACTCAGTTTAGTTAACCAGCCATGTGAGGCCCAAATAGATCTCTAAAAACCTGATATTTGAAATCTATAAATCTCTCTCTCTCTCTCCCTATATATATATATATATATATATATATATATATATATATATATATATATATATATATGTATATATACATACATACAGTGTTGGGAAGGTTACTTTTAAAAATGTATTCCATTACAGATTACAGAATACATGCCCCAAAATGTATTCTGTAACGTAATCCGTTACGTTACTCGATGAGAGTAACGTATTCTGAATACTTTGGATTACTTAATATATGCTGTTTAAAACTACGCGAATGTACTATTGCTGTGATTTATTACTGTTACTGACGGTCCGCGGCTCCGAATCCGTAGTAAAGGGACCTCTGACTAATACGGCGGGGTCCGTGTGGGGCTCGTAGCCTAAAACTAGCTTTACTTTGTTGTGTGGGTGAACTTTGTTAGCCAGAGACAGAGAGAGGCGTTGAAAGGCTGCTCCAACGGAACTTATTGTTTCGGAGGAAAACACGAACACAGTGTACAGTCGAGTCTTAATAGCGTACTTACAACTGGGCTCGTCAGGCACTCTTCCTGGCAGCAGTGGTTATTATTATATTTACATGCTTCCAGCTCCCGTTTTTCCTCGATGACAGCTCGTACTTTTCCTTTTTCTCCCTCCCTCGCTCACAGACACATAACGGGTATGGCAGTCCATTCTCCCTGCAGCACGGACTACACTGCCCATGAAGCTACATTCTGCATTCTGCCTATTAGCTTAGCACAACAACAACAAAAAGGCGCTCTCTCACCCAGGAAACACGCAGAGAGAGAGCGTCACCCTGTAACCATGGCAACCGTAACGCTGCCGCCTGGAACTACAGAACGTAGCTGTCAAACAAAACCTAACCAGTCCTGACCTGCGACAATATGAAACAGGAAAGTACCGCAGTGTAATCCATTTATTTCAACAAAGGCACTGTATTCTAAATACCACCTTTTTAAACGGTAACTGTAACGGAATACAGTTACTCATATTTTGTATTTTAAATACGTAACGGCGGTAGATGTATTCCGTTACTCTACAACACTGTATATATATATATATATATATATACACATATATATATATATATACATATATATATGTATATACACACATATATATATATATGTGTATATACATATACATATATATATATATATATATATATATATATATATATATATATATATATATATATATATATATATATGTGTGTATATATATATATATATTATATTATATTATTTTCACAACATTTAACCAGGTAACTGGTCAAACATTTTTTTAACCACGTGGTTATTTTCATACTGGGTGTGCTTAGTATGAAATATGAAACACTTCATGGGGATCAAGTGGTAATAAAATAATTCTAAAAAGTGCCAAGTGAGTGAGTGAATTTTCCAAGAGATTTAAATGTGTTTAAGTCCACAGTAGTATTAATCGGTAACGTTAACCCACTAAAATCTTCATTTTTGGTGCCCTAAAGTTACATTGGAGTTTAAAGTGTAAACGCTTACCCCGTTAACGGCGTCTTCTTCAATGACTGCGAAACGTACGGATTCACTTTTACCTTTCTCTCAGCGCACACGGCTTTATAAAGCTCTGACATGCTTTGGGCCGCCATCACTAGATACTGTTTGAGTCGCTATGGCAACACGAGGGACGGCAGCCGCGGAGGTACAAACAAGTAACGGGAGGGAAATTTTAACGTAAGGTGGATTTTTGACAGAAGATAAACGTTAATGTATTAAAGAAATACAATAAATGAACGTGTAGGTTTGCATCTCAGTAAACAATTACAGTATGTAATAAAAAAAAAAAGATTATGGGTGAATGTGAGTGGAATTAAAAGGAAAAAACTTCAGCTTTTGAGTTTAAAATCATAAAAATAATAGAAAATCAAAAGAAAAAGTGGCTAATTAACAAGAAATAAACATTCTAAGAGAAAAGAATATTTCCAATTTATTAGTTTCAATTTTAAATTCAGGAGAACACAAATTCAAATTTAAGAGAAAAGGTTTTAAGAAGAAATATCAATGGCAAAACACTTAATTACAGCTTTTATCTTTATGATCAGTTAGTGAAATGTAAAAGAAAATAAATTGTTTTAGGAAACAAAATGGATGCATTTACAAGAACACAAATTAATAAAAGTCAATAGTCAAAAAGAATTGAAACAAATTTTGAGCTTTAGTCTATTTTCTGTATTTTAAAATATGAAATATATTGCGATAAAACTTTAAAAAAAATTAATCCTTTAAAGGATTGTCCTCAGTTTGTCTTTAAGTCAGTGTTCTGTGGTTTTTAAGAAGCTACATGAAATATTTTAAAATCATCACTGAATATAATGTATAATCTAAATTATTTGCATTATTTTGCTAGACAGTATTTTTGAGCAATTCCAGTTATTTCCTCACTCCTAAAATACTTTTAATTGATCGGAGACTTATGATTGGTAATATATATAAATAACACAAGTATTACATTTATTTATGACAAGAAACTGCAGTTCCTTAAATAGTATCCACTGAGTTCTAGACACTTTGCTCAGTAACTGTGTTTTATTGCAATGTGGATGCTTTCAGAACATACTGATTAGATTATAAATCAAATTACATCCTCTAAACAGGTGGTTCTGCTTGAGAAAAACAACAAAATCATCTGCAGTGACATAAAGAACAAAAAAGTAAAAATGTCATAATAAACTGACAAACAGCAGTCCGATTGTCCCTTTTTTGTCGGTCTTTATTTTCCTGCTGCTGTTGTACATTTTTCATACAGTAGTGAACTTGTATATGTAATTCACAAATTTGTACAAGTAATGCAGACATTTTACCTAAAACAAAAAAACCAAATGAAATAAACAAACAGCTACAGTCATGTTAATAGAAATGCATTTTTCACTCTTTCACACTGAAACAACTGATTTACTTAAAAAAGAAAAAAGAAGAATAAAAAGAGCCTCTATTACATCAATGAAGCCACCATTATCACATGTCACTGCAGGGTGGAACATTTATTGCTTGATAAATAAAGATGTTACATCTTATGATACCAAAGCTCCTATTCACTACGCTAACTATTAAAACGGAGTTGTACTGTATCAGAGTTATTCTTTACAAGCGTTACTCCATCAAACAAAAGGAAGCTGTAATAGAAAAAACAAACAAACAAAAAGCTGCAGCCACGACATCCACATCGGAGAAAATGTTGTGTGAGGTTAGAGGACTTTAAAGGTACTTTTTGTAAAAAAAGAAAAAGAAACAAAAAGTGTAATGCAAACGTTCACCACCAGGAGGTGGTGTTTCACCAGGAAGCACAGTTATCCGCCCCAAACAGCGCCACCTTCTTCTGTGTAAGTTTAAAATGATATCTGATCAGACCTCTAGCTTATCTAAAGTTTCTGTTCGCTTTATAAAAACACTACACAGTCTTTTAGCTACCAAACGAGCCAGGTCAGTGTGACAGAGAGGACACTATACTGACTCACTGCTCCACCTTGTGGTCCAAAGTGGTATTACAGGAGTACAGCTCAGCCTTGCTTTAGCTGACATCTCTGCCACAAAATACAAAGATGTTGATTTCCATCCGTCTGTGTATCCAGATCACGGTTGTGGGGTCTGCAGTCTAAGGAGACCTTCCTCTTCCAGCCACTTAATCCAGCAGACAGTCCTGAAACACCTCGCTAAAGGAGGAAGCTGAACTACCTAAACTGACTCCTCCTACCCTGAGCTAATCGCCCTCTCTCTAATGGAGATCCCAGAAATCCATAGGAGGAAACTCCTTTTTTCATTGCTGCTTATACCCTTGAAATCATTCTTCTGGTCAGATATACAACAATTCACGCTCACAGTAACCCAACACGCTCGTCTTTGGACTTGTAAATCATCTTCACACAATGGGCTGTTTTTACAAAAAGCACCTTTAAGCGGTTTGAAGCAGGTCAGTCGCTGTGAATCAAAGCTTCACTTTCTACAGTAGAAGAAAATGTAGAATCAGTTTCTTTTTTCACACACTTCACCATTAAGCTGGGAAGTGAAACGAGGAACTTGGATCAGAACGTTGGACATCTGAACAACGGTAAATTGTACAGATCTGCTGATTGGGCTTTTTCCCCCCTCCCTTCCCTCCTGATTCTGACATCTGCTGATTTAAAAGACAGCACAAGTAATCAAACTGGTTATCTTTATGTGTACAGCTGGTTAATGCTGGGAGAAAACTGGTTACATCTGGTAAACCCAAACAGTGGATTTTACAGGAAGAATGTAGTTTAACTGTGACTCCAACGAACAGTTAGCAGGTCATTCAAAGAAGTGAAACGGGTTTAAGCACAACAGCATGAAATCATCAGTGCTGATCATGACGTCACTGCTGAACACAAAGAGAGAATCTTATTGGGATTCTTCAGGTTATAATAATTTGATTCTGCCTTTTATTGCCGCTCTTTCCTCCTCTCTGCCAAGAAAACAAAAATCTTCATTAGAAAAATAACTGATCTGTTTTTAGCCTCTTTCAGATCTCCATCACACTCCTGTTTTCCTCAAGCTCAAGACTGGCGTCACACAACAGTATCGGCCACTGACACGGTTAAACTGCATTTTGTTTGCCATATTACCCGTGTTCTCCTTGAGGAGCTGTAAATCGTCCTGCTGGATCATGAATTTCATTTCACTTCTACTAAAAATATGGGCATTTTTAAAAGGATGACTGGGTCAGGTTTTATTCTTATAGTTTTGACCAGTAAACCAACTCAACTGAAGCCACGCTGCTTCTTTAAGGGTTTATGTTTTGGGAGGAGGAGGAGGGGGGTTTATAGCTTCATTTGATGCCTTTTTGCATCAGTGTTAATTTGGTGGAAACGCTCGTCTGTAAATATGTTAGAATCTAAGTGATTTTGATAATAAACCAAAATACAGACCATGAGCTGTGAATCTGATCGTCTGTTTCTCATACGTCACAATTAAAAAAAAAAAAAAAAATACTGGAAAGTTTTTTTATTATTGCAAAATATTAAATGTGTGCACGCCGGCGAATCATTATTCTGGTTTTTCCACGTACAAATTGTGGAAACCACATCACATGTTTCTAGTTTCAGCCTCTGAAATGCAGAACTTGGTGCTTTTCTCCATTTTAAGTCACAGAGAGCTTAAAGTCTTTGGGTTTTGGGAAGAATGGAAGACAAAAAAAGACTTTGAGGATTCTGCTTGAGACTTTTTTTGACAAATAATAATCACATAATGCGATTAATTTATCTAAAAAGTCCGAAAACGCTCCCATCACTGTCTGTCCTACTGGATTTAACTGAATGTGGCGACATAAAGTTTGGATTATATTTTGCCGTCCGTCGTCCAAAATATTTCGTCTAACCTTGATGTTAGTTTCTAACTCGACTGCTCGCATTTCCTGTTTGTACCACAGGTTGAAATGATGGTCAAAACTATGAAAATAAAGCCCGAGTTGGACCAAATTGTCTTTGTCTTGTAGATTATCTTTACAAATGTTGATTTTTTTATCCTGAACATGAGCACTGACTTTATGCCAATCAGCGAGTGACTGTTTAAAACTGAAGTTTAGTTCTGATCAGTGTTACTCAGGCCTCACTGCTGGGGGGGCATGTTGTCCATGTTGTCCACCGTCTTGATGATGACAATCTGCTCCAGCGTCTGTGCGGGCGAAGGCGGCGGCCGCAGCTGCTCCACCAGCGCGTGCAGCGTGTCTGAGTTGATGGTCTGCTCCTGATCGGTGTCGAAGGTCACCTGCTCTGTGGTGGTGAGAGGGGTGTGCGTGGGCTCTGCCTTGAAGTCCTGGATGATGGCGGCGGCGTCCGTGACGCTGTCAGCGGTCACGCTGGCGGTGGTTGCAGCAGAGTCCGTGGTGGCGACGTCGGAGGCAGCCGCGGCGGGGTCGGTGGCTTTGGGGTTGGGAGTGGCCGGTTCAGGGTTGGCCGGCTCGCCCTCGGGGATGGAGCCCAAACCTTTGCTCTCCTGGGAGAGCTTGCTCTGGACGAAGGCCACGGGATGGCTGGTGGACAGCAGGACCACTGCTCAAACACACAAAACCCAGTCAGACGGTCACTGCTGAGCAGCCAGAAGACAACATGGAAACAACACCGTTTTACTGCCTGTTCTTTAAAAGGCCCCCAAGCAGAATTGGGAGCTTTGCTGTTGTGCCTTTAAGGCAGCAGCAGCACTGCACACTTGTTAAAGGCAGATCCAACACTCCCATGTTAAGCCTGATTTATAGTCCTGGCTCACAACACTGTTTGACTTTGAGCTTGTGCTCTGGTGTGTCTGCTTTACTTTGCCATCACCAGTGGACTGGACTTTGAGTTAATAAATCTGGAACACCCACTTAAAAAAACAAAAAACAATCAATCAATCAATCAATAATACTATTCCATTTTCACTGGGATCACAGCTCGACCTCAAACTCTCCACTGACTCTACATACTGAAGTCTGCCACGTTGGTTTAAAGATGGAGAATGACCCCACATATCTGAAGCGTACAGGCACAGAGATGTAAAATCTCCAGAAACTGGCGCCTTTAATGTGTTGACTTGGTCAGCAACCCCCCGCCCCCCAAAAAAGACACTGAATTCACTTCCTCTATTAGGCACTTCCTCTGTTGCCAGAGAGGAAGTTTCTGCTGCTGGTCTAAGTGGTGCCTCTGCAGGTAGCCTGCACACTGCAGACAATGGGATGCTTACATGCTGCAGCATCCTGCTTTATTGCACAGGCCATGGAAACTTCAAAAAGCTAATGCGAACCAGGATACTGATGCACATGTAAACACAGAGATGGGCTTCCAGCCTCAGGGCTGAATCATGCAGTGACACTGAGGGGTGGTTTTTCTGACTGAAGCTGCAAAAAGATCAACACGTCCCAAAACACTTTCAGGTTCTTATTCAATTAAACTTTAACAGCACTTTAAGACACAGTGGATTTTAATAAACAGGCTGACAGCTCACCGGCTCGGGCTCTCTCCTTGTGTTGCCGCACTTCGTCGGCGTGAGCTTTGTCCTGGTGTTTGATCATGTTCTTCACGCTGGCAAATCTGTTTCCACAGAGCAGGCACTGCACGCCGCTGTTCCCCTCTGCAAACACCACGAGAACGCATTTAAATACTGCAGCCAATCGGTTTCTGGCTCTCAGTTTATACCCTGATTGGTCAGAAACTGTGTGGAGCTGAGAGCTTGCTCTTTATAACTCACTTCATTATCTCTTTCACACCCGTTTGAGGCACATTTTTAAAATAGTTTCATTATGTCAATAAAGCACATTTTAGGTTATGAGCTCTCCTGAAAGACGGCCGCAGTTAGCAGTAGGATCCTGGTGTGATGCTGCTGACTTTCAGTCCCATCTAACCACTCTTTAAATGTTTGGCGTAACAAACAAAGCTTTAAACTCACCTGGGTGAAGTCGCCGCATGTGTTTCTTCAGTTCAGATGATGTGACAAATTTGGCGTCGCATTTAGGCTGCGAACATTTGTACGGAGTCTCGCCTGAAACGCACAGAAATACAGGAAAATGTCTGTAAAGTCTATTTGCCCAGTGCGGCAGGAAACCAGAGCAGCGCATCCTTTCATTTGCACGTCTCTCACCAGTGTGTTTACGTGTGTGGGCAATGAGAGAGGAAGACACAGAGAAGGACATGCCACACAGGTCGCACTGGTACGGTTTCTCCCCAGTGTGTCGTCGCTTGTGGTACGTCAGCGTGCTGGACTGAGCGAACGCCTGGCCGCAGATGTCACAGACGTACGGTTTCTCCCCGCTGTGCAGTCTGTGGGAAACGTGTTAAAATTTAACTTTATTTATAGAGCAACAACTCAAAACAACAAGTGCTTAAAAAAGTCACAGGTGAGAAGCAAATAATCACCTACACGTGTGCCACCCAGCAACCACATTTTTCTTCAGTGGCCCTCAGACCAGCAGAACTGTTACTATAGAAACTACTGGGTAGTTTAACCTACAATAGGTTAATGTTATTAGTTCTGCCACTCGTAAACACCCTCGTGTGTGCCAGAGCAAAATAAAGATCTTTAACTAGCTCCTCGGTGGAAGCAGACCAGCAGCTGACTCGTTACGTCAGTCATATGTAATAAAAGGTGGGTTGCATGCAGATACGCAGGCTCTTGGCCTTCCTGGCCTCAGTTCCTTCCACACTGACGTACCTGATGTGTATTTTATAATTGGACGAGGTAGCAAACTTGAAGCCGCAGCGCTCACAGGTGTACGGCTTCTCCTCGCCGTGGTGCATTCGGCGGTGAGCGACCAGCTGGCACTTCTGAGCGAAACACTTGTCACAATCGGCACAATTGAACGGCTTCTCGCCTGCAACAGAGAAACAAGGAGGACGCTTGTTATACGTGTGTTACATTATCACTGCCAGCTGATGGGTTAAAAGGTTTTCCACTTATCTGGTGACAGACACCGGTCTTCACATCCACGTTGCACATACTTTCATTTTAACTCAAAGGTTTGCTGAGTGATACGATGCATTTCTGTTCCAAACTTAAACTCATGCTTGTGCTCAACATCCTATGTTTGTCTTCCTGCTTCCGGAGCTTGTTTTTGCAGCTCAGGAAGCAGAAAGTATGGGACAGCTCTGTGACACAGAGGGAGGATTCTGCTGCAGAGGACGTGCAAACGTCTTACGCATTTAAATGTCACAGAAAAGCACCGGAGCGCCAGTTTGACACGTTTAATACGTGTAAGAAACTTTTCTTCTGTTTATCAAGCTGATTTCAACCAAAGTTTTCACTGAAATGATGAATAAAACCAGCACACAGGCATCCACACTCGAAGTCAGGTGACAGGAAACTACAGAGAATTGATTAGAAACAATGCAGTAGGGTTACAGACTGTATATAAATGATGGAAGAAGTCCTGTTTTTAAAACAATAAACATGACTCTGTTGGAAGTAAGACTACAAAGTAGCATCTGAGCCCAGAAACTAATGGTGTCTGAAAGCAGTGACTGAGGTTTTGTTTTATTTTGCAAAGAAACAAACAAAACCAAAACCAAAAACCTTTAGCTGATTAGGGGTTAACCCCTAATCAGCTAATGAGATTCAAATCAAAGTAACCGAAGTTTGATTCTGACTAAGAACCTTGCAGGTGGATTTTCCTGTCTTTACACACTTAATTATAAATGAAAAGGTGTGTAGCAGCCTCACATCTACACAAACCCAGTACCAAAAACACGTGACACTCAGTGCTGAGCTCACCTGTGTGTATGCGCAGGTGTGTTTTCAGCTGCGTGGCCTGCCTGAAGGTTTTGGAGCAGAAGATGCAGGCGAACGGCTTCAGCCCCTTGTGGATCTTCTCGTGGCGGCGCAGGCTGCTCACGTCTTTAAACAGTTTGTTGCACTCTGTGCACGACAGCGACATCTCGCCCAGAGCCAGCGCATCCATCTCCCCGATCTCGCCCTCTTCCACTCCCTCCCCCGCCTCCTCCTCCTCTGTGCCTCCGCCAATGCTGTCATCCCCCGCCTCCTCCTCCTCCTCCTCCTCATCGGTCTGTCCCCTGTTTCGGCCCCTGCCTCTCCCGCGGCCTCTCCCTCTCCCGCGGCCTCGCCCTCTCCTCCCCTCTCCGGTGCTCAGCCTCGGCCTCTTCATCCCAGGCTCCTCCTCATCTTCTTCCCCCTGTGAGGGGCTCCAGTCTGCTGAGGTGTCTCCAAAGTCCTTCACGCTCGTATCAGAGTCATCCAAATAGAGTTCTTGACTTTTTAAGCTCCCTCTTCCTCTTCCTCTCCCCCTGCCCCTGCCCCTGCCTCTCCCTCGTCCTCTCCCTCTGTAGCTGTAGATTTTGGGCATGCCGTCAGCCGAGCTGCTCGCCTCCATCTGCTCGTCGCCAAAACTTTTAGGCTTTCTACCTCTCTTCCTGCCCCCTACTCTCCCAGTGCTCCTTGGCGTGCTTGGGGTGTACTCTTCATCGTCTTCCACAAACATATCTCTGCCCTCATCATCCTGCTCTCTGCTGCCCTTACCTTCCTCCTGCCATTCCCCCGCAACAGAGACTATGGATAGTGGGACTGGGGAGTTGGGGCTGCTTGGGGAGGCGGGGCTGGGAGGCGAGAGACCCGTCTCTTTATCTGCCTCCGACTGTGACGTTTCGCCGAGCTCAGACCAGTGAGGGAACTCCTCCAGATATTTCGTGGCCTCGGCCATTCCTAAGAAGATGGCAGCTCGCCGTACGGCCGCTTGTCGGGTGCTGGAACCAGAAAGAAAAACATTTTACTCAAAGTACCAACTCAAAATTCAGCTCACAAGTGTCCCACGCCTATGACCTTTTCATAATCTAACATCATGTGGACTGACTGCAGCATTAACCAATGAAATCACGCTAAAAACATATCCTTAGAAACTAAAGTGGCTGCTTGTGCAGTATGTCACTAAAATGTTGGAGAAGTTGATCACTCCAGAGAATAATCGGTGGGCAACTCCAGGCCTCAAGGGTCGGTGTCCTGCAGGTTTTAGATCTCACTCAGGGTCAACACCCCTGAGTCAAATGATTAGTTCATTATCAGAGCTCTAAAGAACCTTAAGACATGTTGAGGAGGTCATTTAAATCAGCTGTGTGGGATCAAGGACGCATCTAAAACCTGCAGGACACCGGCCCTCCAGGCCTGGAGTCGACCCCCCCCCTGTTGTACATAAACCTAAAACACTCGCCTTGTAAGTTATTGCTTGTTGTTGTTATGGCAACAGCACCACCCAACAGAGCTAGCCAAACGTCAGGTATGAATACCTTAAAGGGGCGTCCGCAGAACAAGTATCTAACAGTGCCATGGCAACCAGTGACCACAAAAAGTCAGTCTGGAGTGAAAAATTGGTCAATTTAGAGGCAACTGGTTGAAACAATAACTGATGAGAGTGAGAACGGACACCTGACATGGGACAAGGCGATAATGCAGCAGAGTGCTACTCAGCAATGAGAGCCTG
Organism: Simochromis diagramma; assembly: GCF_900408965.1. Taxonomy (NCBI): domain Eukaryota; kingdom Metazoa; phylum Chordata; class Actinopteri; order Cichliformes; family Cichlidae; genus Simochromis; species Simochromis diagramma. The sequence goes on along the minus strand of NW_024387233.1, from coordinate 383,322 downwards.
AAACAGCAACAAACTGATGACGAACGGATCGCTTCCTGTGCGGATGCCCCTCACTGGAGTCCACTTATCACCAACATCATCAAACAACTGGCTCGCACACGTTAGCTAACACATATGGTCAAAAGGAGTGACTGCAGGAAAAAACTACAGTCAACATTAGCAGACAACATTAACCAAACTAAGATCTCTGCTCAAATGACCAAACTGCAAACGTCTCACTTAGCAAAGCTCTCCTAGCTAACAAAGCAACATCCTGTCTTGAAGAAGCTACTTTCAGTCCTTGTTTCAAAAGAGATCTCCACAGCGTGTAGCACCACACGTTTGATTTTGCAGACCTTTCATAAATAGTTTTTTGTGTCCTCCTGAGATCTTTGGCTTGTTGGCGAACAGGTAAGCCACCATACTACGAAGCCGCCATCTTGATTTGCAGCGATGAAGAAGCCTTTAACGCCACAAAACAACCAAGAACTTATTCACGCAGCTAGCGGGCTAACTGTATCTTGTGTGCCAACTTTAACCCTGTACTGTCTGAAAAACTATTTAGCTACCTTTCTTAATTAAAAAAAAAACCAAAAGCTTAATGAGCTAATGTGAGCCACAACAACAACTAATAATAAGCACATTTTAGCCATCAGTAAATCACGTAGAGGCACAAAGCAAAGATGTCTCACTAACATTTACTTTCCATAACGCATGTATCTGACGTTGGCTTCATCACATCCAAGTCTACTTTGCTGTCATTCTGTTCATATGTTGTACACTCAGGTTGTTGGGTATACAGATGTAGAACTGTACAGGATGACCCTGTGTAAATGCTATCCGTGTTTTGGCTGATGCTGGCTTCTAAACCCTCACGCTTACCTGCTGAGGTTCATGTGTCCCGTGTAGACGAACTCCAGGAGCTTCTCCAGCGAGTACCGGCTGACCTTGTCGGGGTCCAAAGTCGTGATCTCTTCCCCCTTTTCAGCATGGGAGGAGAAATACTCACTGAACGCAGCGAGGATGTTACGGTGAGCCCTGAACTCCACGTCCTTCACCATTATGGTGATGTCACACAGAAAGTCCATCTCCCGCTGCTGGTGCAGGCGCTGCAGAAGCAGCTTCCCATGGTTGAAGACATGCGCCATCACTGCTGCTGGAAAACAGGCGAGGGCATCCTCATCACTAACGCATTAGCAACGGGAAAATACAACTTTGCATGAAGGGAGACGTTTCTCCTGTGTTTGAGCCACGGAGCTCCAGGAGCGATGTAAACAAATTACTGCAGCTACAACACTTTTATCCAGAGTTTTTTCCCCACACAGTCCACCAAAAATAGCTTTAACCGAGTCCAAGGAAAATAACCTGTTTTTATATAATATAACAGATTTTTTCAAAAACTAACTTTGGTAATTGAGGCATTTTTACTAAATTATTATAAACACTCAAAATGGACTAAACTTGTGGAGTCAACCATGAAAAGCCCAATTATTTTATAGCTTTACATGAAGCGAGCCTTGGTACGGTGGGTGTGGCTTCTGTGTCTTAAATACCCATCAAACAGGCCAAAGCGGGGAAAAAGCTGTTGCTTGTAAATGCAATCAATGTTGTTTGAATTATTAGACCTTAGAGCAGGGGTGGGCAACTCCAGGCCTCGAGGGCCGGTGTCCTGCAGGTTTTAGATGTGTCCTTGATCAAACACAGCTGATTCAAACGGCTAAATTACCTCCTCAACATGTCTTGAAGTTCTCCAGGGGGCTGGTAATGAACTAATCATTTGATTCAGGTGTGTTGACCCAGGGTGAGATCTAAAACCTGCAGGACACCGGCACTCGAGGCCTGGCGTTGCCTACCCCTGCCTTAGAGATTGACTGAATAGTATTTACTACCTGTTTGAGGCCTTGAATTATTCTCATACACCTGAGAACATCAAGGGACGACTTCAGTAAGGCTAGATGTTATATTAGCTCATCCATTCGTAACATACAGGAAAAAAAAAAGCTAGAACCCCCCCACTTCTAATAATATCACATTTATGCTCACTGGGGAAAGAAAAAAGCTTTCAGTCTTCAAAAACATCAGATCCTTCTACTCCAGAGGACATAGGTTTTTCCAGCACTGATGACACCAGCGTATTCTACGCTAGATTCGACACAGCGAACACCATGGGACAGGACAGTGTGCGCACCGCGGATGACGTCAGTGCGCACACTGTGTCTGAGGAGGATGTGCGGAAGTGCTTCAGGAAGGTGAACGCACGCAAAGCTACTGGTCCGGACGGGATTCCCGGCCGCGTCCTCAAGTCATGCACGGCTCAGCTGGCTGGAGTGTTCACGCACATCTTCAACCTTTCCCTCTCTCTGTCTGTAGTCCCAGCCTGCTTCAAAATGGCCACCGTCGTCCCTGTACCCAAATCCTCCACCATCTCCTCATTAAACGACTGGCGACCTGTAGCCCTGACCCCCATCGTGAGCAAATGCTTTGAGAAGCTGGTCAGGGGCTTCATCTGCTCTGCACTACCCGACTCACTGGACCCTCTACAGTTCGCATACCGCCACAACAGGTCCACTGATGATGCCATAGCCCTGACACTACATACTGCCCTGTCACACCTGGAGAAGAGAGACACGTATGTGAGAATGCTGTTTGTAGATTACAGCTCAGCATTCAATACCATCGTTCCCTCGAAGCTGGACAGGAAACTGCAGGATCTAGGACTGAGCAGCTCCCTCTGCAGCTGGATCCTTAGCTTCCTGTCTGACAGACGCCAGGTGGTCAGACTGGGCAGCATCACCTCATCCCCCATCGCACTGAACACTGGTGCTCCACAGGGGTGTGTACTGAGCCCTCTCCTGTACTCACTCTATACCTACAACTGCACGGCCACTAACAACTCCAACATCATTGTGAAGTTTGCGGACGACACTACAGTGGTGGGTCTTATCACCAACAGTGATGAGACGGCCTACAGGGAGGAGGTCAGCGCCCTGACCCACTGGTGTCAAGACAACCATCTCACCCTCAACGTCGCAAAGACAAAGGAGTTGATAGTGGACTTCCGGAGGTGCAGAGAAGTACACACCCCCATCACCATCAACGGCGCTGCTGTGGAGAGAGTGAGCAGCTTCCGGTTCCTTGGAGTACATCTGGCTGAGGATCTTACGTGGTCAGTACACACAAACAAAACAGTGAAGAAGGCGCAGCAGCGCCTCTTCTTTCTCAGGACACTGAAAAGATTCAGCATGAGCCCCCGCATCCTCAGGACCTTCTATCACTGTGCCATTGAGAGCATCCTCACTGGATGCTTCACCACCTGGTACGGCAACAGCACCGCCTACAACCGCAAAGCTCTCCAGCGAGTAGTGCGGTGCTCTGAACGGATAATCGGAGGTGAGCTTCCCTCCCTCCAGGACATATACAGGAAGCGGTGCCTGAGGAAAGCGGGGAGGATCATCAAGGACTCCAGTCACCCCAGCCATAAACTGTTCAGACTACTTCCATCAGGAAGGAGGTTCTGCAGCATCCTGTCCCGAACCAGCAGACTGAGAGACAGCTTTTTCCATCAGGCCATCAGACTGCTGAACACTTCCTAGATACCTCAGCTTCACTACTGGAACTTTAACATTATGCACTCCATACTGTATATAAATGCCACTTGTTTTGCACATGTCAACTACCAACCTTTATTTTATTATTTACTCTATTTACTTTGTAATATATATATACACACACACACACACACACACACACGTAGTATACACATTCAGTAATATGCATACACTCTTATATTGTACATATATTTATTCATATAACTCTCAGATGTAGCCATTCTTATATTTTGCTTGTTCTTATGTTATTGTACTTTGCACAACTCTGTTGCTTGTGAAGCTCGCACACAAGAATTTCACTCACATGTACTGTACCAGTGTACCTGCACATGTGATGTGACAATAAAAGTGATTTGATTTGAAAACTGATGGATTGCAGATCAACCTGAGGTTACCTCACTAACTGAATCCAGCTTCATATGACAGACATCTGCTACCAGAGCCACAGGTGTGACTTTGACACCACAAGATTTATTTCAACAATTTTACACACTAGCTCCTCTGATCAGTAATAATCAGCACTGTTCTTGAGATAAATCAGACTAACCAAATTCTACCTGAGAGTTTCTTTTATATAAAGAACATGTCTACATTGTAACAAAAAAGCGGTCTCCTTGGCTGAACTGGAGAAAATTAATCAGTTTTTTAGATTACAGTAATGTCCTGTTTACTGGCTTAGATAAATCTGAGCTATACAACAACAACAAAAATGAATAATTAAATAAAAAAACAAAAACCGATGACCAGACTATTAACGAGTTCTATTAAGCAAGTTCTTTCTATTTTATACTCTTTACAGAAGCTCCCAGTAGACTTTGATTCATTTTAATGTTAAATTTCAATTATATAGTAATGTATTTATTCCTAGCTTTTTGTGTACAGTATTTTGTGACTGCTTGTCTGTGAAAAGCACTTTTATAAATAAGCTTTAATTTAATATCTCCCTGTGTGAGGCCTTGAATTACTCTAAAACGACTAAAGACATCACAAAGAGCCACAAACACCCCATAAACGTAATAAACCTTCCCTGCAGGTTTATATTAATGACTCACCTGCTGGAAATCCAGTGTAATGTTTCTAATATTTTTAATAATTGCACAAAATTTAAATCATATCACAAAAAACGTCAATGCACATAAAAACACAGATTTCTCGTGGATTTCTAAAACTTGATAACAGAGTGAAAACTTACTGTGAGTAGTGTGTCAGAGCTGCTGAAGAGTCACAGCTTCGCCTCCTCTTTGCTCTCGGTTTGTAGATTTCTCTCCTGTTAATGACAAAGAGTGTGAGAACGAACCGCGGTGCATATTAATTGTCTAATTAACAGCTCAAAATCCAAACACGGACTTGTGGACGTCTAACATAAATAATAAAAGCTTGCGAACAGGTATAATGATCTGAATCTACAGCCTTGGCAGGTAAGATGAAGAAGCAGTTTTGGAAAATAAAAGCTCCCGCCCGCTTCCTGAGCAGGCCTCGGGCTGTGGCTAAGGCTAACAGCGGTGTCGCCGTTGGGTTCAATTTACTCCTGCTCGCCGTTTAGGTCTCTTCGCAGACTTATCTGCACTTTGGGTGTAGTAGAAGCCTCCAAACAGGAGAGCAAGGCCCACGGGTGTTTAACCACAGCGGATCATTCACGAAGCAGAAGCTAACTGTTTTCGTAGTGGTAAAAAGCGCGCAAAACATTGTGCTCTTATTTCGAAGGTTTGTACCGGCGGTGCCGACGTAAGCGGCCACAAAAAGCTGCACATGCTTATTTTAGCGACAGCTAATGCACATACGTCTCGAGCTGCAATAAACAAATTGCGTAAATGCGCGATTTTACGCCACAACAAAGTAAATAAAAGCAGAAAAGTACCTTCTAATATCCGCGATCTTCAGCCATAATCCACGTGACATCGAAGTTCTCGCGAGACGACAATATTGATCAAAGAGAAACTGGGTTCGGTCAAGATAGACACCGTCGCTCCCTGACAAAGGACGACAGTTGGGGAGGGTTACTATCGTTAATACGGAATTACAGTAATAGCAAAAAATAAAAGAATTCATTTCATTTATATTTAACCCTTTAATCTATAGAATACGAAATATACACATACGAAGCCAATAAAAAAATGTTGCCTAGAAAATAAGAAAATCATTTTAAGCGACACTGATTTTGAAATGTTCAAAAGTGCTGTTGTTGGCTGATATTTATAAATAGCATAGCTGTGTCACCAAGTAGACTGTATCTGTAGGCTGTTTATCTGTCAACAGTCATGCACGTGTATTTTTATATTTCATATTATATCATTACTATTATGTCCTAGTAATAGCAATAATAATATGCACTGATAATATATAATAATATATTCGACTTTTTCCTGCTTTACTTACAACATGAGCAAGACATTATTTTGTGTGCAGCCTATTTATGACTCAACTATATGTACATTCAAGCGTAAAACATAGTTTTTATGATGTTTTCATTTTGGATTTTAAATATAAGTTCAGATGTGTACAGCCCAAAGAGGGAAACATTTTAATCTAAACAGTCGACCAAGGAACACACGAGGAAATAACCATAAATAAATAACAGTAATTCAAACTCATTAAATACTGAACAAAAACTTTATTAAAATGAAAAAGTGAAGACACCAACATCTGACTAACTTTAGATTTTTTCATATAAAATATGTCTAAAATAATTTATGTTTCTATAATGGACTTCCACTATATCTAGTAGATATAGTGGAAGTTTTTAAGTTCTGACACTGTGTGACTGATTTAAGTGTTCGTCAGAGAGATGTCCTGTGGAAAGAAACTGCACAGATGTCTGCTTGTTTTGGTGTACAGTGCTCTGTAGCGCCTACCGGAGGGAAGAGTTGGAACAGGTTGTGTCGAGGTTGTGATGGGTCTAGTGCCTTTTCTGCAGCTATGGGGCATATATGGTATCACTCTTGGCTGGAAGCAGTGCTTAAACAATGGAAAAAACACAAACTTTGTCCAAAAACCTCTCATCTTTAGCTGTTTCCCACTTTTTCTTTGGTCATTTTAGCCTTTTTGGCCAGGGTGAAGGGAGTATCTGCCATCAAACAAGAAGACAGCCGCATGTAGCTATGATGAGGTTTGCTAGTTCACCTTACATGCATTAATGTAATAACGTGGTTAGCCTACTCAACATAAATTACACACGAACAACATTAAGCTACTCACGCAGAGAAGAACGGCTGCTGCTGCATCATCATCCTCATCATTTCTGCTACACTGGCAGGGCTAGGGGCCAGGACTCTATTCTTCGGGTTTTTGGGGGATGTTGCTCCGGGTCCGATAACTGGCAACCCACCCGACGTGCACGGTGTGAGGTCTCGCAGCAAGCTATCATACGGCGCATTTCTCGGCTTTTAAAAAAAACGCTATGCGTCGCCAGGTGTTTAATCGGATTCTTGGTGTTACCTCCTTTGCACAGTATCACAGTATCAGCTTAAAGCACTTGTTGCAGGCTGCTGAGTTTGCATATTTTGCTGTGAAGTACAGCCAGACTTCTGACCGCTTCGCCTTGGACATTTTTAATCTGTAGCTCTGCTCTAACAGAACGTACGTACCTGGCCCCGCCTACTATCCTCGGAAACGTAAAATGATTGGCTAGAAGTGTATCACAGCTCAGGAAAAAAAAGCACCGAAATAAAGCACCGAAATGTGCGCTGCTTTTCGGTCTGGTTACTACCGTTTATGTCAGAACCGGTGCCATCATGGCACCGGACACCGGTACCCATCCCTAGTCTGCAGTGATGTTGTCTGCTAGTTTCTTTGCTCTGGCTTTGTACAAATCGTGAGTCGAGGGTAAGTCGGGAGCAATGGACAACAGACAGTCTGCAGTCCTGACTGTCTGTTGTTGTCTGCTCTTTTTCTGTTTACTGGCTGATCCAAACCGTACGCCGATGGATGAGCAGAGAACAGACTGGATTATTGCAGAGTAGAACTGGATCAACATCTCCTGAGCTGCAGCAGGAAGTGAATCCTCTCCTTTTGATGATAGTGTCCATACTGGTGGCCGCTTCAGGTTGCTATCTGGAAACTTAACAATTTTGACAGATGGGTCTTCTAAGGTGTCATCATTCGTGTAGAGGGAGAAGACTTATTGCAGCGTAACTAAGGGAATCCTTCCTTATGCTGCTGGGAGATTCCCATGATGCACTGGGTGTTTCTCCTTCAGTCACCTTTCTTGCTATGTGTTAATAGACCTCTCTGCAGTGAATCATACTTGTTATTAATCTCTGGCTCTCTTCCACAGCATGTCTTTTGTCCTGTCTTCCTTCTCTCACCCCAACTGGTCGCAGCAGATGGCCCCGCCCCTCCCTGAGCCTGGTCCTGCTCGAGGTTTCTTCCTGTTAAAAGTGAGTTTTTCCTTCCCACTGTCGCCAAAGCGATTGCTTGTAGGGGGTCATATGATTGTTGGGGTTTTCTCGGTTTTCTTTGTATTATTGTTGGGCCTTTACAATATAAAGCATTTTAAAGGCAACTCTTGTTGTGATTTGTTGCTATAGAAATAACAACGAATTAAACTGAATAGAAGAGACAAGGAGGGAGGACACAGTCCTGAAATGTGATTCTCCCCAGTCTCACCTGCTGCTTCCTGTCATTCAGAAAGTTTGTGATCCACTGACAGACGGAGGCTGGGACAATGAGCCGAGTGAGTTTGGAGCGGAGGACTCCAGGACATGTAACAGTGCAGTCGAGGTGTTGCAGTGTTGAGGTGCACTGTATGTTGACACCATCATCCACTGAACTGTTTGACCAGTAGGTAAACTAAAGGAGTGGAGCAGGGGACATGTGATGTCTTGCAGGTAGGTCAACATCCATCTCTCAAAGGATTTCATGACTACAGACGTGAGGGGCACAGGCCTGTAGTCATTAACCCAGTGATAGAGGGTTCCTTGGGGACTGGGATAATTGTGGATTGTTTGAAACAGCAGGGGACTTCACACAGCTCCAGGGATCTGTCGAAGATCAGTGTGAAGATGGGAGGCAGCTGATCAGCACAGCCTGGTAACATCATGATCTTTTGTCTCCTGAAGAGTTGCCTCACATCTTTTTCACACAAGGTGGGGTGTGGGTGGGTGTGGACGTGGCTATGTCTTGTGGCTGGAGAGGCTGAAGGGTGTGAAATAATAAGAGTAATAAATAAAAACAATATGATATTTAGTTTTATACAAGTGTTTGGCGCTATTTAGTGTTTGGCTTGCACTCACGTTTATTCAAGAAATCTGTCATTTCAGAAATCTTTGACTGAATTTATAGTTTAGGAAATAATCAAACTGATGTTTAGCTACAGTCTTACTTCAGATTTCCTCTTAATCACATTTGGAGGCCATAATAATGTGCAGGAAAATAATAAACTGTATGCAACAGTGTGCAGCTCAGGCACTAAAACACTGTTTTGCACTCATCATGCATCATGCATGGAGTGAAGGAGCTGATTATTCCAGAGAAAAACACCTTCAGCCCCACATTCAGCCCAACAGGCTGCTGTGAGCTGTTATCCTGCTTGGGTAATTATGGCACATTATTCTGCTCACGTGTGATTCTTGCTTTTAGCCATAATTAGACTCATTTATCTGCAGCAGAAGATTTGTTCTGTAGCTTCACAGGAGAAAACTGCTGCTCTTGGGATCACTTCAGAAAAAAAAGAAGAAGAAGAAGATTAAAACAATATCCTGCAGGTGTGTTTATTGTTTTTGTTGACAGCTAATTAAAAATTCTAGCCTGAAGCAATATGTCCCAAACTGGCAAATGTGGACTGTATTAAATGTGGAGAAGTGCTTTCCCCACGAGTCTGACCTCAAACATGATTGTTTTTGGCAGCAAATATTTTCAGATAGATTTTCAAATGATCTTTTTATGTGTGGGGGTTCTTCAGCAGCATCTAAAGCTAAAGATCCATATCGTTACACATCTCTAAAGCGCAATAACTTTGTGTATAAACCTCACAGAGCAACAGCTGAGGCAGACACATGTAGTAAAATACAAATATTAAACGCATTCATTTAAATGACATCAGAGGACAGTGAATAAATATTTTTAAAGTTAAACCTCTGATAAATTATTTTAAAATGTGCATCTCATGGCTCCGATTCCTGATGTTCATGCACAGAAAAAAGGAAATAGAGGAAGTTTGGATTATATTTTATATTTTTATTGATAATAACAAAGCTACAGTAGCACTTCCGACCTTTCTGCACTGCATTAAAATGCCTCCACACCAGGGGGCGCTGCAGGCTCAACTACAGTAGGGTGAAAGGAGCTTGCAAGCTCCTTTGACTACGATGACCTGGATGACTGAGAACCTTCACAGACATACAGTAGGGTGATTTGAACTCAAAACGTTATTTATTTATTTACGTATTTATTAATTTATGTATTTATTGTGACAACAATAATAAAGCTTATACAAATGGATTTAATATAAATGCAGTAGTCATGTAGTTAAGAAAGAAAGACAGAAACATTGTTTTATGGTCTTGATGTTTTCGTACTGGCGACAGTTACACCCATAAACCGTTTGAAAGCACCATTCGATGAAGACATTTTATAGCAATACAGCTGAGTTTTACTGCATTATTATTTATCGCTTGCTGGCACACAAACTTCCTCTCATGGCTGTCCACATGAGGCCACATCATGGTTAGTGATGAAAGTTCATTAGAAGAATATGTGGCCCTTAAATGTGCCAAAAAGCGGACTTGATAAAAACACGATGTCTGAGCAATAAAAAAGAAAAAGATTTTTTTTTAATGTTTATGAAAACGCCTAAAAATCTTTCCAGTCAAAGATGGAGAGGTGGATCGATGATTCCTCGGATGTTTTTCTACACAGGAAGATAAATATATCAAAGATGGTGCACACTTTGAAACAGGGCTCACATCCTGTTTCTTTGTATTTTCTTCACTTCGTTGTAAAACACATGCAGTGGATATAATGCAGTCCATCGCACACTCACACCCACACTCACGGTTTAGAAACATTTAACCTGGCACGCATGTCTCCGGATTGAGGAAGGAAGTCCGGAGAGAATCCACGCAGGGACAGGCAGAAAATGCAAACCATGCAGAAAGGCCCCGGCTCGCCAGGATGTTCCAAAGAAAAACCTCGCTGTGAGAGGACAGTGTTAACCTCTGCACCCTGTGCACTGATATAATGCACCAGATCTAAAGCACTGTCAGTGATTGCTCTTTCTTTACGCTATCAGAAATGTGCATCTTTTAAAATGTAAAAAATAATTCAGACTGACACATCAAAAAGCTATTTTCCTTTTATTTTAGTCCAAAATGGGTGAGGGATAGAAGCGAGGGCTGAGGTTGTCACACACTTAAATGCCAAACCTATAAAACATCCACTTTCAGTAACGACACACTCAATCATTCAACTCGTAAAAAAGAGAGAAAATAAAATTGTTCCTCAGTGAGCTTCTAAATATTCAGTCAAGGACTTTTTAAAAGTTATTTTTGTGTGTACTTTGTCTCTGTACTGCACCACGATGGTCCTGTGTGGTCATTTTTGTTACTCAGCTGGGGCTGCTGGGGCTCAGGAGGTAGAGCGGCTTGTCCACTAATTGGAAGGTCAGCTTTATCCCCTGATGCCTGGAAGGTAGATGGTTGAATGAAGCTTACAGTATGAAAGTGCTTTGAGTGCTCAAATAGAGTAGTGTTAAGCACCAGTCCACTTTACCAGCCCGTGTTGGAGGGCCTGATGGAACCACTGTATTAAATCAATATCGTAGTAATTTATGCTTAACACATGTCATCTACACAGACCACATACATGTTAACATTAAGTGTGCGCTAAAGACGCGGGTCTGAGTCCACGTACTGTGTCATTCTCCTTTAAGAGCGCAGCCACATTTTTACACGTTTAATGTAAATGTTGGGGATTACAGATGAACATTCCTTCCACCTCATGCAGGATCTGCAGGAACGTTCGGCTTCCCTGGAATGTGACATCACCTGCATCGCCCGCACCACCTGCGTCCGTGAGCCGTGGGATCGCTAACATCTGTGATAAGTGATGCTGAAAAAAGACACTGAAGCAGGAAGTTGTTGAATGATAAGCTCTGCAGAGATCTTTCTCTGTCTTGTGTCATTCATGTAAAACAGGACAGACACAATAACAGAAACAGCTTGGTGTAACATTTTATACTTTCTACTACTTTCTTTCTGCAGTTATCTGACAGCTGTTGCCACTTTTTAGTTAAAAAACACATACAGAACACAAACAAACATAAACACATAAAGAACCCACAAACACAAAGATATGAGCTGTACTCTTTTCTTTTTTATCAATTCAACATGCCATCACGCTATTCCAATACAACCCCAACGCAACAATCTTATCAGCTTTCAGTTTTCAGTTGTATTTGTCACATGCAGGTTAGCACACGGTCAGCATTGCAATGAAATGTATTTGACGAGCAGAAGACAGTCACTCAGCAGAATGCTACAGTAGAAAAGAAAATAGTAAAGAGCAAAATATTAATAAAATATAGTAAAAGAAATCTACCGATATACAAGTGTTTGATATCCAATCAACAACATGTGAAAACTGTAAGCAGACGTGCTGCAGCAGCAGACGACCACAGTGGGTGCCACTCCTGTCAGCTGAGAACAGGAGCTGAGGCTGCAGCTCACACGGGTTCACCAAACGTTCACAACAGAGGGCTGGAAAATGTCTCCTGGACTGATGAGTCTCAAGTTCTGCTGCAAGTCCAGATTTTAGGGTCAGAATTTGGTGCATGAAAGCATGAATCCATCATTTCTTGTATCAGCAGTTCAGACTGTTGGAGGTGTAATGGTGTGGGATTATTTTCTTGGCACTCTTTGGGCCCTTCCTGCATCTTTTTGAGTCTATGGCAAGTTCAGGGACTTCTGAGGGAAAACGATTCCTTTCCTGTCGTAGGAGCTGTGGTGTACAGGCTGTGATCAGCTGAGCTGCGCAGCTGCTTCTGCTCCCTTCCTTGATCATTGTGGATTTAGCCAACTGGATTCAACATGAGCAGAAGTGACACGAGCTGTCACAGCTGCTGCCTGCAGACAGTAGAAAGCTAGTTTAAAGACAGAAATCAGTGAGTGAATGAGCATCATCACATTAAGTTTCATTTGATTTCTGCTTCTACTGAGCATGATCCGCACAGCTGCTCTGCACCAGCCCAACATTACCGTAAACTATATCACAGTACTGCACAGTAACCAGCTTATCCTGCACTAAACTCACCAGCTTTTAATGCAACCTTTGAATACCACAAAGTTAATATACCTGTATTTGTCTCGGTCCTGGGTCATTTTGACCCAGCATTTTCAGTTCTTATATTCCTTTGTATTATGGTTTGTATTCTGATCACTTTGTCATGCTTTGTTTATTGGTATTATTCTATGTTTCAGTTATTCTTTGTGAGGGATTAGTTCTTAGGTTGTGTCTCTCGTTTAGTATAAGTTCAGTTCAGTGTCAAGTCTGTGTCTGTTTCTTGTTTCCCATTTTATTGTGAAAGGTTGTGCCTCATCTCAGTGTGTCTAGCTTTGCTCCCCGTGTCTCGTTAGCCTGAACCCTCCCAGCTGTGTCTCCCTCCGGTTTTCCATTCCAATTTTCATCCAATTGGTTCACCCCAGCACAAAGCTTCTTGAAGCTTCATTTGCTCTAGTAGGACACCTACTGGACGTAAAAATATTAGTTGGCATGAATTTGAAGAGTGTGGCCTTTTGCACACAGCCTCCAACAAAAGGAGTGTGTAAAACATGTATATTGTAGTGATGGCAGCATACTGTGTATATTTATACTGGCAGTATGGAAAATGATTATTTGGAAATGCTAAAAATGGAAATGATAATTTACTGTGAGGTGAGGTGTGGACAGTAGTTGTGCTTTAATGAAGTCTGAGGGGTTTATATCGCTGTCATAGCTCGCGGCAAAGTTCGAACCACTTCCTGAACCAGTCACGTGGTACAGCCGAGTTCTGCATTTTGGGTCCGTCACTCCTGCTTGCCTGCCTGCCACACAGCCAACCATGACAATATTTGCTTTGCAAGACGTTTCACAATATGAACGTTCATGTAAGCAATAGATCGAATGTAAGGAAAACAACAACTCTAAAAAAAGTGGGGATATTAAAATGAATGAGGATATTACATGCAAACTTTACATTTCTAGTTAATCAAACGTCACTGAGCAGTCCTTACCTTTGAATAAAATCTTCTTCCTCTTCCTCTCCTGTCCTTCCTTTCTTACATCATTCTCTATCTCTATTTTGACTTAAATATGAATATGAAAGATAGAAATTGTAAACTCTTCAGTTAAAAAAGGTCCTCGAGATCACCTCGCTAGGTTAGGAAAAGTCATGCATGGGAGATATTACACTTTACAATAGTCACAATAGTCCAGGAGGAGATAGCATCCTGTTTTATGTGTTACTGTTGCCTCCAGTTTATGTTCAAATTAGTTTGATGTCCAGGAGGTGAACAGCGATATGAAATAACTCTCCTCAAATTGATCGTCAGAAAAATAAAGACTCAAGCAAAGCACACATGCCTAATAGCTCTACTCAAGTAAACAATAAAGTAATTGACAAAATATTTATGAGAGGCAAAAGGAAAAGAAGAAACTGCTCGTGGTGGAGAATAAACGTCTTTCCAGTAACAAGATACATTCAGGCTGTCTTAGAGATAATATTCTTCATTTGATGTGAATGTTAATGCAGTTAGAAAATGATAGTTGCCTAGCAGGTGAGTGTCCATTTGGCAAAATCAATTTCCTCAACTGGAGGAATGAATAAGTGATAATTATTGATCTCTACGTGCAGCAGATAGACGAGTCGGTCAGTCTCATTTTGATCTGACTGACGCTTCTCTCTCAACAATTCAGTTCAAAGTTTTCTTGTATCATCACTGCAAAGCACTCAAAATGTATTTATCAGCTACACACGATGTACAGTGGAGGTAAGTGTGCCTAGAAGGTAACCAACTTAAATAACAGCATGAGTAGGAAAATGTAATTTGCATTATTTGATGGGTTATCAGTCCCTGCAGTTGCGGTGTTCGAGTTGCAAATGCGAACGAGGGACTCGAGTGAGGCTGGACACGAAAGAGAAATATTTCAGCAGCTGGTCCAGAAATCATGACACTGTCCGGTAAATAAACACACCACAGGCTCGCTGTGAAGGAAGAATCCAATGTGCTTTAATTCACTGTGTGTTTGCATGAGCCTGTGCATAACAGGCCCCGGTGTTTGCACAGCACAGCAAATAAACGCCATCAGGTCAATGTGTGTGTTATTAATGAGCACACAGAGGGAAAGTTTGAATGTGAGATAGCTCAGGGTTTATAGTGCAGCCATAACAGTGGCTTTGTGTGAGACAGGAGGCTGCTGATGTGGAGCCATGTGGCAGGTCTGTCCACAGACCGCAGGGCTGGAACCAGGATTTTATAGACGCAGAGGCTGGGAATCCTGCTGCAGTGGGAAGAGGAAGCAGTGTTTGAATATTACAGTGCAAATAGATACACGCCTATTGTTTCCAGGGTTTGTTGTTATGGAGATCAGATTGGGATCTAAGACCAACTTGCAGAGTCTTCTAATAAATAAGGATCTGAGGAATTTCTTTTCAGGGGGAGCCCGGCATCTTTTCAGAAGGGACAAGACTACCTCCCTGCACAGACTGCCGAACAAGCCGGTCCTCGCCTGCACACAGAAACGAGATCACGTAACAGCATTGTTTGCAGTCTGGAGCATAAACAGAAGAGGCAGGAAGCACAATAAAACACACCTGCCATCAGTTATCCTGATCCAAGCACAGCACCAGAGCCACTGGCTCACTGCAACCCTACTCTCAAACCAGTGCAAACGAATCCAAAGAGATGTAGAGGTGAGCTTTTACCAAACTCCTCTATTACTAACAAATACGCAGGCATCAACGGGACAAACTGTCTGACAGGCTGGAAAACCAGTTTAGAAATCAGAGGAAAGAATAAATGGGCACACAAGGACCGGCAAAGGAAAGTTAAGACAACGGCTCCAGTCAGTAGTCGAGAAATCACCTCCTGGGTCTCCTCCTAATCGCTTTAGCTCACATCATGAGGTCAAGGACAGACTCCTCTTACACCAGGCTCCTCATTCACCCGAGCTCTAAATCAGCACTGGTGTTAATCTTACATTGTTATATTTCGGAGAGTAGCAAAAGGATGTTTTGGATGAAAGTGTAATGTTAGTTAGAGTCATGGTTAGGACCGTACCACACAGACCTCAGAAGGTTAAGAATGTGACGGAGGGTTGAAGGTCATTGTTTTTCAAGCTGGGCAACTTTTCTTCTCCAGAGCAAAGAGCTGCAAAGGTTCAAGTGTGGTTTTGCAGAGGAAGCCACTCAACTACATCAAAGCAGAGACAGAAAATATCTCAAATATATTTGAGATACATGAATTTGAATTATTGTCATGTGCATAAATAATAGAATTAAAGAATGTTACCAACTTGGCTCAAGAAGAGGAGGCTACACAGAGGAGACTTAGCTTGCTCAGTCAATGCAAAGTGGCTTGCAGCCCACTACCACTTGAGGTCCTTATGCTCTTTTCTGTGACTGAAGCAATGTCACACCTTTATGCCAAAACTTAATTATGATGACCCCCTCCCCCCCAGAAATATGAGGTTGATAGATGAAATCTATTTTAGTCAGACTGTGATATATATTAAAACAGCTTAGAAAGGGAAACAAATGGAAAACAACTGTACAGTGGGCACAGTTGTTGTGAGTTCTTGCTGTGTTATTTCATGCAGTTCATAACACAGAGCACCACTGAAAAATATAAATTCACAACCAAATTGGTCAAACCAAATATGAGACTGACTTTAAGCATTTTTTTTAAAATAGCTAATAATCTTTATTCACACAAAACAACACCTCACTGAGAAGCTGATTTCAAAGTTCATCCATCTAAAGTTCAGCAGCAGGTCAATGCATGAAATGGGAAACAGATGGTTAATTAACATTTTATTGATCCGTGTGACTTATCAGGTGTGGGTCGATCCAGTCTGTCCTCTGCTAAAGGAGGTAATAAAAAAAGCACTGACCTGCCCATCTGTAGTAATTAGAGAAGTCAACCGGCTCCTATTTTGACTGCAGTTACTACATTTCATTAGCAAACTCCCCGTGCAGAAGCGACTGACATACTCAGAGATGACTGACAGGGAAACAGAGGTGGAAAAGCAGGCAAAAACAAAACAGGAAATGAAGAGTAACAAAGGTCAAAATAAAAGTCAACTTCATGACAGAAACAATGCAGGAAGCATCCAAACTGTGAACAGATCCAGCATGGCCTTAGTCAGGAGGGCAAATGGCCTGTATTTGTATAGCACTTTACTAGTCCCTGAGGACCCCAAAGCGCTTTACATATCCAGTCATCCACCCATTCACACACTGATGATGGCAGCTACATTGTAGCCACAGCCACCCTGGGGCGCACTGACAGAGGCGAGGCTGCCGGACACTGGCGCCACCGGGCCTTGGACACAACGACCCAGACTGTCGGAGCCGGGGCTCAAACTGGCAACCTTCCGATTACAAGGCGAACTCCCAACTCTTGAGCCACGACCGCCGAGCCAAAGCTCATATGGGTACAATATTTCAGGTGCTTTAGCCTACACCTACCATTGCTCCACACGTTTCAGCCATTTAGTAAGTCACCTCCACCCGAGCTCCTCCTTTATAAACAGTTTCTGGCTGAGCCTGCGCTCCCTTTGTTATTTTACTCCAGTTTTATGATGTTAATCAGTTAATCGCTTTCCATGATATCTACGCCCCTGTTTGCCCCCCTAACAGCTACGGGAGTTTTCAGGCATTTCCTTAAGTTTGCCAATTTTCTTACTTTTTGTTTGTTTGTGTTTCTGGAGGTTTTTCTCCTGCCTTGTTTTGGGGCCTCGTCTTGTGGCCCGTTAATGATCTTTTATGTTTGTGGTATTATCTGTAAACAGAATCAATGAGGTTAAATATAAGATGAATGATAAATATGAGATTTGTCATCTGAATGTGTAGAAAGATTTGACGTGTGCAGATGCACGTAGGCACCTTGACATCACCAGGAAAGAGTTTACTGAGATCACAGAACAGGTGAAGAGTAGCTCCAGCCCACCATAGAGTGAAATCTAACTTTTACTTGAATCCAGCAGAGTTCCCACAGCTGGACTTTAGAAAGAATACATGTCCAACTTTTATTTACAGTATACACATTTTTATGCCTCTCCCATGTCGGATGGGAGCACTTCCATGGGAACAGTGGCCCCTTAAATGTTTTCTTCCCTTATGCAATATAAAGGGGGTCAGGGCTCTCTCCAGAATGAGGACCATCTGATGTGGTCTGGACATATTAACAAAACACATCAGATGTTTTGGTCAGAAAATACCGCTGGCCAGAAAGCTGAGGGGAGCACGAGAGGGTTTTCACCCTCAGGTCTGAGGGTGCGTCTCTCAGCTGGCTTGGAGTTCCCCTGGAGGAGCTGGAGGAAGTGGTCAGGGAAAGGCCAGTTTCTGCTTAGACTTCTGCCCCCTGTGGCCATGTATAAACAGACATGTTTATGATTCTTTTAATTTGCTTCTAGACTTAGTAAAACTGTAAACATCTGTCCAAATCTTTGCCCCCAACTACATAAGAGTGCAACAAATGTGGCATTGCACCACAAAATGATGATATCAGTTTCTTTTTTACCCAGAAACTCTGGTCTCAAACCCTCTAATTAGGTGCAGTAATCTCTCACTTTCCCGTGGGAGTATTTGCGTATTTGATTACCATCAGAGACCGAACTTCTCACATATCCTACAGATAAAGGGACGTAACCAAAAAAGGGAAGGAACGACACAGTTACCCAGAAATGAGTACTGTGTTTCTGTGCTATCCTCCTCCTCTTCTCCCACATAAACACAGATCATGTGGCCCAGCTGCAGAGTGCATGTGTGGCAATCAGCCTGAATAAGTCAGCATTTCAGTTTGTGAGTAACTCTTCATTGTTTCTATATTTCAGTCTTTACATGAAGTTTGTCTGTTGTTTTTTTCTAAATTCATGGCAAGTAACTTTTGTTCTTGAGTGCAATGAGCTACAGAGGTTTTCAGGCGTGGTTTCACAGAGGAAGCCACTGTGTCTTATCAACTTCATCAAGGTAGAGACAGAAAAACTGTGTGATCCGGAAGTATCGCAGTGTGCTCTTCAAAGTAAAGTCAGAAATAAATTTGAACGTTGTTTACTTGACGTCATTCCACAAAACTGAAAACACAAAAAAGTGAACAACTCGATATATTCTTATTTTAAGCAGGAAAATCTCATATAGGATATGCTAATTAAGTTCCTTTAGCCTTTGTTATAATTTGTGCACACTTGCAAGCCACCTAAACCCGAAGTCCCCTTTAATGCTCTCTCTGACTGAGTCTGTGCCACTCCTGTTGCCAAAAAATTTATTTCTCAATCATAAACACCAGACTGGCATTTTAAAACAGCACAAACTGAAATATAGAAGTGGATGGATGGATGGGTGGATAAATGTGACCCAAACATACTCATCAGTACGCAGACATATCTGAGTATATTTAGGTAACCTTTGTAAATTCAGTTTAATAGAGTGATTTAAATTAAGTAAAGTTCTTGTAAACACCTTCAGTGTGGCACTTTAAATTGTGTCTATTACTGTTTACACTGTTTTACTCCAGTGTCTTCAGAGATCTTAATACGTGCTGACAAACTGAAGACTGGAAGTTGAGTGAAAGGCAACACTGTGTGTAGCTTCTTAAAATACTCAACAATTGGAGATAAAATGACATTATTCTTAATTACTAAGTACTTTTAAAAGGAAAAGAAAGTAATCAAAATGACAGCACACTGGTGTTTTGTCCTTCTTTCCTGCCAGTGGGTCATCTCAGGACTCACATTTACCTTCTTACCTTTTTACATTCAATACCGGCTGTAAAGTATGCAGACTGACAAACAGTCAGACTCATGTGTGATGAGTCAAAACAAACCCCTCAGCTTGATCATGTTACTGTTTATTTCATTTTATTTTTATTTTTAATAAAACATAATCGATTATTCATTTAATTATAGAGTCTTTTAATTGTGCTTTGCTAATTATTTTTTTAAATTTGTATTTATTTGAAATGTTATTAAAACAAGTTGTATTCTGTGAGTTCGTATTTTATTTTAGATGTATTTATCTTTTAATAGAACTACCATAGTAGCTTTATGTCACCAAGTTGGAAATACATGGAAGAAAGCTCACCGTCCTGCCTGTGCGGATTTTATTTTGACAGGGACTGAACAGGAAGTCTTGTAAGTCTTTGCACTTTGGTGGTTTTTGGTCACCGGCTCGCGGCACCACAGCAGATCTCCGGCTGCCGTCGCTTCACATCACATCAGGAGGTAAGACGAACACTCAGCCTTCGTTTTGGGGTCCAGCTGTGCCGTTTGTGGCTCATCCAGATGTTTGTGTGTAAGCTTAAATCTGTGACTGTCGGCAAAGTTTACTCCTGATGTGGTCGCGCAGGTGCGTAAACGCGTAAAGAGTGGAACCGTGGCTTTGCGCGTAAAATGTGATGTGGTGGAAGCGCGGGGTAGACGTGGGTGGATGCGCTGTTTTGTTTTGGGATTTTTTGGCATGTCTTGGCATCCGTCCTCCTCACCGCAGTGCCCGTGCACATCATCAGCAGGTTGCCCTGGGAGGCAGCGAGCACTTATGAGCCATGTGTTGCTCTCAGTGTCGCTTGAATCGAATGAGGAGATCCACAGAGCGTAACGTTGGCCCGGAGGAGGGCTCAGGCAACGTTTTCAGGGAAGCACGGGGAACGGGTCAGACCAGTACCGAGGAGCGACTCAGCTGCTGCAGCTGCGGCGTGTCGGTGCGTCACTCCGCCGACCTGTCACTGCGCACTTCTTCCTTTTTCAGCCGTCGATCTATTTTGCAGCGAAACACTTCCTCCATACCAGTCAGTGTGTAACACAACTCACCATCCTCACCCAGCACCTTGTAATAAGCAAAATTACCTTTGAGTCGCCTTCAGGGCCAATTTTCCTGGTTAAAGCGCGAAAGTTTACGCTCTCTGCTTCTTGTTTGCGTGTCTGTTTCCACAGCTTATGTGGCACTGTAACACAACATTACACACACACTCAGCTGGTGCTTTAGGTACCCTAAGGGACAGCTTCCACACTTTAAACACACATGCTCAGAGAAATCAAACCGGTTATGTTGTGTAAACTTAGAGATTTCTTTCTCTTTTTGGGGTTGAGCCAGCCTCTGTCTTGTTAGATAACGCCTGCTTAAATGTGAGTATCTGCTTGTTAACATTTTAACCATTTCCAGTCCAAATGCTCAATTAGCCCTCAAAATCTATCAAACGCTGAGGTGCCTGAGCGTTAAAAATGTTCAGCTATAATAAAATAATGAGTGTGGCTTTGCTCCCTGGTGTTTAACATCCAGAGATACATGAAATATGATATGCTGTGTTCTGACTGAAGTATGTAATGCTGGATGGACACAGAGGCAGAAGGGCTCTGGGTATGGTAGTTGGCAGATTATGATGTGTGCGTGATGCAGCTAACAGGGCTACATTTAGGCTGAGATAAACATATTAGCACAGCTAAGGCAGAGGAGGTTAAAGGTCCCTGAAAAATGACCAAACTCGAGTCAAGAGAGTGTCTGAGTGTCTGCAACATGAGCTCAGTCATTAATATGCTGCTGCATGATTTGAATTATGAAAAAGTCCTGATCCTAAGCTTAATGTCCACACTGAAAGCGTTCAAACATTTGATGCTGTCATATAAACGATGAGTTTTTAGAAACTTAAAGACATCCTGCTCATAAATAATCCCTTTAAAAGGCTGAAAACACAGAGAATAGCTAAACAGGTTTTGGAAGTTCATGTTTGCTCAGAAAAATGAGACACACGACGAAAGGCTCATCCAAAGCAGGAAACGGGGTCGATACGTCATCACTTTACAAACAGATTGCATGTCTGATATAGTCCGCACTTTTTCAGCAGTGTTGCTGTGTCCAGAGTGAGTGTGTCACAGCATTGTGAGTGTATAGTATCTAAACTAAGCAGAATATCAGGTGAAACCATTTGAGTTGAGATAATAAACTTTTTTCTCTTTAACCTGCAAGTGGCTTAATATATGAGGCCAGCTGTAAGGTACTTTTATAGGGAACTGGATCATTAGTGTTCCAAAAATATCTATATGTAAAGAAGTTTGACATTATACACTCAGATTGCTTTAAAGTTTCCACTTTTCACGACTGCATTGTGATAGTTTGCTGTGACCTGTGGATGATGGACCTGGAATAGAAAGATTTACTGCTGCAGAACGTGACTGATGCATAAATGACCTTCAGTGTTAAACAAACAGAACCATCAAAAAGTCACAAATGACCCCACCTGGTTATTTAAGCGTATTTAAACAGTACCTGTAGTTCGTAATCAAAATAGTTAATTCAACGTTTAAGTTCACCATCACCTTCCTGTTTTTAAAAGATTCCAGTGTTTAAGGTTTCACAGTTCAGAAAGCCTGCAGAGAGTTCCTTTTAACAGAGTTGCATCATCGCTGCTGCTGCAAGATTGTTGTGGGGCAACAAAATTACAGTTCAGGCCAGTGATGAAGTTTGTTGAGACACTGCTAGGATGCGATGAGATGGACAGGAAGTGTAAGCAGGAAGTCTGAAGACAAGTGCGGGAAAAGTGACACGTGGTGTCTGTTCTTGTTATGTTGTTTCACACAGACCTGCTTCTCCAGTGTGTCGGAGGGTTTTATTTTTGTTGGTCTGATTTAAACGGAGCAGAGTTGACTCGCTCGCTTCCATGGAGACTGTCGAGGCTGATTAATAGGACCGGCTTGTACGCAGGTAGGATATGCTGTGTTTATTGGCGCTTCCAGCAAAACACAGGCCACAGCGTGGGGAGTGCTTAATTGACTTTGTGGGCGTGGGCGTGTGTGCTTTTCCAGCCAGCACACACACATGCTGATAGAGAGCTCAAGGGGCACTGGGAGCGGTGGGTTTGGTCCAGCCTTTAATCAATATTATCAGTAGCTAAATGTCATGACTTTGCAGAACTGAAGACCGATACAGTAAAGTGCAGTAAGATACAGCTGCTGAAGTTCAAATACATCTGGCTCATAAAACAACTGATAACACGGAGCAAAACATACACACATGGATCAGCTGATTAGCCAATAAACAATCTTTCTCATTTTTCAGTTTATTAAATGTTTTGTATTATTTTGTTAATAATAACCCCCCAGGTGTGTTTTAAAGGGAGGCTTTGTATTATGTTTTTCTTTTTAGTTTATTCAATGAAACCCACAACTTAACAATATTCTGATTTATTTCTAATTAAATGAAAAAAATGTACATTTATTTTTAAAATTCTGTGTCTTTAATTATTATTTTTTAGATAAATTAAAATAATTTTAATTTAATTTAATGCTTTTCTTTAAATATCTTGCAAAATAGCTGACAAACCTTTGAGTGTAATTTAAATATTTGAAAAATCCATCAGTGATATTAAGAAATGAGTTTGTGCTGCTGCAACGTGTCGGCTCCTCTGTTTGCAAAGAAGTCAGATCCTATAGAAGTCAATGATAAAATGACCCAACTTCTCACTTGATTTATGACACCAGGACACATGTTCCTTATGGGTTTATGGCCTCAGTTGCTATTTTAAAGTCTTATTAAGACATCGTGATGCTTGTTTTGGTAGTTAAGGTCTCAGAGTTATGGAGCAGGATAAAGCGGGGTATGATTTACAGCGTGGCTGCCCTGTGAGCCCTTTCTCAGCACATTTGGTTTGAGAACAACCACATGACAAAGCTCAAAGTGATCCAAGGCTTCAGTATAAGATATGATAGTGGGTAAAGTGACAGTGGCTGCAGCCATCTATTATATACAGTCTTTGGTCACAGCTCTACTACACTCCTTCGCACCAAACTGGGCAAAGCCTTTCTTTAAGGAGCTGGCTGTGCGCTTGATGGCCGCACAGGGCAGACTGTCGATGCAGAGCTGGAAGCACTCTTGTCTCAAGTAACGTCATGTTGTCTCTTCACTGGAACAAAAGGCCCTGAACAAATACAGAAGTGAATATGCTTCAAGTATTAAAATCCCCGGATTTACGTCAGTACTGCTGCATCTGTTTGAGGTAGAGCTAGTTTAGTCTTTGTGTCTTTGTTACGGACATGATAATGAGGAAAGACGATTCATTTAGATCGAAGCTTCAAATAGCCGCCCAGAGATGTTTTAAACATGGCTGCCAAGTGTTGAGACTTTCATCTAGAGGGACTTGGCGATCAGTCAGGATATCCCTGAAGGAGAGCTGCCCGTCAAGTCACAGTTAGTCACGTCTCTTTTTGAATAAAGCACACTGAATTTGCTGAGACGGGAGCAAAACAAATTCTGATTTATTAATGTGACTTGACTGTGTCTCAGAGTTAAAGAGATGATCTTGTAGCTGAAAGGTCGCAAGCTTGAGCTTCACCTCAGGAGCACGTCGACTTGGATTAAGTCTCTGCTCCCATCAGTGCCATC
The DNA here is from genome assembly GCF_900408965.1 of Simochromis diagramma. NCBI lineage: Eukaryota > Metazoa > Chordata > Actinopteri > Cichliformes > Cichlidae > Simochromis > Simochromis diagramma. The sequence goes on along the minus strand of NW_024387233.1, from coordinate 359,172 downwards.
GAGTCGAATCTGAATCGCCAGGAGTCGCACAAACTGCAGTTATTTGGTGTTTTCAGGAGAATCTAATCACCGTGAAGGAAAATGTGGCCTGTGTCTGTTTGCAGTCGAGACAGCCATCAGAGGAAGATTTAATCAACGCCGTGAGCGAAACCTGTTAGAAATCAGAGACTCGCCTGAAGCTCCTGACATTAATCTGCTGCTGAGCTTTTCGGTAAAGCTGAAGGTGTTAAACAAACCAGCAGCAGTCTATGATTCTGGAAACGAGAGGAAAGTGGGACAGGGCCATTAAAACATTTAAAATCCCTTCTTTATATTAATGTGTTTAAGCCGTATGATTTTAAAAAAGCAGTATAAGTTACACTAGCATATATTTAACAGATTAATTTAAAGGGACTTTATTTCAGAATCAATTGAACCCTTTTTTTTAAATCTTCTGGCCTGTAAGCAACGAACATGCAGAAAACCTTCTAACCTACCATTGAGTTAAGCTGGGAGAGGAGGTTAACACAAAGGTCACCCGGAGGATCTCCTTTTAAAAAGGTTCACTCCTTAATGAGTACTTTTATTTTAGATGCATATCATACAGAAAATAAAAGATTTGGGGTTATTGGCGGCAGTTCGTCTTGTAATCGGAAGGTTGCCGGTTCGAGTCCCGGCTCGGTTGTTGTGTCTTTGGGCAAGACAGAGGGCCCGGTGGCGCCAGTGTCCGGCAGCCTCGCCTCTGTCAGTGCACCCCAGGGCAGCTGTGGCTACAATGTAGCTGCCATCACCAGTGTGTGAATGTGTGGATGCCTGGATGTTGTGTAAAGCGCTTTGGGGTCCTCAGGGACTAGAAAAGCGCTTTACAAATACAGGCCATTTATCATATTTTATTCTTCCAGTGCTCATTTTCTGGTCCCTGTTTACATTCATGGACTCTACTAGAGTAGCTTTGCATGATTCACATTCAGAATAAACCTTTCTAATCTAATACTGAGCCTTGATGCAGTTTATGATCTGTGTGAAACAGGCTGTTTTAGCTCCTCGTAGGTCTGAGCAACAGACGGGTGGAGCTTTTCAGCCTGAGTTTACCACATACAGGATGACCTCCCTCGCTGACATCATTCAGAGCTCAGACAAGGAAAAAGTTTTCAGAGGAGGCTGAAAAATGAGCTTTAGGCTCCCAGGGAGTATTTGTACATGCACTGACCTCGTTATTAGAAACTGTAGCTGTTGGCTGACTAAAAGAATAACTCAAGCTGGGAATCTGACTCCATCCCAGGCAGACCAACAGATTGCTGATTTTGTGTTCATGCTGTATCTGCAGGTGTAACAGTAAACCTCACTCTGACTATTTACCAATACAAAGACAAGACGCACAAACTAACTGGTCCATGCTAAGCAGCTAGTTCTTCATATGTGCCCGAACCAGCTCGCTGAAGAGTCCAATCTGAGCCACTAGATTAAAAACATTTTTTTCACTGTATTCTGTTCTTCAGAAAGGACGAAGTAATGCTTAAACCATTAAATAACAAAGTGAGATATATTTTCATCGTCAGTATTCAATTACTTGACTGAAAAGTTCCTGTTTTTCCATCTGCAGATGCAGCATTAAATCTCCATTTATTTATTTTCATTTTTTTAAACAATGCAAGACATTTGCTGTGGTGCAACAAATAACTTCTGCTTTTACTTGTTCTGTGCTTGTTCTCTAATTTCACTGATTGATTCTTTGCTGAGTGTGAGGTGAAAGAAAGGTGCAGCAGGATTTCTTTGTAATGGGACAAAACTGTGAGATCTTTTAGGCTTTTGATTTATAAAATGATGGGTTAGAGGATGAGCTTGGGCTACATGTGTTTTACTAACATGACTTTAACTCCCGTGAATCAAGCCAAACTCAGAAACTGCACACGTTTCCTGAACCTGCACATGCATCAAGCGTTTCATTGCGCAAACAGGAAAAGTATGCACGTTTCAGCTGGTGCTTTTTGTTGGCCTGGTGATTTCTTTCTATTTTTGGACCTTTATCTTCGACATCACTCCTTCTATAGCTAACTAAAAATAACTGGAGAAGCTTGAAGACGTTACACGCATCTGTTAACTATTATTCTATTGCTGATTTTATAGTCTCGCTGCTCTTAACCGGCATTTTAATATGAGCATCTGTAACAGTGCAACAGAAAATGCAGAATAAGTCCTCTTTAAATGTTTGGTGGTGTCATAAAAAGAATCACTGGCCTCAAAAAATTACTCAGGCTTGTAGTTTCTGAGCAGTTTTCTGTCAAATGGATACATTTGCTGGATATCCTGATGAAATCCAGTTATTTCACTTCAGTTCTGACTGGAAATGTGTTTTTTTTTTTTTTTTTTTTTTTATCCTTTTCATGACGGTGACTCAGTTTGCTGTGGGAGTGTCAGCTGGATGCCTGACATCTCTTAGTAAATCGAGTTGTACACAGAGTCCGTTGTGCCACTGGTTTGGCTGGTGAGCTCTCATGATCTGTGTTAGGAGATTATGATCATGTGATAGTGGTGAAAGATGGCGTCAAGAAATGTTATCGAGAAAGAAATGCTGAGTGTTCTGATGCTGAAAGAGACGGATACAAATCGGGCGTCTTTCCTACTCGTTCTTACTCCAGCGATAAGACTCACACACACACAAACACACACACTCTCAGCGACACATTTCTACTGCGAGAAAAAGGAAGTGTGTCGCAACCTTGAGCCCAGATGCAGTTCGTCTTCATCTGAGCTCTCCAATGTTGCTCAAACAATCTAGGCTGCAGTTCAAAAAGTATTTACTCCACCCATCCAAATAGTTGAATTCAGGTGTTCCCATTACTCTCATGGCCACAGGTGTATAAAAGCCAGCATGTAGGCGTGCAGACTGCTTCTACAAACATCTGGGACAGAAGTCACGAAGTGCTGGGCTACGTGAAATCACAGAGTGGGGTCGAGGTCGCCAACTTTCTGCAGTCAACCACTACAGACCTCCAAGCTTCACAATTAGCTCAAGAGTTTCCACGACCGAGCAGCTGCACCCAAGTCTTACATCACCAACGGCAACGCAAAGCGTCCGATGCAGTGATGTAAAACGTGCTGCTACAGGACTCTGGAGCAGCGGAGACGTGTTCTCTGACGTGATGAATCACACTTTTCTGTCTGGCAGTCTGATGGATGAGTCTGGGTTTGGCGGTTGCCAGGAGACCGGTACATGTAAAGTTTGGTTGAGGGGGGAGTTTAGCGTGAGCGGTTTGTTTTCACATGTTGGGCTCAGCCCCTTAGATTCAGCCAAACAAACTCTTAATGCTTCAGCATATCAAGATAATTTGGACAGTTCCACACTCCCAACTTTGTAGGAGATAAAGAAAGAGAAATCACTTTCTATATATCAAGTCCTCGGTTGGAGATGTTCAAAAATCAGACTTCAGTAGAGCGAGCTGGATCTGATGCTGCGTGCTGTGAAGCATGCCCTGCTTTAACATGCTTTTTGCATCTAATGGGACCACATTTTGCAAAATAAACAACACGCTGATTAATAAGACTCAAATCTAGTGACAGCGATCATAAACTCACCAGGAAATGGTTTAGTGAGGTCGTAAACCAGCCCAGAGGAAACGCTAAACCAGACAGTCTGCTGTGTGTTTGTGTGTTTGTTTTCTGGCTCTAAGCATTTAACATTTATCAAACGGTGATAGTTATTTAAGTAATAATGGTGATCAGATGGTGCACACCTACCAGTGTGTTCTGTTAAATCAGCTCAAACAGGCGCATGTTCACTCGTTTTTTTAGCGTTTAGCAGGAAAAGAGGACGACCCGTGATAAATAAAAGGGTGCGACGTGTTAATAAAACTAGTCGACTGATGGACTCTGGCTCTGTGCTGCTGTTTAACTCAACTCTATCAGAAGATTAACAGGTTATCCTGCTTTATATGTGAGTGTTGTCTTCCTTGTCCAATTTGATTGACTTTAGTTTACAGAAGAACGACAGGACTGACACGTTTCTAAAGTCTGGCTTTTAGCCGATGGCTGTGAAGAAAGCAGGGTTAACATGTCGCTGTCTTTTGCTGCCTAAGAGGGGGAATTGAGTCAGCAGACAGTCATAAGCTGCGCAGATTTCTGTGGAAAATGATGGAAACTACAGACGGATAGAAAAAAGGACTCTCTTCACCTAGAGAGAGAGATTGGACAGATAACCTGTAACCTGCATAGTTTGTGGTTTTAAATCTGACCTCCTTTGAAACAAACGTCCACAATATCAGTTCCTCCTGTTCTGTCAAGCCCGGTTAAAACAGTCTGTTATTCTGATAAAAGCTGCAACATTTAAGGGTCATTCAGATAATCGGAGAATTCAGATCCATTATTTCATGCTGGCTGCAGGCTAATAAGACATGTTTCTTTTCCCAGCGATGTTTTCTAGCTCCTCCCAGGGATCCCGAGTTGTTCCTTTCAGACCACAAAAGAAGAGCATAGAAACTCATGCATGGGTGGCAGATAAAAATGAGTGAGGTGCTCAGTGGGGGACTTGATGAGAGTTCATCAACAGTCTGAACCTATAGGAGAATTACTAAGGGTTAAAGTCACCTGACCCAGCCCTAACTTGAAAAGGAAAACCTAATCTTTAAAGGTGTCTGTCTCCTGATTGACGAAGAGTTTAAATTCAGTTCTGAGTCTAACGGGGAGGCAGTGAAGAGAAGCTTATATGGAAGAAATTCGATCTCTCTTTGTAGTTCCTGTTAATACTCTTGTTGTTGCTTTGTAGAACAACTGACGGGTTTTCATGCTGTGTTTAGAACATGCTGATAATAACAGAGCAGTGCAGTCCTGGACATGTGAGCAATGATGTGCGGCCCCGTGTTTATGCCATCTTTGCCTCTTTGTCCTTCCAGAAGGAAATGTTGCCCAGGTGTGTGTGCAGACCTGATCGGTGTGACAGGTGATGCAGCTGTCAGAGCTGACCACTAAGTGTCACTGTCGTGTTGTCTTCATTGTCATCACATTTAGTGAACAGTTAACAGTTAACAGTTTCTCCTGCACTTTAAAGGCTTCAGTAAAGTGTAATTATCACCATGTCCTGGGTCTGTGTATGTTAACGGTGTGATTTTATTACCTTGTGTGTTTTGTGTCTGAGTCATGGAGGAGCTGAGCTTCCTGCAACAGCTCTACCCAGTAATTACAGGATGACATGTGCATTGTGGAAGGAAATCACTTAAGCAGGTCATTGTTTTAGACCGCTGAGAGGCTCTGATTCCTAAAACGGAACTTTCCACATGCGTGCTGGGAAGTCAGTGAAAGAACCGCTGCCTTATTTCAACATTTTGTTCTTTAAAACCATTAAAAGCAATAAAAAACAAAGAGAGAAATACAGAAACCAAAGGCAGCTGCAGCACATAAAATACCGTTATTGTCTTATTGTTAATTCAAAAGGAGTGACAAACCAAACCCTGCATGGTACACAGCCGTGAATTATTAAAGCCCTGTTGGAATTATCATTATTATTACATGCCCATGCATATGTGATGAGTTTTCCGGATTTTGGATATAAAAGAGATTTTATTGTCTTTAAACTAAAATAATATGATCCTTAAAAAAAAAATAAAAAAAAATGTAGGGTCATTGTAGCCTGTTGGTAGTCTTGATGGCCTTTTGTGCTTCCTAATATCTGTCAAAGTTAACCACGGCCTGTTCGTACAGTTGCTGGTGGGAATTATGAGAGTGTGACACATTAATGGCTCTATGTGACAGTGAACATGTTAATAAGGGGAAAATGTGTAACTTCCTTGTAGGGCTGAACGATATATCGCATTTGCGATAATATCGCGACATGATCAAGTGCAATTTTCTAACCGCAAAGGCTGCGATTATACTCTGGACATGTCCAAATTCATGGGCTGCATCCTCCTGAGGCCGCATTTGTAGACCGATTACGTCACAGCGACGCGCCGAAGGCTGTCCAAATTCGTAGACTCCTCCGAATGTAGCCGACAAATGTGTCCTCCTTTTCCCCGAATTTGAAGGATGGGCCGGGTGTGTCCTTCGTGGCCTACCATATCCCAGAATTCATAGCGCGGCCCAGCCAAACTCCAGTTTCCAACAATGGCGGCCGCTACTAAGTTTTAAAATTACTCTTACTAATCTTTCTGGGTCACAAAATAAACTTTTAACATATTTTCAGGCGAGAAAGTAGTTGTGTAAACATCAAATATCTGCTCGGTTTATCAAGATATCCCATATTTGCAAAAGTGCTTCGACGTTTTCAGAGGCGTCTGCTACCCACCAGCTCGATAGCTAGCCGGGAGCTCGAGGGTTACTGATGCGGCCGAGAACGGCACAACTCCCAGCACATCATTTTCATATCACCGCGGAGTTTCACTGCTCGGGTTAAACGTAATATATAAGTCACTTAGACAACCTAAAAATGTTATTGTTGGGCTTTTTTCAGTGTTTTGTTTGTTCGTGAGTAAATCGGTTTGGCTGAGATTAAAGTTATTAGATTAGATAAAATAAAACTTTATTAATCCCCCGGGTGGGTTCCTCCTTGGTTTTCACACAGCTGACTAAACGTCAAACAGAAAACTTATTAAACAGAAGTATGAGACAGTCGAGAATTTACACCAGTGTCTGGTTATATTTTAGATAGCAAGAAGCAGACGGCCGAGTTTATTAAACTCCACCGAGACAGCGGTGACGCTAATCAGAAGGCTAGACCGTCCAATTTCACGCCTTTAAATTTTAAAGGCGTGTTTGTGTGTGTGTTTATACAATTGCTATTATGTTTGCACTTTATGTGTAATGTTACTGACTGCAGAGATCAGTAAGATGTGTGTATTTTTTATTTATTAGTTTTATTTATTTAATATTATTTTTTAATTTAATGACTGTCTAGTAGTTCACAGATGTCGAAAAACTGAGTGTGGTAAAGCCACCGATTTTTTTTTTTAATGTATATTTCTGCAATCTGCACATTGTACTGACTTTCATTTTAATGTTTACACCAGGGTTCCTTGTCAGCACTTTATGCTCAGATGTTTGTAAGCTAAAAATAAACTATTGTGTATGTTCAAATATACTGTTGTGATTGAAGAAGTTAAATAAAAATGTCAGTCATCAATTCATGCATCACCTCATGTCATCATAACAGAGGTCTGTCTTCCAGGAAAGAACAGTTTAAAATTAATGTAATATAGTATTGGCCATACTATATGATGTATTGCTTGTCTTTGTTTAATAATACAGAAGACAAAGACCTTAAAAATAATCTCATATCGCAATCGCAATCGCAATATTGGGGCAAAAAATCGCAATTAGATTATTTTCCATAATCGTTCAGCCCTACTTCCTTGTGTGTAGCTAACCACCAGTGCAGACTGTCCACCACCTAAAAAACAAACAGTAACTGCCTTATTGTCTGGAAACCCCACATGCTGACATTTCTTTCATCTTGCAATAACAAATTGAACTGTCAAATTAGAAGCGGCTGTTTTTGCTCAGATATGAATGCAGGTATGCTTTGGCCTCTCTACAAGTTAAGGCTGTGTTTCATCAAAGTGTTTCAGGGAGGAGCTGGGTGTCTTTAATGGCCTGTAAGATCAGCCAGGAACATCATCACCGTGTCAGCTAAGAGGAATAGTGGAGCCGGTTGTCGCCTAATGATCGTCTTTTACAAGGACGAGCTGTCAGAGCATTGAGCTGCATCAGAAAATAGCAGCATGCGGTGCAGGGGCTGCTCTCCACGCAGACCTGTTATCGTGCCAGGTGTTTGCCTTTGATGTAACTTGTTAATGACCTTTTTAAGGCAGATTGTGTTCAGTCGGTTTCTTATTTTAGGACCTTGTAGTTGGTTCATAAACATTCAAACATTCTTCTGTTTTCAGAGGCCTGGGTTTCACAAGATCATTTCACAGGATCCTGTGACTTTTCTCACTTTTTTCTTCTTCTCCTTTTTTCAGCAGCTGACATGACACCTCTGCAAGAGAGTGTTTCAGTGCAACGGCCGCCCTACATGCTTATTAAAAAGACGAGATTAAAATAGCTGCACGCTTTCCAGCGTTCAACATCATCCTACTAATACTGCAGCTGATTTTCTTTTTTTTAAATTAATTTCAAAGCTACTTTCATAAGAATGTTTTTATCTGTCACCAAAATTACAATTCATGAAAAACAGATGGTTTGACTTTGAAGTCATGGTTTACTAATTCAGGGCTTAAAGTCAACATTTTCTGTTTAAAATACTTTGCTAAATCTATATTACCTAAAATACCATTAGAGTGTGAAGAAACAGCGGCTGTGATGTTATGTGTTGCTGAGACATCGACTAAAGTCGAACTGGGACGGGGCTGTAATCTCATGTAATACCATTTTAATCCACAAGATGGTACAGCGAGTCAGTGTAGCGTCCATCTTGCCCTGAGTTCAACCTGAGATATTCAAACATGGATATGGACCACGTTTGTTATTCATGTTAGCTGTGTTTTCATAGCGTTGTAACTTAAAAACTCCCCAAAAACAAACAGAATAATTAGAGACTGCAATAATCAACCTTGTGTGCAGCTGGTGGCGTCCTTCATAATCATTCTGTGACGGAAAATGCTTATCGGGCTGCACAGGAATCATTTTGTTGCAGTACCACTTAGGGCAGGGCGATATGGCCAAAAATATTTATCACGATGTACATTTGAAAATTTGCGATAACGATATAACTGACGATATAATTGACACCAGACAAAATGCTTTACAACTCCACAACTTTATTAGTGCAAGAAAAACCCCATCAATGTATTTTCACTTAAACAAGCAGCTTTTTTATGTTCATTAAAGTTATATAAAAACGTAACAGTGCAAATTCCTCGCTGACAGTTTAACCAAAAGGCATTTCCAGTGGAAACTGCCCGACATATCCTCAACATAACCATGTAGAATATCCACAAAACGTATCCACACACAGTACGGTAATATTATGTTGAAGCACGTATCACTCCACGAGGCTCCCGACTACGGCAGCCATAATGTTTCAACAATCCATCAAGCGGTGCGGGTTCGTAGCTTAGCAAAGTCGTACGAAAACATTTTTTGGCAGATTTTTGAGCGCCGTGTGCCACATAAAATCGGTTTGGTAATAACGACGGCCGCTTGCATGCTCTACCAAAAATAGTGCTTTGTTGTGTATCTGAGGGACGAAAGCTAAACCGGCTCCACACCAGTGAAGTTGCAGCATTTTTACAAACCAGTTCTGGTTCATCTGTTTCATTCAACGATCTGCTTTCGCTCATCTCATACTGCGTCACCGAAATGCTTTTTCCACCATGTGCGTATGTAAACAAAGGCCCTGCGCATGCGCGTTTTACCCACATTCTTTCGCGATATTTCATTCTCTTATCATTGCCTAACATTATACTGATATTACCTGAATGGTATGATATGGCCCAGCCCTAGTACCACTACTTTTAGATTACCTCTATGTCACTGTATGAACTCAGAATATTGTGTCATTGATTCATTAGTTTGCTGTCAGCTATGTTTTATGTGCCCTTGATTCTCTAATTCTCTTAAGATAATCTATGAATGTCTTTTGGGTTATAAACTCTTAATCATTAACTTTAATCTGGATAAAACATTGTTTCTCATTCGGGCTTTAAGTAAATATTGATCAGCTCATAAAAAAACTCAGGACTAAAATATATTAATTAGTGATGTGAGATTATAAAATACAGCGGGCAGGAAATGAATAACAAGCACCGTAATTTTAAGGACTAGTTTGTACATTCGGGGGTGGAAGTGACAGGCACCAGACTCCATAGAGAAATGCTGCAATTTAGGCTCAGGCTTCATACATCTTCCTGCCCAGCTTTGTGTGTGTGTGTGTGTGTGTGCGCGTCTGCGTGCGTGCGCGTGTTGCAGTGGCTCACATGTGGGTGGGAGTCTGAATGTTTTGGTCCTTTTCTGGAATGTCAAAAATGAGTCACTGCTTGTTCCGGTTGAAAGCTGCTCCGGCTTTCAACTTTACTCTCACTTAGTTCAAGAATTTTTATTATTTTTTAGCCTGAAACAATTTCTCATTCACTCAGAGAACTCACAGAACTACAGCTTCAACCTAAACTGGTTCATTTCTCTGAAAGCTCAGTGTTCTGGTAAAAACTGGGTTTTTCAGGTCAAAAGGGTGGAGCTGGATATTATATTATAACCTGTGTTAACAAGGTGTGTCTTAACACAATAATAGGTTGTGCAGTGCAGATTTAGGTGTGGTGATTTTAGGCGTTCAGACTTTAAAGAACTACATATGACAAAGAAAACCTTCATGAGCACCCTTCCTGGTTCAGGGGTGTCGAACTACAGGCCTCGAGAGCCGGTGTCCTGCAGGTTTTAGATAACACCCTGGTTCAACACACCTGAATCAAATGATTAGTTCATTACCAGGCCTCTGGAGAACTTCAAGAAATGTTGAGGAGGTAATTTCGCCATTTATCAGCTGTGATGGATCAAGGACACATCTAGAACCTGCAGGACACCGGCTCTCGAGGCCTGGAGTTCAACACCTGCACTGGTTCATTTTCATTCTCACTCTTGTGAGAAGAGTACAGAGAGTTGGCTCTCATCAAACGCTGCGTTGTTGAATTATGATTGAATTTTGTTTTTCTTTTAAAAAAAAGGCTTAGAGAGCTAACAATTAATTAATTGTCAACAATTTAAAACTTTCTGATTAAAAACTGATGGGCTTTTTCAGCTGTAGCCTGAATTGAAAAGGCAAAACGTGAAAATTATGTAATTTGGTTCTCATGTTAACTGTTTGGCCCTTTAATGCAAACTGGAATAAGAGCAGCCCTCTCATTGGCTACCAAGTGTCCCCCTGGCCAATACCATCTCTTCCCTCCCCCCTTTGTCCCACCCTCTTGAATCTCTCCCTTGTCCGTCTGCCTGGTTGTGGCACTCTGCTCTCAACCTGCAGACTGGCTGTCAGGATCGTGTGGAGGTGTGTGTGTGTGTGTGTGTGTGTGTACTGCACACCGCAGCGAGCGTGTGCATGAACGTGTGAACAGATTTAGAAGTGAAGTGGCAGCTTCTTTTTTCTTCTTCTGAGAGGAAGTGTGTTTTCTCGCTGGGAAGAAAAGACATGATGATGATGATGATGGTTATAAAGACGTTAAAGATGATGATGGGTGTCCCTCGACCTCCGCGGGCTCAGGTCAGTGGATGCTGATACTCTGTAGAGCTGTTTTGTGGCATTTATGTGTGCGTGCTCCTCAGGATCCTCCTATTGTCACAAACAGCCTGTTTCTGGTTCCCAGTTTCCTCTCCATTTTTTGTTTGTTGCATGTTTTGTATGAGTTTTACACCCGGATGCAGCAGTGTTGTACTTCACTTCTAGTGCACCAGATTTGGTTGAGTAGCAGCTGAGGTTAAATGGCATCAGTGTATGTGTGCATCTGCGCTGTAAGAGGCTGCCAAACAGTCAATCCAAGAGTTTTTCATAGAGATCCACTCACATGTTGGCCGAATGTCAATAACTGGCTCATAAAGCTTTGTTAACTAATATCAGAGGCTAAAGTCTTCTTAGAATGTCGTTTCCTAATCGGAAAGTCAACGGTTCAGTGTTCGGCTTCTTTAGTCTGCATGGAGATGTATCCTTTAACAAGATACTGAACTGAATGCATTCATTAGAGTGTGTGAATGTTACAGAAGGTGCTTAATCAGGGAATAAAGTGCAGTATGAATGTGTGTGTGTGAACTTAAAGTGTGTATGCAAAATTACCACTGGGTTTATGAACCAGCAGGCTTCTGCAGCTCCATTTCTCTATTTAAGGAGACACGTTTACTTCCAGGTGAAGCAGTGAAAATAGTGATGAGCTTGCACAAGCAGGAGAAAGTCAGACTGAAGAAGCTGAAACAATTGTGTCCAAAGAGGAAACCAGGTGCAGCTTCTGAAATGTGTCCACCGGTGTGATGATATATTTGGGTTTATCTTTAGTCTGTGCAGCTGTGCTTTTTGGGCTGACAGAGACGTCAATCTAAATAGAAAGAAAAAATGTGGAGGGACTGGACTTGTGATAGAAAAGTGAGAAAAGCTGTGAAGTTTGTGTTGGTGTTTGAATCCAGTTTGATCAGCAGTGTGACTCTGGTGGATAATTAGCTCATCACTTACTGAACAGGCAGTTGACTCCTTGTCTTCTCCAACATATAATCTAAAAATAATATCATCCCCAATTACCTGCATTCATTTTACATTTAAGGTCCTTATTTTATACTATTTAGTTATTGAATCTCATTATTATTTAAGTGTTTTTCTTCTCTTCTGACTTTAAGATAAGGTGAGCAATCACTCGTTTCATTAAACTGAGTTTATGAAAGCAGGATTAAAGCACATTTAAACTCCCCAGAGACTATTGTTTATCATGACTTGGCACAACAGAAACATGCCGTGTTTGTTTAGATTTGGTCCGATGGCTTATTTTCATCCTAATGCAAACCGTGATGAAGGTTGGGACTGAACTCAGTCCCTGCCTTTGTACAGACATCATGCATCTCACTGTCTGAAGCTGTCAGTCTACCAACTTTGTATTCATTCAACTTAAAGTAACTTTATTTGAATTGTTATGAAATTCCTTTAAATTCAGGCTAGTTTCTGAATGCAGTTAACAAATAATTAAGGCAATCCTGACATTATCTTTTTCTTTAGCATAAGAGCTCTGATACATTCTAATATCAGTTTAAATAACAAAGAACACTCTTATATTATCTGAGTAAAGTGTGTTTGTGTGTGTGTTTGTGTGAGAGAGGGCTCAGCATCCTGCCACCTGGCTGGCGAGTGATGCTGTGTGGGGGTAATGGGCCACACTGTACCCAATTAATGTGAGTGCTCAGTGGGCCAGACATAATGTATACACACATCCACACACACACTGTCTACATTAATCAATTTAAAATACTCTTTTGTTATTTCCAAGGTCAACAGTGGGCCTTCAAGCCCAGTTTCCTCCCCTGATTCTGAGATTTATTACAATGCAGCTCCGGGCATGTCCTCACAAAACAGCCTTAAATGGAGAGGATTTATTCTGCAAGCCCCATTACTCTATAGTCTTATATTAACACAGAGCTCACTTTTAGTTCTAACCTACAGAGAGAAAACCTATAAATCTGCAGGTGGAGGCAGGTACAGACAAGCTGGGAAAGAAAGCAGCCAGTCTTATTGGTAATGTTGTTTTTAGGAGGTGGAGGAGACCAAAATTGGAGCAAAAACTGAGGAATTATAATAGTCAGATGGCCATAACTAGCACTACATATTAAAGATAAGATTGGTCTCGAACTGCTGAATATGTTTGCATGAAATAAAATACTCAGATCTTTTTAAAGTATTAATACAAAGAAAATGTAATGTGTCACTTCTTCAATAAACTGTATTTAAAACATTAAAATAACTTTATGAAAAACAAAGAGGTTAAGGTGGGTCTTCTTAGATATATTAATATCAGAGGAATCATTATTAAAAGTAATCTGATACTTGTCTTTAATTTAGAAATGATCTAATATCTAAAAAATTATAAACATAATGACACATGATGACAAAAAACCACTGACATCAAGACAAGTCCTTACAATAAATTGTAAATAATGGATGGTTTTGCCCCAAATCCAGTACCCTGAGACAGGAATATGAAATGTTATATTTTTTTATTTGGTTTGGAGTTGGGACTGTTCAAATTTACCGCCACTTTCAGATAAATGTCAGTGTAACATGGTTTTAAATTGCAGTGTGACTGCAAACCTCTAAGTTTAATTAACTTCTGCTAACATTGATGTTAGCAACATTGGCATGTTGGCAGAAATAAACCAAACGGCTTGTAGACAATTTGTCACAAATACCTGCAGGTATTTAAAGCATGAATGAGTCATATTGTGATATTGTATGTGTGTTATGACATTTATTTTCCACTTAAGAGAAACTGTGATAAGCCTTTGAACTGCATAATATTACTGTGATTAAGTAACACATGCTGTGCTATAGGTAGCAGTACAACAACAGGTGGTACGTCAGTCTATTACACAAAAATGAATCCGCACAATCTGGGTTTCACTGTCTGTTCAAGTTTATTTCAAGTATATTTCAACAGATTTGCCGTCACTTTTTCCTTGTGTGCTGAGTATTATTTTCAGATGAAGATTGTTAAATGGCTCCATAGTCAAAGTTGAACCAAAACTTTTTTTTAAAAATTCTGATATGGAAAAATTAAGGTTTAAACATCATAAAATAAAACGTTTTAATATTCTTGAAACCAGCGCAGCGAGTTAATTAGATGTTGATTGTTTTACTGGATATTTCAAACCCAGAACATGTCAGATTCAGTTCATATAGAAACTGAAAAGAAATGGCACACAGTACAAGTTTCAGCTCCTCTTAAATTTTTAGAAGTGAAGATTTCTTATTGTGTTATTCCTGCACAGACATGAGTGGATGAAAAATTTAGCAGAACTGAAGCCATTTCTGATTTTATTAAGTGTAAAAACTCTAGGCTAACCTTTTCTTTTATGCCATCACACCTCAGATTATTGATTTAATCTGACTGTAGGCCACTTTTCCTCACTTTAGTTAACCTCTCCTTTATTTCTTCCCCTCTTGTTCCATCCCTGCACCACCGGTTCCACCAGCAGCTATTGTTATTGAGACACACCTCAGATACACACTTTCAATCCGACTCTGATGGAGGAAAAAAACCCAGAAACACTCACGATCTTTGTTCCGTAGCTAGTTTGCATAATACATGCAGTGTACTGCGTGTGTGTATCTTTCTGTGAGGACTGTGTAACTTTCTTTGTTTGTGGTGTTATGGTTCAGTAAAGGCCACAGTATTTGCATGAAATTTGCTTTTAGTTTGCAACTGAACATATAATCAAGAGTGTGTACTTTTTAACTCAGTAGTGTACTAAGGGGAAAGTCTAATATGCAGGATGTACTAGTAGAATCATGATGCTCTACCTTCTTAAGCTTTTTAAATTATTGGGGTGAAAAGTTAGTATCTAATAGCTAAATACAAGTGGTGACAAGGAAACATTGTATATGGACGTTTTGTTTACGTTGGTTTTAAACCAGTTTGTCAAACAGCTCAGAGGCCTACTGATTGGTTGTCAACCCTCTGGCAACCTCTGTTGTCTGTAGGTATTCCCTAAGCAGTTGACAAGTTGTTGCTGTAGTCTGCTGGCTGCTGCTGGGTGAATTTAGCAGGGTCCTGTGGTTGGTAGTTTGCTTGGAAGATGTTGACTTGTCTGCTTGTCGGCATCTTCCACTTAAAAAGATTGTAAGTAGATTTTTGGGGCAGCACCTTTTTGCAACCCAGCGACTGCTAAACCCCCAGGTACACTTTCTCTACTAACCCATGGTTGCCAAATGGTTGCAGACCAGTCTCCAGGCCTGTGTGACTGGTGCTAAATGAATAGGGATGGGTATCGTTTAGGTTTTATCCGATACCGGTGCCAAATCGGTATTTTTGAAACAGTGCTCGTGCTTAAAGAATGGAGAACACAAATGTTGTCCTCTTATGTTTTTATTTTTAGCCGTCTTTTTTTTTTTTTTTTTTTTTTTTTTTTTTTGACTCCATCGTTGAAAATGGATGGAGATCTTTGACTTTAAATTTTGTCACTGCCCTATGAATTTCGACCACTTTTTCTTTGGTCATTTTAGCCTTTTTGGCCAGAGTGAAGGATGTATCTGCCATCAAACATGAAGACAGCTTTTCAGCCTGTGCAAGCTGTGCGTGAGCTTTTTATGGCTCCCGAAGTGGGGCTTCAGGGGGGTAAGGATTAACAAAAGATTTGAAAACCATTGCTTTAAATGAGCAAAATTAAATACTTATTTTGGGGCTGAGTAAAAAAAGTTTTTCAGCATCTTTTTAATGAGATTTGACCAGTGAGATGTGATTCTGTACATGACTGCTAAAGGGAAAGCTAATTAACTTATTAGTACATAATTAGTACATAATATCTCAACATGCATACAGTTTATTAGACGTCTTCTCTTGAGACTGAAGTCACTGATTGCATTTCCATGTTCATAAAATTTGACTTCTGACTTCGTGTTGGAAGCCATTAGACGATGGTAAACTGTGGCAATAAAGAAAACTGTACAGAGTCAGCAGAAACACTCATGTCGTGGCAGTCAAACCACGATTTACTGGTAAATTAAGTGTTCAAAGTGTGCCAAGAAAACATTCCCCAGTCTATCTGTATTGTTGGCAACAGCATGGAGTCATCTTTTTAAAGCCCAATGACCCTGCTGTCTGCAGTCTCAGCATAAATGAAGTTTTGTCAGAAGTTTTTCTGTCCAGATTTAGTGAACCGATGCTCTTCACAACCTCCAGTTTCAGAAACCTGACACGGCCCTTTATTGTAGTCCATCCACCTCAAAGTTGGTGTGTTTGTGTGACGTGAATCAGTCAGGATTGTTTGATAACTATATAACGCTATAATATTTTTTTCTTTACAACATATTTTCAAACTGGAGATGAAATGTTTGGGTGCATGAAACCGACAAATTAGAAACAAAAATCTGCAACTACAGGAGAAATTCACAGCAGCAGAGGACCATAAACACCCACAAAACTCCATTCAATCTTAGTAATTAGAAAAAAGCTATTTTCACATTGAGAATGCACTGATGATCCACGATGATCTCAGTGTCCTTAAAAACTTTATGTGGGCGATCATAAATGCTCCAATAGTGGATCTTTATTTACCTCAGAGATCGACTGGAGACATGTTTATAACAAACATTATTGACAATATTTCTTTTTATATTTGCTCAGTTTCATTAATAATGGTTAATATCTGTCAGTTAAGCTGTTTTGACAGCTCTAACTGTGCAGCTGGTTGTTGTTCAGCGAAATTAGTAAGTTACTGCTCAACATGTTGCATTTACAAAACATACTCTGGAAGCAGAAAAAATAGGATTTCGCTCAAATTTGGCACTTTGGGGTGATTTTTAAACCAAAATCAAATGAAACCTGCTCCAGTCTGGGATATGTGTACAGCATAAGTTACCATAGTGATCTAGCTCGGTAAAAACAGAGCCAGCAACTTTGTGACACTAACCAGTCTGACTGTAAACTGGACATATCTCATTAACCCATAAATCTAGCTTTATAGTTGCACCCCTCCAGGCTCATGCATGACCCAAGTTGGTAACTTCAAAGTTGGTTACTTAATCTGCACTTCTCCTTTAGTAAGTTAGTGCTTAGTGACAGACAGTACAGTTTTTTCTGTTGTGTGTGTGTGTGTGTGTGTGTGTGTGTGTGTGTGTGTGTGTTCCTTCTGAAACTGCAAATGACACTTCAGTGAGTCGTCGTCTTTCCTTCCCTTTCCTACTAGACTTTCAGTATGAAGCAAGAAGCGTTGCTCATATTTCTCCTAATATTGCAAAGCAGCTGTTCAGACAGTTTTTCTAACTAAAAATGCAAAGGACAGGGCTGGAGTGATAATTCCAACGTACTGATGGAGTTTGAATAGCAAATCATTATGTAACTCCTTCATGCTTTAGTTCTGTACTTGGCTGCTGTTTATTTTTTGTTATTGTTTATTTGTGGATAGTTTAATAGGGGGCTTTGTGTGAAATCCTCAAATTTAATAAAAAGGATTTGGATTAAATCATTTATTTTAAAGTGCATGATGTGTGTGTGTGTGTGTGTGTGTGTGTGTGTGTGTGTGTGTGTGTGTGTGTGTAAACTGTGATGGCTTGTGTGGCTGTGGGAGAGTTGGATTAACGGTTATTTAGCCAGATTTTTATTTGTGAATAAACATTGCAAGCAAAGAAATGCTCTTTGGGGGTTCAGCGGGGTGCGGTTTTCCTGCTTGTGTGGTTGTTCTTGGTGTTTTGTTGGCACAGGAAGTGAAAGCAGACAGACCACAGTGAAACCAGTTCTGACTAAACCCAAACAATAACCCATGTTCTTCCTAAGAATGAGCTGTTAGACTTTGTCCGGCAGGAATTGCATCATAATGTCAGAAATCTGACTCCTGCGTGGTTTATTTTTTTAAATAGAGAACAGTAATGAAGCACAATCTTATTATCGACTGTATTTCTGCTGCCTCTTACAATGTGCTACCTTTAGATAGACGTGTTTTTAGTCAAACATGACGACAGTTTTACAAATAAGCTTCACACCAGAGACCTTGACAGACCTAAATGTGTGATATCACTGGTTTAATGTTTCTGTTAAAATATAAGCAGAGATGAGGTGAAAGGGAATTAAAAATATTTTTCTTTCTTTGGGTTAAATTTAAAAGAGGAAGTCCTCTGCAATCTGAAGGTATCCAATTAATAAACATATCGTAAATCTAAGATCAATCTTTGTTAGATTTGACTGTTAAAATTGTTGTTTATGAACAGAGAAAAGAGAAGAAAGAAAAAAGAAGGAAATCATGGACCTGGAATTCTTTGCAGTTTATTTAATGTTTTTTTTTGGGTCTTTTTTTTTTTTTTTTTTTTTGAAGGCCAGTCAGGAAGTTGGTTAGCATTGCCTTGGTTCCTTTGATTGAAAGAAAATACCTTTTCTGCAATAATAAAGAAA
Source organism: Simochromis diagramma (assembly GCF_900408965.1). Classification (NCBI taxonomy): domain Eukaryota; kingdom Metazoa; phylum Chordata; class Actinopteri; order Cichliformes; family Cichlidae; genus Simochromis; species Simochromis diagramma. The sequence continues at coordinate 340,645 of NW_024387233.1, read as the reverse complement.
TTTATCAGTAACATATTATTTGCAACTCAACTGAGATCTTCCTAAAAGCAAAGCACTAACGTTAAACTATAAACTACACCGCATGGTGTCAGCATAACCAAGAATAACTTCCTATTTTTAGCGTGATGACACTGAAAATGTCTCACAATGTAAAAGCTTCATAATTCACAGCTGAGATTTTTACTTAAGCTTCATATTTTTAAGCTCATCTTAACCCCAGACCTTATTTCAGATGAGTCGGCGTCAAACCTGCCCATTAAAACACATTAAAAACAAGGAAGCTGTAGTTATTTCCTGCTTTTAAGCCTCCTCTGCATCACCCTGGAGATGCCCACAAAATGTAATGACGTACAGAATTGAGTTTGAAGTAGAAGCTGGTTCAGGATGATCAATAAAAATGATGGACAGTAAATCAAGCCGTCCATTTTCTTCAAGTTATCTATTTAACAGCCACATTTAACAGGGTGAGAGGTTGGCTGCACCCTGGGCACGTCTGTAGCCTGTCACAGGGCCACCACAGAGACGACTATTCATGCTGAGAAAACAGGAAAATATAAATCAATGAATCTCCAAAAAGTTGATTCTGTTCATCTGGACGCAGCGTTCTGTGGGAGAAACGTTTCGTCACTCATCCAGGTGACGTCTTCAGTCTCAGCTGACTGCAGGTTTCCCCAACCTTATAAACAGTACATTTGCATAATGACTTAAACCAGCCCACTGAGGGAACAATGGACCGGGAGGGCAGTTCCTTAATCATAATTATGCAAACACCGGGTCTCTGTGGCTTTTAAACCCCAAAACACGCTGCGCCAAAAACTCTGTTAAGTGCAGGAGGATTGCCAGGATTTATACATCGGGGAAACCAAACAACCTCTGGCGAAGCGGATGGCACAACACAGAACAGCTACCTCGTCAGGCCAGGACTCTGCAGTCTATTCACACCTACAGGCCAGTGGACACTCAAGGATGAGGATGTACACATCCTGGACAGGGAGGAACGCTGGTTTGAGGGCGGAGTCAAGGAGGCCATTTACATGAAAAGGGAAAGACCATCTCTGAATCGAGGAGGGGGCCTAAGGGTACATCTTTCGCCATCTTACAATGCTGTGATTGCAGCCATTCCCCAACTCTCTGTGAATGGTACTCATGGCCATTGATCAGTGGGTTTTGGTCAGTGATTGTTGATCAATGGTCATGAGAATTTGCATAATTATGATTAAGGAACTGACCTCCCAGCCCATTGTTCCCTCAGTGGGCTGGTTTCAGTCATTATGCAAATGTGCTGTTTATAATATTTGGGGAAACCTGCAGTCAGCTGAGACTGAAGAGGTCACTTGGATGAGTGACGAAACGTTTCTCCCACAGAACGCTGCGTCCAGATGAACAGAATCAACTTTTGGAGATTCCTGGATGATTGAGAATGCATCAAGGCGATAAATCAATGAAAGCATATAAAGAGCTAACTTATAAAAATATATAAACAGGGAAATTGAAAAGAGCCCGTTTTCGTCGTCTGACTAAGATGTGTCCGGGACACCACCTTGTTATTTCAGAAGGAGGCGCCGGGGCAGACCCAGAACACACGGGGAGATCATGTTTCTCTGCTGCCCTGGGAACACCTCTGCCCCCCCACCCCCCGGAAGAGCTGGAGGAGGGGCTAGTAATAGGGAGGTCTTGGCATCTCTGCTTGGACTGCTGCCTCCAAAACCTGGACCCATTAAGCATCAGAAAATGGATGGATGCCATATGTATCATAGTAAAGCAAGGTGCTGGGTATATTAAAAGCTATGGAGACTGTGAGAAATCATTAGGGGCTCCTGTGGTGGTTCTGGAGGTCAATGTCAACTAGTGTTTAATTCTTATTTGCTCACATGAAAACTGTATACAATTCAGCACACATCAAGATATTTATAGAATTACAGCATACTGAAAGATTTACGGCATCTTTCAGTTCAATGTTTGAGTTTTATAGCCCACAACGATACTATTTTTCATTCTTATTGAACAAATCTCATTTTAGGCAGCAAGCAGACACAGTTGGAACATGAGTTGGGGGTCAGTGTTCAGCCTGAGGATGTGGTGGAGACCAAAAGTTGAGCTAAAAGAGAGAAAATATCTGATTTTGATTCGTGTGACCTAAACCCAACAGTTAATCTGTCATCATTGCTAAAATGTTTGCAAAAAAAATCTGTGGGACAATCCCAAAAGGTTGATTCTGTTCATCTGGACGTAGCATTACATCCAAATGCACAGAATCGACTTTTCGGGATGTCCTTCCCTGGATAATTGAGCATGCATCAAGACTGTGGAACAATCCTCTGACCACAGGCTGATCACCTGATAAAATAAAGTTCACACTTCACCTGAAAGATCTTTAAACATTACAGCTTTGATCTAAGTGGGCTTTACTCAGCTCCAAACGGCAGATAGATGGAACCTGGATATGATAATGTGGATGTTTATATCAGTGATGTCAGTCAGGATTTCAGGATTGCCACACGGTAAAGCATTGCTTTACTTCAGAAACCTTTTCTCGTGCTTTCTTATAAGCGCTCTTATCCATTTTTTAACCTCTATACACATCTTTTCTTTTCCTGGATTCCTCTTTAATCCCCTTTCTTGTACTACAGCCTACCGGTCCATTCTCCTCCTCCTTTATTCTCCCGCAGCGGCAGTTAACCTCACATAAGACACTAATCCAAAGATCAGGATTAACAGAGGAGAAGCACAGGAAGCACATAGTCCCCTGTACAATTGTATGTGTTAGCATGCGGAGCAAGAGTTGGGAAAAAAAAAGGAAAAACAAACAAAAAGGGGTCAGTGGTGTTCACGTGTGCACTCATGAATGAAGAGGATTCACTGGAGAGGATTTTCACACAAACTGACCCAGAAACATGAATGTGAAGAGAAATGCTGTGCGTGGGTGAAACACACCAGTGAGCTTGTCATGTTGGCTGGATGACTCATCCAAAATTTGGGATGTGGACCGGGAATTTTGCATAATTCCAATTAAGAAATTCACCTGAAGTTCTTTTCAGGCAATATGAAACGATCCATTTAATGAACTGAACGGACCGTCAGACAGGAACTGTAATGGGTTTAGAGCGCTCTGATGTTGGTCGCTGTGCTGCCGTTAATGATACCCTGACATTTCTTTTCAGTGCACAAGCAGCGAGCGGTTACATGTTGACTCTGAGATCAAATGTTTCTCTGTGGGTTTAGACCAGACTCGAGGCTTCCTGATTATTTTTCCCCCACAGCGACTGAACCTGACGTCTGTAATAAGCAATTAATGTCAGATAAAGAGTTTTAAAAACACACCAGAACAGGATTCTTAGAGCTAGTTTTATCCACAGAGACGGTTGCTTTTAAAATCTAAAAGTTTAATTGGCACATTCTGATCTGTTTTACTCTAGATGACCACATCCAGTTTTGTTCCTTACCTTTGACTTAACCACCATATTCCCTCATTACCTGCCAGGTGAGCCCCGGGCTCCAGACTGAGTGCTAGCCATGCTGCAGCAGATTGAGCCATCGTCCAGCACCCTGCAGCTGGTTGCCAGCGATATGAGCGACATCATGGACAATCTGGACACCCGCGATCTCGATTTAGGCGATGGAGATTATGACACGACAGACACCAACGCACCTGGTACGTGCCATCACTTTGCACTCTGTTCAGGTGTTTCTCTACTTGTTGTGTAAGCGATTTGTTTGTGTAACTGTTTATATTTTTTCACCTAGCAGAGGGTTTGCCTTTTAAAGAGATTTACAACACAGTGGGTTTCAAGGAGACAGAGGCCAAAGTCTACCTTTCCTCTCCCATCACTGTCAAAATCCTGGAGGTGGAGCGTTTCACCTCAGTTCAGGACCGCTTCAACCTCACCACGCAGAGGAGCGTCAACAAGGTGAAGAGCTTTTTGTCACTGTAGGGAAGAAAATGCATTTAGCCGTACACTATACATGAAACATGGAGGTAGCCACTGTGACGTCACAGTTTGAGCCAGAAGGGACTATATTTGTAGAAGACGATGGGGTGCTAAGTTGCAGCTAGATGGTTAGCAAGCTGCATCTGTATATTGTGTGGATGCAACACAAACACAGATACCTGCTGATTAGGGCTAAGCAAGAAACTGGGTACCAGAGTTTTACTTACCAATACTGTAACATAGGTGATGGTTTTTACCTCCCAACAAGGCACAATATCTGTCCATTAAAATGCTCTTAAAAGCACCAGCAGTAAAAATGCACTGAAAAGGTCCATTTTAGTAACTTGATGTAGCTGAGGTTGGGTGTAGCAGCAGCTGAGATGGCATCTATAGTCATGGATAAAGCAGAAAAAGTCATTATTCCAGTTCCAGGGAAACTTTTAGCTGCTTAGGAAAACCAGGTGACTCGATTACTTAAAGATTCCAACAACGTAGTAAAAGTTGGCAGTTTATCAACCAGAAACAAAAGAAATGATGTCAAAATTTTAGACTAAATCCCAAACTTTATTTTAATCCCATTTATTTGATGAGCTTTTTGAAATGATAAACACTGAATGTAAATAACTGGAGGCCCTGCTGTGTGTGCAGTCAATGCCAGCTGTGTATAAAATTGAGATGAAACATGGAGAGTTTACATGGTTGGTGAAGAGGAAGGAGAAGCACTTCATCGATCTCCACAGAGAACTGAGAACATACAAGACCTTCATGAAGATTCCACTTCCACGCAGGTACCTCAGTGCCTCCTGTGCCTATTCACAGTTCATATTTTATCTTCACTGTGCTTTGCAGAGCTCATTTTTCTGCCTGTATTTCCACTGCATGTTCTTGGATTTGAACACACAGCCTTCTAACAAAACTTTATTTTATTTCTCTCTCTGCAGTCACACGGTGAAGAGGAACATACCGTTGAGGAGTGAGGTGAGCCAGATCCCAGAACTCCCCAGAGGAGGCGATGGCGAACTGGACAGAGGAGTTTCCAGTCGAAGGGTAAATTGCTCCCGATGGCCGATATTTAATTTTATGGTACCAGATTTATGTACTACGTATATTAAATTGTACTGAATATTTCTCATTGTTTCCTTGATCTAGAAACAACTGGAAGATTACTTGAATACTGTGCTAGCGATGCAGATGTATAGGAACTACCACGCTACGGTAAGGACACAAAAGTCACAAAGTAACTACATTCTGCTCATTTTCAGCTCCATGTTTTTGTTTTTGGATTCTATCAGAGTCACTTTGCATAATTCACAGTTCCAAATAATCCTTCTTACTTTAAACTTGGCCCCTCAGTTTTAGGTCCAACCCCCTCTAAGCCAACTTCTGATTGGCTACATCTTGCAAACAGGTTTAAGTAAGAAGTGGGCAGGGCTTCTTTATCTAACATGACCAGGTTAAAAAAGAGAGAAAGAAACTGAGTGTTTAGAGTATTCTGGAATCCGAGCTTCATTTTTAAAAACTTTGGCAATGCTTAATATGAACATCCACTGTAGTAACACTGTACATAACAAAGAAAAGCATAACAGTTAACCTTGAAAGGTTTCAATATATTTTGGAAAACACTGACGACCTTTTCAGGTCAACTTAGAAGATGATAAGTAGACAACAATCTTGTGAAAGTGAGTTTATAAATATTTTTGCTTGATTTTCAGATGGAGTTCATTGATGTTAGTCAATTGTCTTTCATTCACGACCTGGGACCAAAAGGACTGTAAGAATCATTTGTTATCAATATGTCAATTTTTCACTGTAATCTTGCACTTTAAGAAATATATCCAGTGAAATTCTGAAATTTCTACTCAAAGATGGTGTAGGTGGGGAGTGCAGGTTAAAGTTGATGGCAAAATATTTAATCTTGTCTTGCTTTGTATAATAAGGTTCTCCTAACCAGTCCTTTCTAAGTATTTTTCTGTATTATGAACTGTCCTTTTGTCTTTTAGAGAGGGAATGGTGCTGAAGAGATCCGGCGGCCATCGGATCCCCGGCATGAACTGCTGTGGTCGCAGCAGAATGTGCTACCGCTGGTCCAAACGGTCAGTAAATAATCAGGATTCTTACAGGATGTTTGCTTAGCCTTAATAGTCTTGGTCATTTTCAATGTGAGCTTGTGATATGTCACAAATACACAGCAGCTTGGGTAAAACAGGAAATGACGGGGAAGCTTAGAGACATCTTACCGGTGCATCACCTCGTCTATGCAGAAGATGCAATGCTGTATTTATTGGCTGTTTAATCTGAGGAAAGGGTTCAATTCTTGGGGGTTCTGAAGTGAAAAGTTAGTACTCGATCTAAGAAAAACATTTGAATCTATCTATGTAGCTGACAAAACAAACGTCCTGAAGATGAGATTTAAATATAAAGCATTTAAAGCAATGTTTTATGTTATGCTATCTTATCTGGAACCTTATCTGTACAAACCTTCCTTAGATTTATACTTGAAATTAGTGTTAAAATCACTGTAACGGTCTGCAAATTGTACAACTGCAGTTCAGAATCGTTAATGCCTTGGATACGGAGTAAAATGCTGACACGTCATTTTAACAGAGCCTCTTATTAATGGCAGGAAAGAAGGGTTCACAGGTAAGTCCACTAAACAACAAGAGGAAACTTTGATTAGGATCGTCAGTGTTGCCACAGCTGACTGACTCAAAAACAGTAAAGTTCTTTCCATTTAGCTTTAGATTCATTTTCTTTAGCAAACAGTAGAATTCACCTTTGATTCTTATTTAAATCCTTGATCTTATTCCCAGGATGTGCATCATAAGTTAAATGCAAATCCACACTCAATCACGCAAGGATAGGAACTAATTGCATGAACTCCTGGGTGTGAAATGGTGAACAGAAGAATATTAATATTAGAAACATTGCTCTGTGTATTTGTTGCACTTCATAGGGGGTTTCCTGAACCATCCTGCTTGGTTCATTACATGTAGGAAGAGTTGACATTTAACCAGTTTAACCAGTTAAATATGTGGCACGCCAAATGGGGTATTTAACCTTTTTAAAATGCCGTGATCCATCATAACAGATAAACATTTTGAATCTAAGAAGCTCGTCAGCTTTATTTATTTATGTATTTATTTTAAAGGGGAGCCATTATGTTTACATAAGCCAAATGGTGTTTAAGGAAGTATATGACAATAAAAAACTTTTACTTAAAATACTGCCTGTGTGTGTGTGTGTGTGCAGCTGGTTGGTGGTGAAGGACTCGTTTCTGCTGTACATGAAGATGGATTCAGGCGCCATCTCCTTTGTAATGCTGTTTGACAAAGAGTTTGGCATCAAGATGGACTCCAAGGACACGGATACCAAACACGGCGTCCGTGTGGACAGTCTCTCCAGGTCTGCGATGGCTATTTTTACTGCTTATGTTCAATATTTTAAGGCTTGAAGAAAATCAGAAACTGAAGTAGTGTTTGTGCAGGTCTTTGGTGCTCAAGTGCAACAGCTACAGACATGCCCGCTGGTGGGGTCAGTCCATTGAAGGCTTTGTCCAGAAGTATGGCTCAGCCTTCCTCAAAGATCACCGCTTTGGATCTTTCGCTAGAGTGGAAGTGAACATCCCTGCCAAATGGTAACCACACTTACTCTTTCTGCTGTAGTTACACTCACATTTGACATCTTAAAACCCGTTATTTAACATTCAGATCACTTCTAGTCAAAGTAGTTTCAGTTCCTGAGTCACATTAGACCGAGTTAGGGATACACCGATCTACATTTGTGGACTGTGCATCGGGCCGATCCTGTTGACAGACTCTTAGACGATTTCTTTATTTCAGTTCTTTGTTGTTCTGTGTTTACTTCAGTTTAAAAGCAGCAAAACAATATAAGAGAACCTCAGTAATGGATACCTCCAAAACACACATCACTATTCTGCTGCAATAGGTAAATGCATCGTAACTGGAAAGCTCTCAGCGCCTGCTACAGAAAGTGAATGCAGAGCTGTTAAAATGCTATTTAATGATGCTCTCAAGTGAAAGAGTGAGTGAAGGCTGCAAAGTTCAGCTGCAAGTGAACACATCACCATTTAAACTGAACTTCTGGATAACAGCGGGTAAAATCCATTGCCATTATAAAGCATTACTGTACAGTTTCCATAAAAGCAAGCGAACAAGATGTGGATACAGGTCAGTTTTTTCTTCACTGCTGTGACGCTGATGATTCAGGCAACTTAAAACTCATGGATACGAGCTGATCTGTGTATGAACTGAGCTTCTTTTATTTATTAACAAGCAGTAAAAAAACAGCCTCACATCTTCCTCTTAACCTTAAACTGAAGCACTTTAGTGCCAATCACCAGATCCAGGATCACTTTAAAAAAAAAAAAGTCTAGACGATACCCGGTCCAGCTGGCACAGCGTGCAGGTTAGTGTGTGTTTGTGTACTTCTGCCTTTGTGGGAACCGCTTTGAGGTTTAGACTTTAAACATGAGGACATTTATAGAAAGTGATGAGCCACTTTTAGAGATTTAAAGACTGTAGCTGCGAGGTTACACAAAGAAAAAGCATTATGTAAGAGGCAATCCTCACAAGGTAGATGCACAAATGTGTGTCTCGCGCTGGAGTAACCCGACACAAAGCAAGGGAAAGTGAGACTCACCTGCTCATCACCTGTCCTCCCGCTGGGGAACCCTATACCATCTGTGAGACACACTGTGAGTGAGTGTGTGCCTGCTGTCAAGAGCATAAGGATTCAACAGGCAATGGACAGATTGAAAAGTGAGAGGAGAAGTGTTTGTTTCATTTTTCTTTCTGTCCAAACAAGAGCAAAAAGCATCAAACACTGCAATGAAACCAGAGGACGGCTAAAGCTGAAACCTCGGAGGCTGAAAAATGAACCTAGTGCTCAAGTTCCAATAACTGCAGGTCCTCTAATGTCCACTGGGGCTGGCTTCAAAAGTGAGTCAGTTCCCTACAGACTCCCATGTTAAAATGCCTAATTTTACAGCAGAAGTAAACATGTTTACAGCCTCCTGCAGAAACTGTTTTGTCTCTTAGACAGGATCAAAAGTCAGGGAAAGCTGGAACAGCTGGGTTTGAGGAGGGATGAGAACATGCTCCCCATTCTCTGTTAAACAGAAGACGGAGCAATCAGCAAGTTTTCCCCCCTGGTGCACGAGAGAGAGAAAAAACGAAGAAGTGAAGTTGGAGGAAGGACATGAGGAAGGGTGTGACAGGGAGAGGGAACAAAGAGGAGGGAGGGCAAGAAGTGCACGTCAGGCTACGTCGCAGGTTATAATTCAAATAGCACAAGAAAAAACTCTATTCCTACTCTGCCCCTGATTCAGTCCTCCTACATAAATAAAAAAGTTAGCACTCCACTCACGAGTCAAATAGAAATAAAAGCAACTTAAATAAGAGTCAATCTCAGCGAGTTAAAGCAGCAGACACATCACAACCTCCGCAGCTGTGTCTTTGTCAGAGAAGGTGGACAGATGGTAATTACATGCAGGAGGAGATGTGAGGATAGTGTTGCAGTTTAATTCAGCATGCATGGCTTCCACAACATCCTACAGCAGGGGTGGGGAACTCCAGGCCTCGAGGGCCGGCGTCCTGCAGGTTTTAGATGTGTCCTTGATCCCACACAGCTGATCTAAATGGCTAAATTACCTCTTCAACATGTCTTGGAAGTTCTCCAGAGGCTGGATAATGAACTAATCATTTGATTCAGGTGTGCTGACCCAGGCTGATATCTAAAACCTGCAGGACACCGGCCCTCGAGGCCTGGAGTTGCCCCACCCCTGTCCTACAGCAACATGATGACCAGTCAGGTTATAGATAAGTGGGACCCTTCATCAGGACCCTGATTAGAAACCCCTCCAGGCTCGACTCATAACTCATAATCCCCCAGGTTAAAATCAGCTGAGACAGTTTGGAATGAGTTGGAGTGCAAAGTAAAGGAAGGACAATTCAGTTTATGAAGGGCACACCTTCAAAATAAAAGAATCCAGGTGATGAAGCCTTTGTACTTATTTTATAATTTTATATGAGGTGAACTAGTTCTGATGCCTTCTGTGTTGTTGTTCACAGTAGGAAAGAAAATAAACAAAGTGTTGAATGGGAGAAAAAAAACAGATTTCATGGACGTCTTGTCTTGTCTTGTACTTTTTAATATGAAATTTAAAAAAAAAAAACAGTTTTGGACTGATTTTCCCATTTTGAGAAGGCGATGATTGAAGTGTAATTTGTGGGTTTGTTTGTGGTTCTTCTGAAGGTACGTGAACGGGAAAACATACATGGAGGATGTGGCCAATGCTCTCGAAGAAGCCAAGGAGGAAATCTTTATCACCGACTGGTGGTGAGTGTTCAGCGCACACAGAGCTGTGAGTGTGTGTGTGTGTGTGTGTGTGTGTGTGTGTGTGTTTCATAGTGCACTGAGTGCACGTGGCGGTCACCTCTAAGAGAGGATTTCTGGTCAAATAGATCAGTTACAGTCTAGCTACTGTTACACACACACACACACACACACACACACACACACACACACACACACACACACACACACACACACATTAACTCTACAGACAGTATTTGTTTTTATAAATCAGTCTTACCACTAAACAAAAATACTACATTTTATTTGCATATATATGTATAAAAATAAATAAAAAAATAAGTGTGTGTAAGTGTAATCAAGTATCCTGGAGGCCGGAGTCCGCAGTTTTAAGTCTACTGGTATGCTTCCGGATTAGCTAGAGAGGAAGTAAAGGGAAAGAGAAGAGGGAAACCAGAAAACAAGCAAAGTAAGGAACAGAAAAGATGAATGAAAGGAGGAGGAAGCGTAACAGTGAGAGTGAACTGAGGGGAAAAACCTTTTTGGCCTGTTTCGTCCCGCAGGCTGAGTCCAGAGATCTTTTTGAAAAGGCCAGTTGTTGAAGGAAACCGATGGCGTCTCGACTGCATACTGAAACGCAAAGCGGTAAGGACATTTTTCTTAGTTTTTATAGCAAAAGTAAAGCTGCCATGTCAATTTCTCCATATTGATATAATACAAAGTATTTTTCCCTCTTATTTCATCCGAAAGCTAAATTTAAGGTTGTGTCCTGATTCATTGTTTCCCTGCTCTCCTCCACAGCAACAAGGAGTTCGAATCTTTGTGATGCTCTACAAGGAGGTGGAGTTAGCTCTGGGCATTAACTCAGGATACAGCAAGAGAACACTGCTGCGCCTCCACCCCAACATCAAGGCAAGTACACAAGTGTAAAGGCCTTCTGCAGGTTCATAATGGCTGAAACGTTGCATTTCTTCTCTAAATTTTGGGATATTTTGTTCACCAGGTGATGCGCCACCCAGACCACGTCTCCTCCGCTGTGTACCTGTGGGCGCATCATGAGAAGATCATCGTCATTGATCAGTCGGTGGCCTTTGTGGGTGGGATTGACCTTGCTTATGGACGTTGGGATGACAGGGAACACCGGCTCACCGATGTTGGGAGTGTGACGCTCTCTCACTTGGAGCAGGTCACTTCTTCAATTTAGTGTCACTTTGTGCAAGAATCAAAACATTTTATAGACCTCCTAATTTCCCATCATCACTCTCCACAGATACTTATCTCGTTTCTTTCAAATAGACTAAAGGATTTAATGCTCTGCTCACATTGAGAAAACCCCGCACAGAAACATACCCAGACAGGTGTTTAGAACCCTTCTCCCATGTTCTGATATTAGGTGCTAATTAACCTCCTTATAACCAAGGGTGTTCCCCAGGGAACCATTCTAGGGCCTCTCAAATTAATAACAGTCTTAGCCACAATATCACAAATGCCTACTCCAACTTTTATGTTTCTGATAGAGTGATCTGCTGCTCAAAGTCTTCTTCTAACCAAGCTTTCTATCAACTGGATAACTTTTTAAAAACTTTTCTTAATAAAAAATATTAAAAACCCAAAAAGAACAGAGGGGAAATGGGGGAAAATGATCTAAAAATGAACCCAATAGTCATAATTAATATAAATTAACTGAATTAACTGGATCAGACTTACATTAAAGAAAGCAGCACAAGAGTGATAATACATCTGTTTTATTACTGTTTATTAGGCTGCAGCTGCCTCTCCCGGCATGGCTGCCCAAGCCAACGGCAGTGGTACGTTTTCCCAGAGCAACGGAAAAGGCGTATTCACTGTGGCAGACTCGATGGACCAGCCAAGGCTAAAGAGTCACGGGAGGTTGAGGAGGACCAGGATGAGCATCAGAAGACACCTGCAGAAACACGGGCTGGCCCATCCCGATAGCGACAGCGACCTGGAGCACGAAGAGTGTGAGTTTTGCAAAAGTGCATGCACAACACAGCAGATGCACAGAACACGCTTATGTCAGGGTGCATGGGTGTACTTTCACTTTCACAAAACAAAAACTGCTTAGTCGACTTTATGTGCAGAGTGTGTGTCTCTGCAAAAATAAAAGATTTTTGCTCACCGGCGCTTAAATTATGTTGTGTTTTCATCCTTGCCTTCAGTATTTTCACAAGGTTTTGATGGAACAGATGCAATTTGTTTAGGTTAGCTTAGGCATGGTAAGACAGACTGTGAGCCACATGGGACTCTATCGGCTAATGATATTGGTATCTGCTGCCTCCATGTCTCCATCACATGCTGCTCTTTTTAAATGTAGTTTCATAGGATGATCTAAAGTGGCTCTTTTGTGGAGGTTGCCGACACATGGGTTAGGTAAACAGTACTGTGTGTTACTGGTGTACGATTCATGCCATTTTGGGAATGACAGTGCTATGGAAGATGATAGATGACAGAGTGAGGTAATCATCAATAATCAAAGCATCAGCTTTGCCCCCATAAAACTTTGCAAAGATTAATGAAATAGAAAACAGGAATTAAAGACAAATGAATCTAAAACTATTAGTTTAGGTTGTTTTTTGTCTTTCTACGTTAATCTCTTTTAAATACATTTCATCTTAAAATGTAAATTTTTACTAGGTTTATTTATTCCTTGCTTTTATTTTATTTATTTTTTATTTCCTTTCTTTCTATTACTTTAATAAAAACATTTATTATTATCTGTTTATCTTTATTAAATCAATACATGCATTCTTTCTTGTTAGCTATTTCTTTACTCTCTTTTTGTTAAATTAAAACATTTCTTCCATTGTTTTCATCATATTTGATGGTGGCGTTCGTGCTGATGCTTTCTTATCTGCCTTGGTCTCGTCAGTCTCTCGTATTATGTGGGCGTCAGAACTGCATCAAGAACAGCTGAAATTAACTTGTAGTTAATGAGGTGTTATTAATTAACATGAACTCAAATGCTCCTGCTCAGAGGGAAGAAGGTGATTTGATGTGTGTTTTCATGGGCGCTGCGTTTAGGTTGGTCTGACAGCATCAGCAGCCATCAGGCTCTGATCCCCGGCAGGCTGTCAGAGCCGAGGGTGGCCATACCGCTCGGCCTGTGCCAGGCTGGTGAGTTGGAGGCAGGGTGGCTGCTAGATTGCCTGTTTTGCAGTGTGCTTTGCTGTGGTTTCAGCTTGACTGACATTTGATTCTGTTTGTCAAAGGTCAATCTAAGCTTCTATTTTTTTATTCAACTTTAATTAAGACACGACATTTAATCAAAAGAATAAATGTTATACCAGGAAAACAATTAGTAGAAATTTTAGTGTGCCAATGCAGTCGCTAGTGTATGAGTTATCACTAACAAGCAAGCATTAACAGACCTGATTTAATGCTTCCACCTAACGGGCCTCTATGTGAACCATAAGTCCCGTTGATTTTCTAAACAAAACTAAAATCTCACTCAAAAGTCACAGTTTAATGTTCCCGATCGACTGACTTAGAGCTTTTTATTGTCACTGTGCAGTTTCTTGCACAGCGAAATTGGGTAGCTGGACTACAAAGGTGCAAAAGCTAAAAAAAAAAGAAAAAAAAAAAGAGAAAACGTTATACAACGAGGGAAAAATAAAAAGCAATATGTATGTGTACATATATACATATGTGTGAGTGAACTATATACATGGTGTATGCATTGGAGACATTGAAACAGAAACATTGTGGGGCTGTATATAAGGGCACGCAATAACACGTTTTGATCAAACGACCAAAGGTTCTCAGTGCTGTTATCTAGTCCATTGCACCTGCACACGCAGTGAGCTGAGAACATAAATACATTCATAAACGTCAAAAAAAGCTAAGAAATGGGGGAGTAAGGGGGAAAAAAACGCACACACAGGGTGAAAACGTGTATTTGTGAGTTTAATGATAAGGAATCAACCAGCCTTCTCTTAAATAACTCACAGCTCAGTCTGATTGTGGCCTGTTTCAGATTTTCCCTTTAATGATATACCACAGCCTGTAATCACTTTCACTCCATTTATTTATTTTTTTTAAACAAACATGTTTCTGAGCGTGTTTCGTTCCTGCAGTAAAACAGCTGCTGCAGGCTTTGTGTTTTTAGCTGCAGGAGGCATTTTGTTTGTTTGCCACGTTCATCTACGTTAATCCTGCTGATGTCATATCACAGGGAACGTGATGCAAATTAAACAATAAGGGCAGAAAAATCACCCCTGCTGTTGCTTCTTCTCTTTGTTTGCACATCTGACACAGTTGACCGTATTAATATGTTTTTGAAATGAGCCTCCAGCCTGGCGGGTAGGTGAAGTGATTGTAGTGCAAACAGGGTGAGTGGAGTTCAGTCTGCTTGCAGCCTCTATGTCCTGTCCTCCTTCCAGCTGCTGTTTCATGTCTTTAAAATGGCTGTTGAAGCATTTTCAACACCCATATATCACTGACAGAGTCTCCATGACTCCTTAAGATAAGCTGCACTGTAAAATTGAATTAGTTCCCAGAACTTAAAAAGACTATGCAAACTCATTGCCTCAAAAAACAAAGTGAAGTTTACTTAAGATAACGTTCATTGCAGGTATACAGTACTAAGAATAGCCAGGTGTTTCTGGCACAATACTAAATGTTTACCCTCTGATAATCATTTCAAGTTCTACTAAATTAAAAAATAATTTGTGCTATCTTACTTAAAAAAATCACATTATTTTTTATCATCCTTGAAATTTCTAGTACAGCATTTATATTAATATAACACTGAATACAAGTATCATTCAAAAAGAACTCATTTGCTTTCTTAAACATTTTTTTCCTGCATTTGCTGTAGAACAGACCTCAAAGTAGACAATCTCAGGCTCCCTCCCCACCGGAGAGGCGACATTCAATGTCCCACCTGTCAGTCTGGATAGCCCTGACCACCACCCAACACACATTAATGTCAGGAAAGCATATTTTTAAAAAGAGCTATGTTCAAGAACTTTTCATTGTGATTATTTGTATAATAATTTGGACACAAAGCAAATTTAACAGTTCAAAAACTTGCAGACTTCATTATATATTGTGCAGACAGTGTGGACCCTCTAAACCAGGGCTGGGTAACTCCAGGCCTCAGGGGCCGGTGTCCTGCAGGTTTTAGATCTCACCCAGAGTCAACACACCTGAATCCAGTGATCAGTTCATTATCAGGCCTCTGGTGTAGACATCTCTGCTCTAAACTAAGTTTGTGCGATATGATTTTTCAAGAAATGCAGATTAAACTGTCGTTGTTTGTATTTACTTACACAGGATGTCTTGTGGAATTAACTCATCAGCGACCGCATAGTGCAGTCATAACACAACTCTAATATCAGAAGGCAGGAAACGATCAATAAAGAAACAAGTTCCCCAAAGCAAAGAACAAATGAAACAAGAAGTAAAACAGGTTGATCTGCAGTATAATTACAGTTGCAGTTATTAGCAATTGTCACTGACAATTATGGAGTGCCAGGACTGCCATAATGCATTAATTAAATACACCATTAAATAATTAATTAAATGTGGCAATAATTAATTAAAATTGGAATTAATTAATTAAATAAATAGTTATGACACATGTAATTAATTAATTATTGACACATTTAATTAATTATTTATGTATTTCACATTTTAATTAATTATTGACACATTTAATTAATTAATTATTGACACATTTAATTAATTATTTATGTATTTCACATTTTAATTAATTATTGACACATTTAAATAATTATTGACACATTTAATTCATTATTTAATGATATATTTATTTATTTCGTTTTGGCAGTCATGGCGCCTGGCTCTCATCATGAAATAATTTTATCTGTCAGCCTCACCCATCAAACTCAGGGGGCGGGGTTAACGCTGATCGAGTCAAAACCATTGCTTTGGCCTGGTGGCCATTGTTTCTAGCACACAACAACCGGCATGTGGAAGCTAACAGAACTGAACTTTGAAAAACCCTGTTTGTGTGTCACCAAATACCGTTTTAATATTTTTTTAGCCGAGAATGTAGTGGTTTAATCTTCATGTGTCTGGTCGGTTTGTCAAGATACAGCCTCTTTGCAAAAGTGCTTCGATGATTTCGGAGATGTCTGCCCTGTCTCACGGCAAAGCGTGGGATAGACCCGCTCGCCTCGCAAGCAATCCCACCGACAAAGCGCAGGCCCCGGTACACAGCTGTAGTAACCCCCGCTGACTTCTTTTACTGAGGTTATATTTATCGGGGTTTTATTTCCTGATGTTCGTATGTGTCCTACGTGTTTCAGTATAATTCTGAATTATAACTAACATTAAAAACATGTTTAAGGAGGAGAGAGAGCAAATAAATCTGTTTAACATCTGATCTTTGGGTTTTTGTTCAGTAATCAGCGTGTATAGACGCATAAAAGAGATAACGTTGGTGTTTCTGTCATGTAGTAACTGCTGGCTTTAACTGTACAAAGGTTGTTCGACACAATGAAACACATACAGACTTCATGATGTTCGGCTAATATTTTTATAGTGAATATTAATCATGAGGGTAAACGGCCCTGTACACCACGGAGCGAGGTCAGCATATCCACGATATCCACGATATCCTCAGCTCCATGAGTTAACACAAAGTTTCCCAGCTGACTATCTAACTGCCAACTATTCCAGAGACGTGAAAATATACAGCATAAAGAAAAGTGTAAGAGACTCGGCAGCAGATTAGAATAACAGTTATACATTTAATAAATCACCAAATGAATCCAAGAAACGAGCAAACCTGTTCCGACAATTTGAGTTTGTATTCCCTCAGCTGCAGACTCGCTGCTGTTTAAATGTTTGAAAAGGAAGATTAGATATAAAAAACGTTAAACATAGATTCAGTCTGCCTTCACATTTGATATGAGGCCAGCACGTATAGTGGCTGTGTCCTGTTTTAAGATCATATATGTAAAATTGTTGTCTGACCTCCGTCGATCCAGCCGCTCAGTCCGTGGTTACCATGGTTACTGCATAAGCAGCTATAATGTTAACAGCTGGCACTGAGGAAACCTACCGGCAGCATGGGTGTTTATGTTTTTCATTGCAAAAGAACTGTCTGAATGGTTAACTGAAGTTAACTTGGATAAATTATAGTTAAGGAGTTTCACAGATAACGCCTACGTGAGCGACTGTTCACCTGAAATCAGCAGGCTATTACTGAAATACACGTGCTATATCATAAACTATGATAGAAATAGGGAGGTCCTATTAACATGTTTAGTTTTAAAGGACACCTTCCTGCCTTAATTAGTCTCCTTCATGAGCAGTATTAGTTTTCTTCTAACATCCAGAAGTCTGCACCATGTGTTTCATAGTTTGTAACAAGCCTTTGACAGGTAAACATAACATGACCGAAAAAGAAAAAAAAAGAAAAAAAAAAGAGAGAGAGAGAGTGTTGACATAAGAAGAGAAAATGCTCTCAATTATGGAGACAGGCAAATGGTTCATTTATGTTTGATGTGTGTTTATTCCTCCCTAAATATCGTCGGTGAAGTTTGCCATGCACGTCAGATTTTCCTGCGCATTTTTATACCTCTGCCAACAGAGAGAAAAAAAATCACATTCTAACAGACAGCTGGTGCTTAGAATACAGTTGAATAACTATTAAAAAACAGATGATATTTAGATAATAGTTCAGTCTAACACATGTGCCAGTGAACCATTAAACGTCTGTGAAACTATGCAGTTATGAAACGTAACTTTAACCTCAGCCAAACCGATTTGCTCAGTTGTAAATAAAACAGCGAAGTAAACGTGACCCGACAGACAGAACCTGAGTGAATGAAGTCCAGCGTTTAACCACTGAGAGCTAAAACTCAGCTGAGGTTTCAAAGCTGTGTGCCGGTGATTGGACATCAGCCGCTGATGAAGCTGCTTCGCCTATAAAGTGCTCTGTAAGGAAACAAGCTCCAGCAGCTCTGCGCTCGGGGAAAACACTATATTTACTTATCTTGTGCAGAAAAATGCGCTGACATCGCTTTATATCGAGCACCGGCTGCCCAGTTAAACTGTGACTATCACCAGGTAACGTAGGCGTGTTTCTTGAATTAGCAGCAGGTGTTAAACAGCTGACAGATGAGGAGGAGGATGCATGCAGGTAAACTGAGGGTCTGTTGAGCTGATCGCTGGTTTCGTGAGAAAAATGTCAGCTCGTTATTTATGTTACAGAAGCACAGAGACACAAGACCAGGCGGAAAGAGACGATCGTTCGGTGAAAATGAGAATCTGCGAATGCAACATGTGGAACACGGAGAGTGGAATATGTAAACAAACCGGTTAACGTAACCCCCTGGGTGCACTCTGCATGCTAATTGTTAGCAGAGCTAGTGAAATCTCTGAAAACATCTGAGCACTTTTGAAAACATGTTCTATGTTGACAACCTGACCAGACATATGTCGCGACATTCGCGGCTAAAACACTGTTAAAAGTGTAGCTGGTGACAGAAAAACGGGGTATTTTAAAACTACACCACCACCATTGCTGCCTGTGATTTGATCTGCATTCTGGGATACCTGGCTGCCCCAAGTCTACACAAGCAATCGATTATCTAGGATCGACCTGTTTTGACTTACTTTGCACAGCAACCAATCAAATGTTAGAGAAGCTGCATGGGCAGCGTTAACCCCGCCCCCTGAGTTTGATGGGTGAGGCTGACAGATAAAATTATTTCATGATGAGAGCCAGGCGCCATGACTGCCAAAATGAAATAAATAAATATATCATTAAATAATTAATTAAATGTGTCAATAATTATTTAAATGTGTCAATAATTAATTAAAATGTGAAATACATGAATAATTAATTAAATGTGTCAATAATTAATTAATTAAATGTGTCAATAATTAATTAAAATGTGAAATACATAAATAATTAATTAAATGTGTCAATAATTAATTAATTACATGTGTCATAACTATTTATTTAATTAATTAATTCCAATTTTAATTAATTATTGCCACATTTAATTAATTATTTAATGGTGTATTTAATTAATGCATTATGGCAGTCCTGGCACTCCATAGACAATTACCAATATATTGGAAAACCAAAATACTTCCCACTCAGGTTATGTCTCTCTGTCCAGCAGCTGCTTTTCTAGACTCAGTTTGATAAGTAAGAGTTTGATGTAATGTGTGCTGTGCTGGTCCTGAGCCTCAAAGACTGTAAGAAGCAAGCAGAGGGAGAAAAACCATTTAGAAGCTGATTTGATCCTTAATAGCTGTGCAGACCCCATACAACCACATTAGACTAACACATTTAGTATTAAAAACATCATCTATTGCTGTGTCTGAATGTGTGTTGTTGGCACTGTCAGTTTAGACCTAAAGAGATATGTGTGTTAAATTAGGTGGTTTTATTTTTTAATGTAATGATTACATGCTTGTTAAAAGAGTCCATGTCCAACTTGTGGGATCTTTATCCCACATAAAAATGTATAAAACGACTTCAGGTGACTGTTGTCTAAGGAACTTGGAAAGAACTGTTGTTGTTAATTGGCGCTACATAAACAACATTTAATAATTTAATAAAAGGCCAAAGCTCATGTAAAGGTATTAAACCTGTTTTTAAATGGCAGGCTTTTTTTGGTTTGATTGTATGAAAGTGTACTTTTCATTTGATCTATGACCTCAGTAAACACTTTCCAGATCATTTTATGGCCTCTATTGATCCATGGCCACTATTAAAATATGGTCCTTATTTGTATCACTTTGGACAATAAATCTCACGTACCGTGCTGACTCCATCCATCTCTGATATACAGTTTAACTGTGGTGTGTGCTTGGATGTGTATTTTTGTCAGCAGCAGTATCTTTGGAAATCCCACCATGAAAATGGTGCGTTGTTTAAACAGCACAGGTGCAACATCAGAAAAACTGAAATGCTCAAAGAAGAGACCGTTGTTATCATTGTATATTGACCATATAATGGTTTCAAATAAGTATAATAAGAACTGGTCAAAAATGAACGCCCCAGGTTGGGTGAACTCACTGAAATAGCTTTTATAAGAATAGTTCATTGTCTTCTTTTGATGATAGATAACTGGTAGATAACTGAATTTCCCGGAGGAACCCACCCAAGGGATTAATAAAGTTTCATCTAATCTAAGATAATTGAGCAATATCAATTGTTTTTTAGCCTCTGACCCAGTGCAAAATGAGCCTGCGGGGGTCGGAGAGTTGCATGGGAACACACGATTCTGGCACGGGAAAGACTACTGCAACTTTGTGCACAAGGACTGGATTCAGCTAGATAAGCCTTTCGATGGTAAGCACATCATTGATGGTCTCACTCTTGATGCAGGATGCTTTTCTTTAGGTCTGAACTTCCTGTTTCTGCTTTTTTAGATTTCATAGACAGGCACAAAACTCCCAGAATGCCTTGGCATGACATCGCCTCAGTGGTTCATGGGAAAGCAGCTCGGGATGTGGCCAGACACTTCATCCAGCGGTGGAATTTCACTAAGGTTGGGGGTCATGCTGCTGCTGCTTCAGTCTGAATAAAAATGACAGAACTGGGAAAGTTGTGATCAAAAATTATGTGATCCCTGGTTGAACTGACTTGGACTAAACAAAGTCTGCTTGATTTTCATGACTGTAGAAGAAAAAGTTGATGAGATCTCTTTTCTGTTGCATTACCAGCTTGTGAAGCCAAAGTACCGCTCCCTGTCATACCCATATCTGCTGCCCAAGTCTCACACCACTGCTGGAGAACAGCGATACCAAGTCCCCAACTGCATCCCCACCAAAGTACAGGTTAGTAGAGGTACTAACCTCCCAAGTAGGCTACTTTGGGGTTGTTGTTATTTTTGCTGGCTTAGCTAATAGTCATCTGGTGTCAGTTATGTGCCTTAATCTTCGGTGAATTAATTAGTTTTACATTAATTGTAAAAAGTTGAAGCTACAAACATAGGTTTATATACTGTAATATACATTATTATGTAGTTTGTTGTGTCCGGATCAGCCTGTTTCTCACTTTTCAGACAGGAGCTTTATAATTATTAGGCCAGAACTTTGCCACTTGAACTGACATGTTGTTTTGTGGCGTCCCCCAGAGCTCTGCCTTAGGTCCAATTATGTTTCTATTCAAGTCAATTCAGTTTTATTTATATAGCGCCAAATCACAACAGCAGTCGCCTCAAGGCGCTTCATATTGTACAGTAGATCGTACAATTGTACACGATTCCTTTTGCACACACATCCTTTCAGTTCCATGAAGATAATATTCAGTGATTCATATCAAATAACCTTCGTAGAGTTTGACTGCATTGTCTTGTGGTCAGTTTAGGATCACATCAGTTGTGAATAAGATCTTTATTGTCCTTGCTTGGGGTTCTTCCCCAACTCAGAGGTAGAAATCCACTGTTTTCTGGCAGAGAACCAAGACCTCGTACTTGGAAACTGTACAAGGTCAGACTTGGAGGTGCTGACTCTCATTCCAGCTGCTTCACGTTCAATTGCAAAATGCCTGCTGAAGATCACACTCAAATCAAACCAACAAAACATCATCTGAGATACAGTTCAGAGGTTCCCAAAACATAAAAAAGGAATGTTAAAAATGTTATAAATTTTCTACATAGTTATTTGTTTGTAAATTTATTTGCTAACCCACATCAGGTTATCCAGCATGGAAAAATTGAGCAGAATAAAATCAAAATATGGGAACAAATGGGAATGCAACTAGCTGATAACCAAATATAGAAACACAAGGAACAGTTTCCAACTTTTTTGTAACTGTTTAGCAATCACTAAGCTGAAGCTGAAATAAACACAAAGTAATAAATCTTGTCTGTGAAGTTTCCTCTGAGTGACAGGAAACAGAGTCCTGTGACTTATTCCCATCGCTAATCTGTGTTCCCTCAGATCCTGCGCTCAGCTTCAGATTGGTCTGCTGGCATCAAATACCATGAAGAGTCCATCCACAATGCCTACGTCCACGTCATCAAGAACAGCCAGCACTTCATCTACATAGAGGTTTTCATTTTTGCACATATAACACCTTCCTGTAGTAGAAGTATAACAACAAAAGTAGAAATTGTTTCTAAACGCTGCAACATAGAAAGATACCAACTTGATTTTTAAAGCTTCAGCCTTATTTTGGCTTCATGTTCTTGCAGAATCAGGTCTGCGTATGCAGCATGAAGCTTTGATATCCATAGGAGCACTTCGCTTTTCTTCACTGTGCAGAAAATATTTGTGACCTTTGTACAGGATATAAGAATGTTTCTGTTTTTATCTCCCAGAATCAGTTCTTCATCAGCTGTGCCGACAACAAATATGTTTTCAACCAGATAGGAGACGCGATTGCAGAGCGCATCATTCGTGCGTACAGGTAAAACACAGATGCACACGCACACAGCGTAACGCTGAAAGAACACACAGTTTGTCGATGTTTGTGTGGCTGCTGTGTGTTTAGAGTAAAAACGCTCCGACGGACTCGACACTCGCTCTGGTTTATTGTGACATTATTTCCTAGAAACACAGTGTTTGTGTTGCTCTGTGTACCTTCCACATGTTTAACAGATGAACTCGGTCTGACACAGTCGAAGAGCTCGTTGGATACTTTCCTTTTGGTTCTCCTCTCTGTGATGTTTTGCTGGCGGGAAGTTTATTCCATCCTGCAGAAACACAAACCTGCCCCGACGTCTCTGTGGCTTCAGTTTATAAACAGTCCAGGATGGGTTTTTGATGAACCTTCCAGCTTTAGTGGATGCATACGCAGGAAAACATGTGTAGCATAATTAATGCATAATTCATTTAAAGATCTTTAAAATGGCCACACTCTGAAGTTCAAATTCTTAATCAAATCTTTTTATTTACACTATAGCAGATATGTTTTTTTTACCCGCATAGATACGTTTTTATCTGAGTTTATGCTTCACATCTGTTTTTGCACCAACTTCCTGGGCTCAAAGTCAAAGTTGTGCACAAGAACAATGTCCATTCTGGAAAATTCACGGACTGCTTGTTGTTGTACAGTTAGAGGATTGTTTTGATTTTATAGTCATGTTTAGAAGGACTGAAGTACCTCTTCCTCCTCTCAAGTTACTGAGCTCATTAAAATAGCCTTTAATGAGTGAAGCACGAATATAACCCTCTACCAAACTATTGGATATTTCGGATGTTCTGGTCCTGGAGGCACTGATCTTTGATGGCATCTTGGATAAGGTTGCCAAACGGATGGACAGTTGATGGATGTTTAATCACCACCTGAAGTGTCAAGCCTGGTAGCGAACTCTGCAGTTGAGGGAAAAGCTGCCAATCATTGGATGTCATCAAATAAAGACAAATGAGTCTAAAATATTGTGAAAAGCTTCATAAATACACTGAAATGTTGTGATTTTCTATGTGTGATTTTAGGGAGGGTAAAACGTATCGTGTTTATGTGGTGACGCCGCTGTTGCCGGGCTTTGAAGGAGACATCAACACTGGAGGCGGCAGCGCCATCCAGGCTGTCATGCACTTCAACTACAGGTGTGTGTGTGTTTGTAAGTAACAAAGAATGAGCCATGTTAAACCACTGCCACACCTTACCTTTTAACACACACACCTGTTAGATCTGCCGTGTGTGTGTGGGTGCTGTGTGCCTTCACTCCGTTCCTTTTTTTGTTGAAGCATTTTTTTCTCGCCCACATTCTTGAGTAAACAGGCAGCGCTTCCTGTTCAAACATGCTGACACACACAGAGCCTTGTGTTGTGTGGAATGTGGACTTGCTGCTAATCCTCCTCTGTCTCTCTGTCCCTGCAGGACCATGAACAGAGGAGACCACTCCATCATTTCCCAGCTCAAGAAAGAGAGTAAGTCAGCACTAACTGCAACACCCTGATTGTAACAGGGTGTCACGTAGCCGCTCTGGTTGGGACTATGAGCTCTCTTTGCACTGTATGCACTGTATTTTCCATCATTGTGTCACAGCCTTTAACATATGTAGGGTTAAGTTAATAAATTAGTTCTGCAAAAAGCAGTTTATTTACAGTCAGCTGAATCTTAGATAGACTTTTAATCTCAAATCCTGTTTATCGTGTATATTTGTGCAGTAATGCCTAAAGCTTGGTTTATACTTCTGCGGGAAATCTACGTCCTAACTTGTGTAGTAACCAGAAACTCCTTTTATCCCTAAAATGAAACCGTCCATGCCATTCAAGTCATTGCAGCGCAGTGTTAAAATGGGATTCCAGTTACAGTGTAGATTGTTACAGTTACAGTAACTTCAGCAATGTTTTCCTGTAAATTGTAGTTGTAGCAATGAAGCTCTTACCTGAGTCGGTTTGAACATTTTATTCGTAGTTCCCTCGCTCACTTCGGTTTCATTTGTATATCACCAACTCACACTTTTATATTGTAAGATAAATAATCGATAGTATTAGCCAGAGAAGCGCATCAGTCAGTTCCTTATGAGCAAACACGAGGTGACGGTGTGGATTTTCGGCTCTTTCTATACAATTTCAATGATCAAAACCCTCAAACTGCTAAAATAATGATGTGATTGTAACTATGTGGTGTTTGCTTGCAGTGGGAGATAACTGGATAAACTACATCTCCATCGCTGGTCTGAGGACTCACACTGATCTGGAGGGGAAGCTCGTCACTGAGCTCATCTATGTCCACAGCAAGATGCTCATCGCGGACGACAACACCGTCGTCATCGGTGAGCAGCTTCAACTGAGTATAGGAATAAAATTCCACCCTGAACATGTATAATAGAGAAGCGAGAAATGAGAGCTGCAGAGTGAGACGTGTCAGAAGATTTTAGATGTTTTTAAAATGGTTCAAAACAAAGTCACGACTCAGTTTCCACAAGATAAGACAGTTTTCAAAGATGGAGAGAGATGAAATCAAACACCTGTTTCTGATGAGAGTTTGTCTTTTGTGCAGATTAGTGGAAGATGCTGTGCTTTACAGGAAGCTGATGATCTATTCGGTTTATAAGTTCATTTAAAGACGCGTGCTTCCACAACTCTAGTTTTATTTGGAAATTGCTATAAGAGTTTTAATAATTTAATTCAGAATTACAGAATTTCCAATAAATAGTATAATTTATACATTATTTTGATCACTGACGACATAGTAGCTGTAAAAGACAATAAGTTTTCTTATTTTTGCAAATAAATGTTTGAAGTAAAAGACAAAAATGAGTGAATCTAAGGAAATTACTGAAGTGGATTCCTTAGATTTGACTTCTTGGTTTGTGTGTTATAAAATCATCAGGATCATTTCATGTAAACAACCAAACGCAGGGTATTACATTTTTGTTTGTTTGTTTTAATATTAAATGATGCTGTTTAAAAATGTTACCTTCTTACTGTGGACAGTTTCAGAGTTTCAGGCGCTTGAATTAAAATCTCGAGGTTTTTAGTTCAGGTTTTAAACCCACTGTGGGAGGGCGCCACTTGTGGCCACAAGTGGCGTCATCTAAAGCCACTTTTTTATATATCGAGATATAAAATGAGACTGATGGGTTAATTTGGGAGGCAATGATTGAGTTTCTCAGATGTTTTCATAAGAAAGGCCCAGAGTGTTGTGTACGGATAATCTGAGAGTCGTTGACACCCAGACGGATGTGGTGGTGATGGGGAGGAGAGTTAGTACAGTAGATTTCAAAGGCAGAATTATCTGATAATGTGGTGACATCAGTATTATAAATATTGGTTGACAATGTGGGGAAGTGATGGTTAAAATAAAAATACTCGGCCAGAATAAAGAGATAATCTGAGGGAGCAGAACTTCCTCCTCCAAACTTCATCTCAAGATCTCTTTTCTGTGAATCATCTCTAAGCTTAGGTGATAGTTGGCAGTAACTCTTGACCACTGAACAGTGTCAGCATCCTATAATACTGTCAGGATATGTTGCTGATGTCTTGACTGTTTTGTTGCTGTTTGCATCGTAAGTAAATTTAGGAATAAATGCGTTTTTCTCTGTTTTTAAATGGAAAGTTGGTGCTTTTATTTTGCCCACACCCACAAAGACAAGTTTAAAAGAAAAACATTTCCCTAAAAACTGAATTAGCACAAGAAAGTAAAAGTAAACTTTTATTAAAAAAAACTCTCCTGTTGAATTAATTGTAATTAAGTCTTTTAGTGTCTCGTGGTAGTTTTAGTGAAATGTATTTGTTTAGCTGCAGGTCTTATGATTAGGATGTGATTCTAACATAAAGTGAAGTGAAAACCTCCAGTACACTCAAACTGGCTGTGAGAGAGCTGCAAACAGCCTGAACAGCAGAAACCTAAACAGTCTAAAATCCAGTGTTGCAGCGCCCCCTGCTGGTGCCTTCTGTCCCCTGACGCCTGGTTTGATCCTCCGTTTCTTCAGGTTCTGCCAACATCAACGACCGGAGCATGCTGGGAAAGCGGGACAGCGAGGTGGCGGTGATCGTGGAGGACTCGGAGATGGTGGACTCGGTGATGGACGGAGAGCCGTACAAGGCGGGAAAATACGCCCTGCAGCTCCGGCTCGAGTGCTTCAAGTACTGAAAAATGTGCAATTACACATTAGAAAGGCTTATTTGACAGAAACACTGATTATTTAATGATGATGATAACTGGAAACATACATTCTCAAATCAGCTGTCCAACGCTAACGTGGTGAAAGAATGGGAGGTTCAGTCCCAGCCTGAAGGGGCGTGTTTGAGGCAAAACCCCTCTTTCAGATTCATTTAATATTAGTGCATTACTGCTCTCTTAACCTCCTTGTTTTCTGACATGGATTCTGCTCTTCACCACCTCTCACTGGGTGCAGATTTCAAACTTCTCAGACTTTCAAACAGTCTCAGACTGCACACCTCTGCCAGTTTGGAAATTTCCCTTCACATCACGCACGACTTGAGTTTCTGCATCCATACTGACATCTAGATCCTGATTAGTTAGTTACATTGTTGTCTTTCAAAAAGAAAAAAGAGAACAGATAAAAAGAGGTGTGATGGTGCAAACATCCACACAGTCACTGCTTCTTAATATGTGGTTCAATCCATGAAATTAAACAATCCAGATGTGACTGAAGTGCAGCCTTTAAGCTTTAAGTTATGCTATATTGTATCCATTTTTATACATAGTCCTTATTTGCCTTTTAAATTCTTTTCAAGTTTGTCTCGAAGTAAATGTGTAAATTTTGTATGATTATTATATTCATTTTCTACCCTTTAAGTCTCTCGGTTGTTTAATGTTATGATGAAATGTAAAGATTTTAAAGCAGGTTGTTGCTCTGTTTTTACTTATTATATTGTTCAGTATATCTTTGTGTGTCTCACCCTCCTCCTGTGTCCATCAGGACGATCCTCGGCACTTACACAGATCCCACCATCGATGTTTCGGATCCAATCAGCGATCACTTCTACAAGGAGGTCTGGATGTCCACCAGCGCTCGCAACGCCTCCATCTACCAGCGAGTGAGTGTACTCTTTGTATTCAGCTCAACTTTTTCTTTCTTTTTATAAAATATATTTTTTACATGAGTTTTCTATTATTTAATGGACGATTTAGTCAATATTAAAACTACAAGCATATCAGCTGAAGGTAAAGCTGAACTTTTCCACTTGCTGTCACACAGTCATGGAGGAATACTATAAATACATAATCAGTCATAGATCCTGAATAATGACATGAAAAAATTGCTCCAAGCTCCTGTTTCTCTCCTGCTCCTCCAGGTTTTCCGCTGTCTGCCATCCAGCGACGTCCGTAACATAATGGAGTTGGAGGGCTACCTGGCCAAGGCCGGCCTGGACAAGGAGGACCCGGCTCGGGCTCAGGAGGAGCTGAAGAAGATCCGTGGCTTCCTCGTTCAGTTTCCTCTTCAGTTCCTGTCTGAACAAAACCTGCTTCCACCCATCGGCTCCAAGGAGGCTATGGTGCCCATGGAGGTCTGGACCTGAGGCAGAGTGGGCACGTCTGTGTTCGTTGAGTGGAAGGTGGATAGAAAACACTCTGACGCCATTCTGGAGGTCTGACGGGGCTCTGACCAAAAACAGATGAGGTCATGCTGGAGCTTTTTAAATGTTATGATCTCTGTTTCACATCATAGATTATAGCTCATGATTGCATGTTAACAAGACAGCATCTCCCTGAGTTGAGACTCTCCACAAACACACAGACCGATGTCAAAAATGCTGACATGTTCACAGAGAGCAGAGACTGGAAAAATGAAGTAACCATAGATAAAATCATACATGAAGTTTAAATGATAAATAAATGTATTGACAACAGGCAATTTATGTGATTTAAATAGATTACCTGGCAGCCTCAACAGGCGTGCCACAGGAAAACAGGTGTGGTCAAAACCGTTTAAAATGGTTGTGTCACACAAGGAAATCACAGAAATCAGAGATTATTTAGAAACACCTACTAATTACTGTGATGAGCTTTAAGCTGCAGCTTTAGAGGAATGTCTGCCCTTAAGGCAGAAATATTTCTGGATACTCATGTAAATAAAGCAGGAACTAAAATGCGGTCAGTTCCCCAAATTTTGTCCAAGCAGGCTTTTGTGTGTTTGTTCAAACCCACATTTGTTTGAGTTACACTAATCTGAAAAAGCTCTAATAAGCTCCAGTTTCTAAACGAATATACGAGACCACACCTGACTATACACACTTAGCAGCCACAACATTAAACCTTCTGACAGGTGAAGTGAATCACATCTTGTGAAAAAACAGTGCTTTGCTGAGAAGCTTTGAGTCCTGGCATCCCATCAAAAGATAGTTGCAGACTAAATGCATACACCCTTTTATGTTACCAACACTCCCTGACAGCAGCGGTCTCGTCCCAGCATGATGAAACATGACGCAAAACCTTCCCGGGAACACGATCTCCACCTAGAGGCCAAAACTTCTAAACTCCACTAAAATCTGTTCGACCATCAGCAGGATGAGCCAGAGCAGGCAGAGCAATCAATGTAGCCCACATTATTAAAGGACAGTCATTAGGGTCGGGCATGGACCTCAAGTCCTGGGCAGTTTTTGCTTTGTGGGGGAGACCACTGCTGTTGGAAGGGATGGTAGCATGTAGGTGTGCATGAGCTTGGTCTGCAGAAATCGTGATACATACCAGGGCCCTGGGGCAGAATCTTTAATTGCATCAAAATTACAAATGTTATTCATTTAAACTGCCAGGACTTCTGTTCTCACAGCCTGGGGTGACCACATTATGACTGTCCCCACTTTGTGACATCATACAGAGCCAATAGTGGAAACATTTTTATAAACGGAGGGTTTGGAGCATGTTTAACATGACTATCCACCATCAGATTTATGACAGAAGGTGGACAGACCTAAATGTTGTGGCTCTTTGGTGTGTGTTACTTTCTGTGTTTAGTAGCTCCAAAAACCAGAGTTGACTCTTTGTTACAGACATACAGCAGTTTTGTTTACAGCCTTGTAAACGTCACCTCCAGCATGGCGTCAGCTGTGATGTAACATCTATGAACCTAACCTTACAATGTTCAAAGACTGAGAGAGACTCCACAGCTTCCCAGAGCTCATATGTGCACACAGGTTGCTTCTGAACAGAAGCAACAGACATGGGCGTACAAACCAGCAACAGAGGGAGCGATGGACTCTACAGTGCCTGAAAATCTAGGCCTCGTGTTTACAGGAAAAAATGAAATTCCCCTGTCACCGTGAAGCTATTACTCTACCTTTTTTGTTTGTTTTTTAAGTACAGCTTGAGCCTCCGTTCTCTAACAACACTATGCAACGTCCAGCTCTGACTCTTCTGCTTTCAAAAGACACTAAATCGTTAAATCCAGCAGAGCAGAGGCGGGGATGAAGAGCCGGATCGAGCTGTCGGGCGTCTCTGCACATGTTTTCCTTTTAAACTTGTCTCATGTGGCTGCTTTTAATATTTATGTCAAACAGGAAATCAAACGTGCCAAAGATGACGGACTGTACGCTGATGTTAACACACATTCCTCATACTGTGGATTCTGCATGACTTAAGCCTCAAGTGACCTACGTTTATACCAGCTGTACTGATATAGCTCTATGTTGCTGGTTTCTAATTTCCTAATAATAATTTTCTGGAAACCACTACTGTAACTTGGTGATTGGGGGATTTAAATAATAATTAATATTAATTTATTACTTGTGTGTAATTGGGAACATTTTTCTAGATGTAATAAATTATTTTCATTGGTTGACTTTTAGAAAGACTCCAGTTATTGAGATCAATTCATACAACGTGTCACTATTTCCAGGAAACTATTAGGAAATTATAGACTTGTACAAAGCTATTTTATTTTGGAGAAGCATGCATGAAGAGTTTATTAAATTGCTGCATTTCCTTTTGTGTCAGAAAGCGGAAATTTCCCACAATGGCTAACTTTGCATTAACAGGTAATACTGGTTTGTTACTGGTATAATGGATGTTTTATGTCCACCAGGGGGCGGTAGAACAACATGTTACCACTTTAGTAAGTTGTTGTGATGACTGTGTCTGCAAACTGTTGCCAGTTTAGACAAGCAGCAGGAATAAAGACACGTGATTGTCCATTACTGAGTTCGCCTGCTGAATATCCATCAAATCTAATTCGGAAAGTTATGATGCCAAAGTCTGTCACTGTTCCAGATGGTGATTCCCAATGTTTGGTTGACTGAACGATTGAACAGCGGTGCTTGGATAGATCTCGCCTTGGTGAACTTGTGTGTGCAGCGTTGCTACCATGAGACACTGCAGTCACATGTTTTTGCTACCATGAAGTCAATCAAAGCTCTCTTATCTTAGATCAGGACGTCTGCCTGTGATACGTGTGATACTATTTGCATTCTGCCTTTTAGTCATTTTAAATTATCCGGTGTTAACAGTCAGGGGGGATCTAAAAGAGTAGCTTCTGTCACATTTTCACAATCCTGAATCAATTATTCACCCCAAAAGTCAAACTTTCACTCTTTCAGCTGCATATTTGGTCTCCACCTACTCTAAGAATTGCCTCTTACAGTTCAGCTGCTACATGTAACACTATACTGATCGGCTACTTGGATAGTCTGTGTAGAGTTGAGGAGAATCCAACAAACAAAAGCCTTCAATGCTTGTGGCGTTCCTTTGAAATTGGATTAAGTGTTGGTCCTATTTGGAACAGAACTGCACTTTGGTGTAAAGTGCGACGAAGTCAGACCACAAGACTTTCATGATTTCATATTGACTTTGTGGACTTTGACTGATTTATGTCAAAATTTGGGTAAATATCACCGTGACCATGTCAATGTCAAAATAGACAATTTCAGTTTTAACCTTTTTATTGCTCAAATCAGCCCTAACTGATGCAAACATGGCTTCACCTTGTGGAAAATATGTCTTTAAGTGCGTTATCGAGAAGATATTACACCAGCTTTGTCTTTGTACTTTGTTTCTGCTCCCCTCAAGTTGCCAAAAGATATTATTGCAGGTTTGGAATATTTACAGTTAAATACCTTCTGATTAACCAGATTGTGATGCATGAGGCTTCATGCATCAGAATCTTCTGATCTTCTAACACATCTGGAACGCAGCATCACTATTAGTGTCTTCCTCGTTGGTCTGTTCCTCTGCATGATGCTGTTTTGTGCTGTAAATTTGAAATGTAAGGATCTTTACTGACTGCAGCTGACAGCATGACAGCAGCTCGTTGCCATTAAACCGTCACGGACAAACGTGTGAACTTTATAAGCTGAACAGTTTTCTTTAAAGCCATTGTTGAAGCTAATCGGTGTGTCTGTCTGTAAGATAGACCTGATACTTTAATGTTGTTGGAAATTGGGCCTTAAGTGTGCTCTTTCTGTTTAGTCTTCCTCTCTACCTCCCTGTGTTTCTACCTCCTGGTCCAGCGCTTTCTCAGCTCCTCACCTTTTCAGCTTTTGTGATATCAGATTAAATCTAAATCAGAAGCTTAAAATATAAAAGGCTGAGCTCAAATCAATCAACTTAAACACAAAATATATCTGAAATCTGACTGTTTGCTCGTGTTCTTTGAATCTCAGCTTTTCTCTCGTCTGCCTTTGTTTTTGCTGTATCTCTATAAAAATGCACTATTTGCACAGTTTGTTTCTTTGTGGCAGCCCCTTAAAGTGATCTGCAGTACCACATCATGTGTTGCTTTTTGAAATGATGGATTAAATAAATGAGGTGTTAACAAGTCATTGAAAAGCATCTGATCGTGTTGTTCAGTGATTCCTTAGTTCAGTTCAACTCAGACTTATACTGCGACGCTCAGTAGCATCTTTAGAGTTTTCTGTCAATCTACACAGAGGCACAAGCACTCACTGTGCTGGATCTATATGGGCTGTTCAGCACCTACGATGTTAAATATTAAAATGTTTTCATTATCAAAGTCTAATTCTTTAGGATTTAAACCCTTATATGGAAATACATATTTTTTCATGATATCACCATTGTTCTTTTTTGTTGAATGAAATTCCAAATTTCTTTTTATTCATAAAAGATTAACATTTTTTTTCCTGTAATTAAAATGGAAAGTTTAAAGTTTGTGAAATAGGAACATCCAGCTAAGAAGCCACTGTAGAAAAATACATTTAAAAACACCTTTTATTTCTTAATAACATCGTATACATTTTTAAATTCTCATCATCTATTTCTCAAAGTTATAAAATGCATAAATGTCTTTAAAACTGACAAAAATGCTAAATTCATAACATGAAATGCTGAAATTAATGTGATTAATGTGAGTAGTTTTATGGCTTCATTTATTGGTAAATGTTTGGAAACTTGTTTAAATATTAATCATTTCATTCTGCTTCCCTGCCTTTCTTTTGTCACATGATGGAAGTGTTACTTAAAAAAAATAAATCCTTTCTTTCAAATCAGGGGTCTGAAACTCCTGGTTTGAAACTCCAGCTAGAAGCCGGTTAGCTTAGCATTGCACAAAATTTGAAAGCACCAGGAAAACACGTGAACTGACCAAACAATGAAGAAAGTTCAGTTCAGTACAGGTTTATTTATACAGCGCTAAATCACAACAGGACTTTCTACTGAAAGGTAATTTATCCTAAAGAAAATCACCCCTACTTGTGGCTCGTGTATGTGAAGGAATACAATGCAATTTGGCCCTTGAAGCTGCTTTTTTTTGTTAGGGGGATTTGTTTGTTGTTCTTCTTTAAAAAGCAAAAAATGATTTAATATGAAGGCAAAACACAAGTTTGTTTATTTGGCAGTTTAAAGAAAGGCGTCAGTTAAGAGTGAGGAAAAATATTTGCATTTACATTTGCAGTTTAAAATGAAAAAAAAAAAAACAGCGAAAAGACAAAAAAAAACCCACTACATTTTTGGATTTCTGGATGTTTTCTTATTTATTTGTACTACTTTAGCACTAAAGTGGCCAGCAGGGACCCACAGCTCATTTAAGATTGAGTCCCTGTTACAAACCAGTGCTTTAGTTTCTTTTTACTCAAATCTACTGTGACACACACCAGTTTAAATGTTTTTATTTACATGACTACTTTTTAAAAATCTCCCGTCAAATGGAACAAAACTGTGATGCGCAATACAAACATCAGTTGAACTGGATCCACAACAAGAACAAACAAACTCTATGAAAGAAAAACAGCATATCAGTGAAATCGAGTGGAAACGTTCAGATGGCTACATTTAAAATTCCATAAGAAGCCCATTAACACTGTCACTCCTCTGTGACGCTGGGCTGATCATTGTCAAAAAACTCAGATGTGGATTACTCCAGATGTGAAAGTGAGCACTGACAAATTCTCCCTGTTTGATAAAACTCACAGCAATCACCTGAAGTATTAAAGAAATCTTCTTATGGAATTTGTTGACATGAAATGAAAAACGCATAACAAACAAACATCCAACACTGCCTTATAAGGAAAGATGATGGGAATCAATCTGTTGGTAGGAAACCGTGACCCTGGTATCAAAGACTATCCACCATAAAGAGACACCTGCAGTACTTCACAGGTTTTTACATATTTTATGGAAATAAACCACAGAGGCTTTAAATAACTACAGGTCATCTGCATGTTGGTCCAGTTCTATCTTTGCATTCACAGTGTTAAATGAACCTTTAAGGCCCGATTCTTGGATGTGTTTCAAATGCACGTTTGACACTTGAGAATACAGATGTAGAAAAATACAATCTACGCAATCAAAACTGAACAGCATCACCTCTTTTTTTTGTTGGCATTTACGTCTTTTTCTAGTTACTTTTTACAGCAACTGTAACGGCAGTCTCGCTTTTCATGCCCCTCTGAGTTTGGCAGGAGATTTACAAGAATCGATCGAGCTTCTCAAGGATTTCATTCCTCATCTTAGGCATGACCTGTGAAATATATTTCCATTATGCATATATGATTAAAAAGACAACATGGTTTAATGTGATCAGGAGGAAGTAAACTTACGTGTCTTTTCAAAGGTTCAGGTTGGACTCTATAAATCGGGGGGAAAACGTCTACTGTTTGTCCTCACACACGGAGGTCTGTAAAAAGAAGTCATGCATTTATAAACAGTGCACTGAAACTGTTACACAACGCAGTTTGTCAATATGACGTTCCAGCTAGAAGCCGGTTAGCTTAGCATTGCACAAAATCTGAAAACAACAGGGAAACACTAAGCAAACAATGAAGAAAGTTCAGTTCAGTACAGGTTTATTTATACAGCGCTAAATCACAACAGGACTTTCTACTGAAAGGTAATTTATCCTAAAGAAAATCACAGCAAGCACTTGGCGACAGCGGGGAAGGAAAAACTGCCTTTTAACAGGAAGAACCCTCCAATGGAACCAGGCTCAGGGAGGAACAGCCATCAGCACTGAGTTGTTGTATTAGTTAAGAATGGTTGAGATTTGTATTTATATCTCTTTCTTTGTATTATGTTTTAGTCTCCCCACAGAGTCACACTGAATCTTGTCCTCAAGCCCTTTTTAGGTCACGTCCTATTTTACTTTGACTTTGTGCCTGTTTGATCCTGGTGTTTGCTGGAGTTTGGTTGTTGTTTTGCTTCATGAACTTTGTACACTTGGAGTTACCTCTAATTTTAGACCAGCTAGCATTTTCTCAATAAAGGTATCAGAAAGCAAGAACAAAGACAGGGAATTGATGCTTACTTCACAATTTCATTCTCCAATTTAGATCCGATCAGCTCCTGGTTGCAGTTGTGTTTCATCAGCAGAAACTTGGCTGTGGGAAACTTCGGTGCGTCCATCTGTAGCTCATCACTGAAAGACAGATTCACTCAGTCACTTTGGCTAAAAGAGAAAAATGTTGCCTGGCTGCAGTAAAAGTACAGAAGATCAATAAAGTCAGAGTCATTCGAGGGTTGAGGATTTAGCAGCTGCCCTCGGAGTGTGCTGAACTGAAACAAGTTTGTGTTTTATTACTTAGAAGTTATAAGCTATATTTAACAGTTTGCACCATGTTACTTCTTTGGGACATTTTCTACATACAGCTGGCATCAATCTATAGTCAGTTGCAGATAGTTTCAAATAGAAAGTCAAGAATATCGTGCACGGGCACTGTGACCACCAGCTCTTAATCATCCTTTACATTTAGTGCATTTATTCTCAAGACTGGTTGGTATTAAGAGATTTTACACATGTACGGATCCACGTTCGGAACAGCCAGCTTCTCGTGTCACTGTAACAGCTGAATGTTAAATGTTGTCTCACTCTGTATGTTTGCGGTGATAACTGAAGCACCGACTGATGGGACGCTTTGTGAATGTGGACCAGCTGGTCGCTCCAGTCTCTGCTATGTGCTTCTCTGCGATGTTTCCATCCTGGTATCCTTCACGGGGCGCCATTTTGACTGGTTCAAAGCACCTGAATGAGATCAGGAAGATAAACAACTGAGCAAAACTGTTCACTGTTAGAGGAAGTAGGCAGATGGTTTAGTCTGTAAGAATGTGGAACCACTTCATTACATTCATTACATCTTATGAGCTCCACGAATAATTATAGTTACAGCATAGCATCTAAGTATTTCTGAGAAAAAGCTGCTTCCGCGTGATTTATGACATCCATCCATCCAAAACTGTCACAGGGCTAACGCATAGAAAGAGACAACCATTCATGCTCATCCATGTAATTATTCATTAAAAAAAATACATTTTGTTGGTTTATTAATAATATTTTTTATATGCATGCCCTTTCATTATTATTTAGAATCACCAATTAACCTAACCCCACTAAATGCATGTTTTTGGACACATGGGGAGAACATGCCATCTCCACACAGGAGGACCCAGCCAGTGGAGTCACACTCAGGACATTCCTGCTGTGAGACAACAGTGCTAACCACCACAGCACCGTGCTGCCCTCCAGAACAACAACTGTATTTTTTATCTTCTTTTTTTTTTGTTCTATTTTTTGCATTTAACATATTAAATGTAAAAAATAGAAAAAAACAGAGGAGTAACTGAGTAAAGGCAGCTAAGTACTTCACACTGATAGCGTCACACTCACTGACTGCAATGATTCAGAGCAGGGGTGTTAAATATGGGCTGCGGAGGCCAGAACTGCTCTACGAGAGACTACAAGCTGCTAACAAACTAAAAAAACATAAAAAAAAAGTCAACACACAAAATGTCAGTTTCATTTTACACAGATGAATGAAGAGCAGAGTTCTTTGGTCATGCATCAGGTAGAAACAAGTAGAAACTGTTTCATTTTCACTGACAGCACAATTAAGTTCCCACACCTGCTTTCACCCTGGACAACGTTTTCTTCAGACACAAAATTTAAACAGGTGGTCGGAAACATGACTGTCAGTAAACACGAGCCCATACAAAAGCAATTTTATATTCATTTGATATTTTTATATTTATACTTTTATATTTTCATCAGTTGCAAATTGTTATTTCTTAGATGCTCCATTTTTCTCCGTTACATTTATAATTAAATCTGCAAGAGGCGTTATGAGGGGCCCTCGCACCCCGGCGCATCGAGCCACACCCAACACCTACACCCATCACGTCTGATCTGATGTCACATTGATGGAATTCATGCGTAGAACCACGAGCTAAAATTTCATCTTGTTCAATGATGATTATAGTCGTCCCACTAGGTGGCGCTCTAACTATTACTGAGAAATCGCTTATCAAATAATTCTGAGCTTGACTGTCGACCCCTGCCTGCGATGTCTGAGTTCTAATTTCACTTTCAAGACAGAGAAGTAAAAAAAAAGAACAAAACAAAACAAATAATACTCTTAAAGCGAAGGCTGTCACGGAAACTCAAGCCTAAACTCTCACATAAATCCCATCCATCCCATTCGTGCTTCTTCTAGATAAGATCATTATTTTCCACCTCAGGTTATGTAAAGAATGTCGAGCTCGTGTCTGAAAGGTGCTGAACAATTAAGCGCAGCTTGCCTTTCTTTCCTCTGCTCTCATTTGAATTCCTCATGTTTGTCCAGCTTTAGAAATCAATAATGATTTTCCTATAGCCACAAGAATTTCTACTTTTTTCCCAGCATTTACATTTTCCAATCGCATTGCTGGAAAAAGTTGTCGTCACCATCTTTTGCACAGGTAACACGAACGCCTGGTTGTAGGTTTTTGTCTTTCACCGATACAAAACTCTCTTAGAAGCAACTTTATTCCTAAGTTTTTCCCCTGTTGGCTGCAAACGGTTGAAAACATTGTGCTTGTTTTAAAACTTTCAGGCAATATCCTTAGAATACCAGTACAAGTCTTGCTTCATAAGCCCAAAATATTTCCACTTGATCTGAAGTCTGAGATCATGGAAAAGCAAGTTGGACGGCTATCTTTCATATATTATTGTTCTTCTTCTTCTCCTTATTCTATGTTTTTATTAATCCTTTATTTATCCAGGTAAAAAATCTCATTGAGATTAAAAATCTCATTTCCAAGAGAGACCTGGCATCATAGCAACAAAAGTCACATACCACATAGGTATATAACATTTAAAACAAATACAATATCCCATACAAACATGTGTAAAATATACACATTGTTGTCAGCTGAATTCAATAAAAAAAAGTAAAACCCCAAAACAACATGTCAGTTGTTCAGATTTAGCAAAAAAATTTCATTATCTTTGTGTCAGTGAAACAACAACTTGGTTTTGATGCATCTTCTTCATTATTTCACAAAATATAAACCAAACAAACCACTAATCAGTCAATAAGGAGAATAACTAACAGATTAACTTCAACTCAGATGGAGCTCTAGTTTGGAGAGTTGTCGTACAAATTTTGAGTGGATGTGCACCTGTGTAGGTTTTACTTTTAAAGAAATAAGAGAAGCGTGGGAGTGCACCACAGGTCACGAAAAGCTCGTTGAACTGCTGTAATTTAGTGTTCCCACTGAGCAGCAGACAAAACTGAGTTAGCTAGATTACAAAAGGAGCTGCACAGCAAAACTAAGGCAGGTCAGTAAAGCCATCTATGGAAAAGTGGTTCAGGGGTTGAGACGCTCCTCTTGTAACCAGAATGTTGCTGGTTCGATCCCCAGCTGTGTTTGTCTTGGTTGTTGTGTCCTTGGGCAAGACATTTCACCTACTGCCCACTGGTGTTGGCCAGAGGGGCTGATGGTGTGATATGGCAGCCTCGCTTCTGTCAATTTGTCCTGTGGCAACTGTAACTTACCTCCACCAGTGTGTGAATGAATAGTGCAACTGTAAAGTGCTTTTAGGGTCTCGAAAAGTGCTATATAAATGCAATCCATTATTATTATTAAAAGAAACCTTGGAAAAGTAAAATTTGCTTCATTGTACTCTGGACTCTGAAAGTGGGATCAGGCTATAAAGAGCCAGAGATAAAGAGATTTGATCTTATTTAAGCAAAGAGGGCAGGTGCTGATCCACAATGCCCAACACAAATAACGGCAAAACAGACAAAGCAAAACTGTGGTTCACAAACTTCACCCATTTGTTGCACCACAGAAACTGATGCACATTAGTGCGTAAGATGTTAAAAGTCACAGATTTAGCTGGAAAACATGAGATTTGCAGAAATAATTACTTTCTTTCTTCCTCACACCATCCAGCTCACCCTCTGCTCCGACACAAAAACGGCACATACAACGTGAGACACAACAGATCGGTCAGCATCGTCACACACAGAACAAGGTTTTTCAGCTTCCTCCCCGGCACTGTACGACTGATGGCAAAACAAAAAACACTGAACACTTAAAATAACACAACACTACCTCACTTCAAATGTACATTGGGATTAAGTCACTGACTGATGTTGCAGTATACTCACTGAAACAGATTTGTGTAAATGTGCAATGTTATGTTTGCAGTACTAAGAAGTGCATTACCATCCTCTCTGTACAGTGTTTTTGTATATAGTAAACATGATGATTGAGATGATTGATCCATTAGTTGCTTTGTTTTTAATCTTGTAAAAATGTAACTTGGCCCGGAGAGCTCTGCGCAAATGGCAAATAAAAATCTTGAATCTCTGATCCTGTAATTTAACTATAGAACATTTTGATACTCCAAAGTCTGTTTCAGTAGGTTTGAACTTTGCCAGTTTCAAATTGTGTAACATAAACCATCTCATACATACTTATGAGCTCAGGCTTTTGGGCCTTTCTGGGATTTGAAGTGTGGCTGATGATCGAGTTTTAGTAAATCTGGCAATAAAACTAATAATAACAGTTTCATTCTTCTTTCAAAAATGGTTCCTGATAAAGAAGAGAATCACAGGAAGCAAACTTTACACAAACACACTGTGATACCGCTCTGACTGCAGCATTGTCAGCACTTACCCTCAGTTGTAGTTTGGATTTCAGCTTCTCCTCCGACATCCCAAAGCCAAATCAGAAATGTCCTCAGTTTTCTGCTCTTTTCAACTGGTTCTTTGACACTTGAGATTTTTGATCATTTGCCAAGTTAACTTTGCCACTCCTATAGAACACCTGCACGAAGAGGAATTTCAATCTGGAAAATAGCCAAGTCGCCTCATTTGATAAACCTCACCCTGCGTCACTGAAAACAGGTATGCTGAGTTAGGTAACGAAGTTGTTTGCATCTAATCCGTCAGGCTCATAATAGTGGTGGAAAATGTTACAAATTCTGTTATTTGATATTTAAGCAGTGGAAAATTCATTGTGCACACCAAAATAAATCACAGTTATGATGCAAGCAACTCTATAATATAGTAAATTATTATAATAGATGGTAAGGTTATGGCATGGTACTGAGGGTGACCCAGTGTTTGCACTTATTTAGAAGTTACAAACTACATAAATTACTTACATCTACACTGTAATTTAATGTGTTTTTATAAGGTGCTGTCAATTTTTTTTTTAGCTTCTTTGCCTCTGAAACACTTTTTAATGAGACGACCTTACAAAGATTTTAAAATGCAATTGAAGGCCCAATTTTCAGGATTTGAACCTCAAAACAAAACTGGTATGAACAACAAAGTATCAATTTATGCTGTTAAGTAATGGAAAACTATAAAGAAATTATGTTCCTACATGCATATGTATACATGCATGTATGGAGTATACAAGCATTCAAATGTATGCATACTGCCTACTCAAATCAGAGAGATTATAAAATTATGATGACTGGTTATACTAATATGATATAAACAAAGAGAAACAAAACAAATTTAACAGTACAATTCAACATTATTGCAAACAACACAGGAAATTAATGTTGAAGAAAATCATTAATTTGGTTATTTGGCAAGTAAGTCAGTGAAACAAGCATTATAATTCTAAATGCACATATAATTTGAGTCCTGCTAGTTTTTACTATCTTGCTCTGTACTAGTTTATAATCATTATTTTCCCCTTTTTGTTTAGTTAAGCTTCTGTCACTCTCTGTGTCAAGTCCTTTGTATTTACTTCATTCATAATCTGGATTTTCTTTCTTCAGTTACTTCACATGTTTTATTTTGGAAGGTTATGTTCTTTGTTTCCTCATCTCATTAGTTAGATTCAGCTGTTGTTGGGACGATGAGCTCTGTGTGCATTGTTTTACCTCGTTGTGTCACAGCTTTTAACACAGTGGTTCCCAAACTTCAATACAATAGTAAACTGCAATAAATTACAGGTTGCAATAAACTACGTCTTTGAAATCACAGAAAGAAAAAACATCTTTATGGTGTCATTATTTTATGTGTAGTTGGGTTTTGTTCCTGTGTAAGAATATTCAACATTGCTATCAATACATTTTTCAAAAAATGCCTCTCTGTGCAAAATGGGTTTAAAAACATAAACAACTCCCTGAGAAGAAAACAACATTGTTGTGCAAAAATAACAAATTTAATCCTCACATTTTTGAGTGACTGATTTGAGCCTGCCTGTTGCTCCAGATCTTCTCAAACCTGGGTTGCAGTTTTGAGACTGCCACTCTGATTTAATTTTCAATGTCCAGCTTTGATCGATATTTCCTCTTGATTGAAGCCACAGCAGAAAAGCAGAGTAAGTAGGATGTGGCAGAAGGACGGAAGTTTTACCCAGCAGTGGTAATCTTTCTCGACTCCAATCCAAAAAGCAGGCAGAGTCTTTGAATTAAACTGCAGCCTCTTTGATGAATCAGAGATGAGATCAATCAACTGTTCCTC
The DNA here is from genome assembly GCF_900408965.1 of Simochromis diagramma. Taxonomy (NCBI): domain Eukaryota; kingdom Metazoa; phylum Chordata; class Actinopteri; order Cichliformes; family Cichlidae; genus Simochromis; species Simochromis diagramma. The sequence continues at coordinate 298,871 of NW_024387233.1, read as the reverse complement.
CTACGATGCGCTGATGTCAGCAGGGGTTGAAGGGGCCACAGACCCAGTCGTAGTCTTTGGAATTCCGCACCAGGAAATATCTCTGGAATTGTTTCTGAAGGCCGGACGTGTTGTTTCATGCATGAGATTACTTTGTTCTGCAGTTTCTTGTCTTACATGAATAATTTTAAATTCACAATTGAGTCAACATTTTCACCTTTCACTCACAGCTGCCACATCTCAAGTTTTCTGACAAATGATGAGACTTTATCTGCTACATGTGGGAGGTGAATGTTTGTGCCCTGCATATGCAAATTCAGTTTCAGGGGCCTGCTCCCCCCCCCCCCCCCCCCTCCCCCCAGGGGGCAGGCCCCACACTTTGAGAAGCTCTGGGTTAGTTCATAGACTGTTAGACTTGATAGATAGCATTAACAACCTGCTAGCTGCAAATAATCATGTTTCTGAAGTTCTGCAGTTCTGAAAGCGGACAAAAAGCAAACATAAAACAAAATATAACATACAGAAATTGTTTTCTATATGAGATCACTGCAAAAAGTGCAGCCTTACCCAAGTCATGCTACTGTTACTAATTTTATATTAAGATTGAAAAATCTAGTTGGTATTGGTAATAGTCTCAGTTATAGTAATAAATCACACAGCAATAGTGCATTCATGTGGTTGTAAAAACCGTGATAATATATTAAGTAATCCAAAGTATTCAGAATACATTACTCTCACTGAGTAACATACGTTACAAAATACATTTTGGGTCATGTAGTCTGTAATCTGTAGTGGAATATATTTTAAAAGTAACCTTCCCAATGTTGGTAAACAAGGAAATGAACTCGATACTAAATTATAAGATCTGTAAAGATCTGGATCAATTCTTACCACAGTTGCTGACTCTGAATAAAAATCTGGACAAAAAGAGATCCACGTTATTAAATAAGCTTATGTTTAACATACGGAGATGTTATTGAACTGGATTAAGGAGCAGTCCCCCTACTGTAACTTAGTGTTGCAAAGAAATTTGATCATTCTGCCCTCTGAATGGCTCAGTGCAAATTTAAGTGGATAGTGACCATAATTTCATGGACATATGGCGACTTCTGGTGGACTACTTGCCCTGCGATCTGAGAGAGAGGATATGGTTCAATGCAGAGGCATAGATGGGACGTGTGTGTTGTTATGTCTGCGCTTTCACAGGCCCGCTAGTTCAGACTTATTCCTGTTAACGAAGCAAGATGAACAGTGATCGATCGATTTTACTTGCTAGCAAAGGGAGCTGGACGGCAGCAGTCCTCTGCCCTTGGTGTCAAACGAGTCCAAAGAACCAGCTTCCCCTGCAGCCTTTTATTTGTGTATTATAGTCACATAGGATGTGACTATAATAACACACTACAGCCTCCCCCACACCATTCAACAGGCTGGGGAGGGGGTCAGAAACAAAGGAATGTCTTTTATCACATAGTTTGAATTAGAGATGGACCGATCCGATATTACGTATCGGTATCGGTCCGATACTGACCTAAATTACTGGATCGGATATCGGAGAAAAATAAAAAATGTAATCCGATCCATTAAATATCACGAAAGCACCTCGAAAAACTTGCAACACGCCGTAACTCACCTCAGAACGTTAGCACGTCGGAGCAGTATGCATCACGTGATAGAGCGGCTGCAGCATGCGGGACCTGTCGGTGGTCTGGATAGCATTTGGAGCTTCGCTAGCAACCCGGCAGTTCATCTCCGACAAAGTTATCCCCGAGAGAAGTAAAGCAAGTGTGTAAGTTCATCTCTGAATGTTTGTAAAGCATTCCTGCGTTAAGCTTAACAAGCGACTGCCTCTTCTTGCTGCTACTTCAATCATGAAACTGCTTAACGATCAGCTGATCGGCTTTTCTGTCGCGAGTCCGTCTCTCTTCTTTGTTTTTGGCCCACTTTGCACCAGAAAGAGGAAACCAGCGGCTGAACAACAGCAGCACGTTTAAGCTTGATCAGCTGTTGTTAGAATGTATTTAATATTACTTTCTACACCAGGATCTTTTTCTACGTAGCTGACGGCTGGTAACTGTGCAGGGGCGGATCTAGCAAAGTTTAGCCAGGGGGGCCGATAGGGCATTAACAGGGAAAAGGGGGCACAAAGACATACTTTTCTTTCTTATTCTCATTTAAAATGTCGAGCTTTTAATAAATAATTATCTGACACCCAAAGTTTTAATTTGATGTAAAAGGAATAGAAGTCAATTACTGTATATAGTAACTATTAAGTCTAATATACCCTAGTAAGCTATAGTCCTTTTTCCTTTGGGAAGGTACCATCTGTGCAGTCTGCAATTTTGTTGAAGAAAGATGTTGAATCTATTTAATATTTCTTGAAAAATAATTGATTTCTGTGCATTTTTTTTCACACTGCATCAAATTAAGGTTGATTACGTCGATTAAGCATCACGAGATGGAGCGTGAGGGGTGGTTCCCTATTTTTTATTTTTTTATTTTTGTTGTTGCTGGGAGTTGGAACCCTATTAGTTAGGTTGCTTAATATTTACGCTAAGTACTCTTTAAAATACCAGAATAGGGAGGATGGTGTAGGTTTAAGTTTATTAGATTGATCAGTGTTGCTGAACTATGAAATATTTTTTTTTGCATACAGGTATAACAGAATAGCTTTAGTGTTGTTGTTGTTTTAAACTTGAGTATGAACTTATACAAAATGCAGCAAGATATTTAAAAAAAAAACAGTTTTGTTGATTAAAAAACACTATATCGGATTCATATCGGTATCGGCAGATATCCAAATTTATGATATCGGTATCGGACATAAAAAAGTGGTATCGTGCCATCTCTAGTTTGAACCAAGACTTACAAGTTTAAGTACAATAATGGCAACATTTAACAATTTGACTCCAACAGTGTATAGCTGTTAAATCAGAGATTAAGTTACTGAAATTTTGTTTGCTCAGTGTGCTGGGTGTGTATGAGCATTACCTTTTTTCTTTGTTCTATAGTCTAAAACTAAATAAAAAAGTGATGATTTTAAAGATCTTATTTTAGGTCAGATTTTTAATAAGCTGCAGGAACCCTGTTCAGTGCGAGTAGAGAACAGCCAAGTCTCCTCTAATAAACCTCCATCTGTGCTAGTGAAAACAGTTCATCTGACTGTAAACATGTTTCCATTTGTCAATTCAGTCTTCACTCTGAAATACAGGAAGTGAAATCACGGCTCAAACAGTTTATTTTAATTTTTTATTTTACCGTTCCAGAATTTCAGAGCACAGCCTGAACAAGAAAACATCTGCAGAACATGTTTTAAAACACATGCAATAAAAACTTGATAACATGACAACAGTTTTGTTCATCCAACTGCTGGAACAAAGCTAACCATTCGCCACGAACACTGACGCAGAACAGTGTAGAAAGCTTAAAATTTAAGTAGCAGAACATTTTCATTCAAAGTTACCTGATTAGATCTTTACAGGAGATTCCATCTGAACTCTGTGGAGCCTGATCTCAAGGGTTTTGAGTCTGACCCTGAAACCAGAGGATCTTTCTGTCTCTGCAGATTCACTGTGATCCAGTGATGGGAGTGATTTCAGCCCTGAGTGATCACGCTGATGTTTGCACAGAGCAGACAATGAGGTGAATGTTTTGGCACATTGGTAACAGTGAAACAGTTTTTTAGTAACGTGGGATCGTTTGTGTGTGGTGTATGAACTGAGATTCCTGAAGCTCTTGTCACACTGGTCACAGCTGTAGTTTCCTTCCATGTGTGTACGTTCATGATGGTTACAAGCAGATGAACATGAGAAGCTTCTGTCACAGTGTCTGCACTTGTATGGTTTCTCTCCTGTGTGGACACGTTTGTGTATTTTAAGGCTACTGGCACTAATGAAGGATGACCCACACTGATCACAGAGGTGATTTTTAACCCCACTGTGAATCAGTTCATGTTGTTTTAAGTCACTTGGTTTGGGGAAGCCTCTCCCACATTCTTTGCAGTAGTTCAGTTTTTCTCCAGTGTGTCTACGTTGATGTAGTATTAGGCTTCGCTGAAGAATGAAAGTTCTCCCACAAAGGTCACAGAGGAAGTCTTTCCCACCACCACAGTGATGACAGGGTTGAGAACTGGATCCACCTGTGTCGCTCTGCTTCTAAACAAAGACACAAAGACAGTGTAAGTCAGTACGAAGCTGCATCCTTGATGGATTGTTGGAGCACTACGGGCTACTGTAGTCAGGAGCCTTGCAGAGTAATACGTACAGTGCTTTAACATAATATTGCCGTATGTTGTGTGTATAAGGACCCCAAAATGGCACCTGTTAAGAGACATGCTTATGAAACTGATTTCAAAGTCAAGGCTGTCAGCCACGCATTAGAACATGGGAATAGAGCAGCTGCAAGAGAATTCAACATTAATGAATCAATGGTACGGAAGTGGAGGAAGCAAGAAGAATGAGTTGAGTAAAGCTTGACTTATCTGACCATTTTGTTTTGCTTAATGCACCTTATGGTCCAGAGAATACGGGACACTTCAGTTTTATGATACAAAGTTTTGTGGATATTATACATGGTTATGCTGAGGATATGTCAGCCAATTTCCACTAGAAATGCCATTTGGTTAAAATGTTAGCAAGGAATTTGCATTTGCACTGTTAAATTTTTATATACAAAATAAATTCATGTCTTTTTTTTCACTAATAATGTTGTGGAGTTGTAAAGTATTTTGTCTCACGTCAATTATATCATCAGTTATGTTGCTATTGCAAATTTTCAAATATATATATATATATATATATATATATATATATATATATATATATATATATATATATATATATATATATATATATATCGTGAAAAATATTTTTGGGCCATATTGTCCCGCCCTAATGCCACGATAAGGCACGAAACTACCTGAACATTAAATAACGCCATCATATCTATTTTCAGCACTTTTAGTTTTTCATGATCGTGTAAACAAAAATCATAACTGAAATGAAAATCTGAATAATCACTCAGAGCTGCTTTTCCATGCAGTAGAATTGCTAACATGCTAACACAGTTTAATGAGCAGAGTTTTTCCAAACAGTCAGGCTAAAATGACAAGATAACAATATAAATACATACCTCACAGTAACTGCACTTGGAGAGTCTCTTTCTGGTGTGGATCTGTTGGTGTCGTCTCAGGTAATGTATAGTTTTAAAAGTCTTCGCACACAGGTCACATTTATGAGGTCTCTCCTCAGTGTGGGTAAACATGTGGCCATGTAATTGTGTGTCTGTTATAAACTGTTTGCCACACTGATCACACCAGTACACATCATGTCTGGTGTGAATGCGTAGGTGTATGGTTCGGCTGAACGGCCGGCTGAAGGTTTTTCCACAAATCTCACAGCTGTATGCCTTAATTCCAGAGTGACTAACTAGATGCCGCTGTAAGCTGCTCTTGCGAGAAAAAGCTCTGCCACACTGATCACAGCTGTACGCTTTAACTCCACTGTGAATGACCTGGTGTGCTTTTAGGGAAAGCTTCCAGGAAAAAGTCTTTCCACACTCATCACAACTGTACGGTTTCTCTCCAGTGTGGATGACCTGATGACGTTCTAGTTTATACTTCACAGTAAACTCCTTCCCACACTCGTCACAGGTGTGTGTTTTCTCTCCCTTTCTTCTGTGAGGTTTGTCGGCCTCCTGAGAGCGCTGACTTCTCGCTCCATGTTGGTCCTGCAGTGACAGAGATACAAACAGAGGCAGTGAGTGAAATGCAGTCGTAGGAACAAACTCAACCTTCAAACTCCCTCCATTAACACTAGTTTTAAACCTGTGGCACCAAACACCTTAAAGGTCTCTTATCCCCACCTGCTGGTAGTTCTAACACATTACATCCAACCTGGTGTTAAAAATAATTAAGACCAGGTTGGATGACTGTTCAAACAGTAAAATCATGCCCATCCCTCCTACTTATACACAAATATTAATGCTAACATGCTAAAACACTCATAATAGTAAAAAATGTTTACAGGTCTATGCTTTTTTTAAAATATTTCCCGTTCCTGATATTAGTTTGTTCAATGACAACAGATCCATTGTAATAGTTAACAGGTTCTTAGTCATTCAGGTCATCGTACTCTAAGGAGCTTGGAAGGCAAGCATGTTCAAGCTTGCTTGAAGACGTTTCACCTCTCATCCCAGAAACTTCTTCAGTGCTAGGGTCAAATGGTGGAGAGTCCCAGATTTTAAACTTAATGGGAGTTTCCCCCAAAAGGGTCATGGACCCCTATTGATCCTCTACCTGATCACACCAGCCATGGTGTAAAAACAGGTGTGGGTCACAGTCAGCCAAGGTTTCAGGTGAATCTATTATGAAACTTAACTCCACCCTATCATGTGATTTCCTGAGGGTTTTTTCCCCCTGTCCAGTTTGGCACCGTAACAATAAGATTTATTGTCTGAAGGCCAAAGAAAATGTTTGGAAGGGGCTCGACTGAGCCACAGGTGCCAGGCACCACCAAGCAGCCACCAGGAGTGAGCCAGTACACAGCTGAGCGCCTAAACCACCACACCTGGGGGGGTCTGAGATGTTCCCAGAGAGGTGGAGTTAAGACCCGACTTGACATATAAGCATAGACAAACAGGCACAATCATGCATCCCCACCTTCATGCACACCCATAAAAATACTCAGCACTCGCCCAACGTGGAGACAAACACAAATATACACTGTGCACACACTAACACTCCCCCACTCTGTATCCCCAGGTCCAGGTGCCATCACCCACGGAGGGGCAATCTGCTCCCAGACCCAGGAGATGCTGCCCTGTGCTCTGGGGTGGAGACAAGCAGACCGTCCCCAGTCCTGCAGCAGCAGAGAGGCCCAGCATCCCAGACCCCGACTAGATGGGCGACTCCTCCTGGCCCCTCATGGTGAACAGAGAACAGGAGTGTGAAGACCCCATACCTCTCGCCACCCACTCATATGTAGTGTTTCTGTGTGCTGTTTTAAAGTGCATTTAAATCATGGGAGGGGCTGTGATTCTTTTCCCTGCACGCTGAGCCACTACAGCTGATTTTAGGGTTCCCACCTGCTCAATCCCACTTTAACCTCTTCCCAGGCTGCATGGTCCTAGTTTAGAGGCAAAGTCACCCTCTACAGTGTAGGCAACAGAAAATACACATATGTTTTATTTTCCTTCATTTTCCACTTAACTGATGCAAACACCTTTATTAGAAATAAATAGTTTGTATTTCATCTACTAATCTTATTTTATTATTACATTAATGTAGCACAAGGTTCAGTTAACTTTGAAGAAAAACAGGTGGTAAAAATGTTCTTCAAGGAGCTACTTTTACTTTCTTACTCTGATTACATTTCAGAGCCCGTACTTTTTCACTTTATCTTGAGTAAAGAAGTTAAATCAGTACTTCAACTTTTACTAATAAACTTATATGTGTTCTTTAGGCGAGAAGACATCACATATTTACAAAAGTGCTCAGATGTTTTCAAACACGTCTGTTACCCACCAGCTCGATAGCAGACGAGGATCATTTGAGCCCGGCAAGAACAGCGGACTCCCACAAACCATTTTCAGACCCCCGCAGGTTAAACATAATATATAAGTGTCTAGATTTATTTCATTGTTTTATTGTTCCTGAGTAAATCGGTTTGGCTGAGATTAAAGTTAAGCCTCATAACATATTATAGCAAAGTTACATAATATGGGGCCTATTATGTAACTGCTATAATGGTAAAAACTCAGTAAAAATCGCATCAAGTACACTGGTGTTCCAATTGTACAAATCATACTTGAGATTTGAGAAAGGGCCATAGATTCCTCACCTCCTGTGTTGAGCTCATTGTTTCCTCTGCAGTGACTCAGCTGAGTCCAGATGGCTGAAAATGTTCCTCTGCTGCTCCGTCAGACTCTTCTCCTCCTGCTGATCAGCTGGGACACAAAACAGATCTTTGTTAGGCTCCACACTGCACTGAAGAGTCAAAGTGTCTCATATGTTCATCTGACAACACAAAGTACAAATTTCACTCTGATTGCTTGTAGAAATCTTGTGAGACGTGTTGTGCTGCAAAGTGAGGAAACTCTCTCACTCACTTATACTTCAGGAGGAACTTTGTGACATTGGCTCTAATATTCTAAGCAGCCCTTTACTATGACAGGGCCAGAAAGTCCTATTTGAAGGTTTGGGAGAATCAATCAGTCTTTATTTATAAAGCACTTTTCATACAGAAATGTAGCACAAAGTGCTTTACATGGTTAAAAGCACCCCACCCCACCCTCCAACTCACTCCCAACACTCTCATTAACATAAACGATCATGAATACCCCCCCCCCCCCCCCACCCCCACACACACACACACACTTAAAGAGTAAAATTGGGCTGGGCACACATGAGCCCGGTGAGGAAACACTATCACAAGGGGCTCTCTGCACTGGGAGCCGGTCACAGACCGCAGCCTCCAGGCTGGGCACACAGCAGGAGGGAGGCAAAGAAGCCCCCCAGCCAGGCTGAGAGGACCCCCAGCAGCCCCAGTTGATCACAGCCCCGGTGCAGAGAGCCCCCTCCGAGGAAACACTGGAGATATGACAATAGGATATATACAGGATAAAACGATAAAATAAATAAGAATGGGATACAATATAAATATAAATAGTAAGAAGATAAAAAATCAATAAGAATAAAATGAATAAATATTAGGTAAAACCTAAATTAATAATATAAATAGAATAACAAGATAGAATAAATAAGCATAAAATAAATAAACGTTAGGTAAAAGCTAAATTAAAAAGGTGGGTCTTGAGCCTGTTCTTAAAAACATGTACGTTCTCTGCGGCCCTTTCTTTTCTTTTACCTTTATTTTACCAGGAAAAGTCCCATTGAGATTAAAAACCTCTTTTTCAAGGGAGTCCTGGCCAAGAGGCGACAACATGTTAAAATTACAAAGTTACATACATGTTATAAATAACAATTACATTTTATAAAACATTTTTCTCTGGCTCTCTCACATTTTCCCTGAGCTCACTGAAACGCTGCCTCTCCGTGAGCATGTGTCCTGACTTTAGGAACAATCAGGGCAGTAATCAATGCGACTGGTAATAAAAGATAAGTTACTAAACTCAACATGAACTGAACTCACAGTAAAGTTAGCTCGGTGCTTACCTTTAGATGAGCCCACAAACCGAGAGAAACTCCGCGATGAAGCTGCAACTCTTTCCAAACACAGGAAACAGATCAGGGAGCAGAGACCCACGTGGTTCACGCTGATCTCAGCTACGATCCAGGAGACAAGGGTGGGCAGATCGATGCAGATATCGATCCAAACGTTGGTTTAGTTTGTTTTATCATCCAAAATCAGGATTTTACTCGCTTAGGATGAAACGGCAACTCCGTCTGCGTAAACTGTGTCCAGCATGTGATCCCGGAACAGACTTCTTCTTCTTTGTATTGGTTATTGGCGGTTGTCAAACACCAAAATGGTGCATTACCGCCACCAAGTGGTGTGGAGTGAAACGTCGATACCAGAATCCTCCCTAAATGTATACTCTGTTTTAAAAACTGGAATAAGGCCTGACAACTTTCACTTCTTGAACCCTTTTGCAGTAAACTTACGTTTTGAACAGCGGGCGCGTCAACATTATTCAGCTTCTCGGCGACTCAAAGGTTTGACAGTCACCAATAGTAGTGATCAAACCAATATTTCCAAATCTTATTCCAGATATGACCACCTCCTCTCTCCTACTCCTTCCGGTGCTTCTCATTTCTCCTACCCTCCTTAAATTTCTTTCTCCCTCCCACTGTTTTTGTCATGTTTCCTTTATTTATTGCCTTATTATACTCGTTATCTCTGTCTGACAGAAGTTAATATCCAGGTCAGTTAACCCATGTTTTGTGGCTTTCTTCACAACTCTGTCGTTTCATTTCCTCTGACTCCATAGTGAGCTGGAATCCATAAAAAGCCAACTATATATGATGACCGTGGCTCAGGGGGTTGGGAAGTGTATCTGTAACCGGAAGGTCGCCGGTTCGATCCCCGGGCTCTCTGTCCTGGTCGTTGTGTCCTTGGGCAATGCACTCTACCCTACAGCCTACTGGTGATGGCCAGAGGGGCCGATGGCGCAATATGGCGGCCTCGCTTCTGTCAGTCTGCCCCAGGGCAGCTGTGGCTACAACCATAGCTGCTACCCCGGTTTGACTGGCTGTATTTTGATGCCAGCCCCCAGGCCTCTGGTAGAGGACCTGAGCTTGAATGATAAACCACCTGTACGGGCGAGAGGGGAATTTATCATCTTTCTGTCTGGTTGGTTTTTTTTTTTAGCATCTATTTTTTATTATTTGGTAAGAGTGAATTCTGGTCCACACTAGTTAGTGGTGGCAATGCCCCACCTCCTTATTTGCAAACCACCAAAAAAAGTGAGCATGCACCAGGAGAGGAAGACTGTGTCCAAATTCAGGGGATTGATACTTCAAATGCCGTATTTGTAGGCAATTATGTCACAGCGATGCGATGAAGGCTTTCCAAAGTCGAAGAGTCCTCCGAATGTGGTGACGAACGTGTCCTACTTTTCCACAGATTTCAAGGATGTGTCTGGTGTATCCTTTGTGGCCCACCATATCCCAGGATTCACTGCGAGTCATACAGGAGAATTTTTCCTCATAAGAATAGCAGACAAAGTAGGAGTTACTGCTGGAGAGGAATACACTATTAAATGAAGTATACGAAAATCTGGTCATATAAAAGTTACATTTTTGTAGCGGTTGTGTTGTTAGACTTTGGGCATTTGCATATGTTTTTTTTTTAAAAATTAATATAATCTTTGTAAAAACTGCTCGTAGACTCGCTTGTATGGTGGGTCCTGTGATTTTTCATGTATTGCCGCTAACACACAGCTGATTTAGATTTTTAGAATTAACCTTTTTGTGATATGCTTTGGTACCAAAGAGCAAACGGCTCAATTTATTAAAATCAGGCAATAACAATAACCTCTTCACTGGGGTGAAGAATCCAGCCACTGTGGCATGGAGGTACAAGAATAAATCAATTTACACATCATATTGATTTGGGTACGGTTTATTAACCCTCATGCTGTACAGAACCTGTGGTGTCCAGATTGTAGATGGATTTAGGGATAGATATTTGATGGCACCTGTGTGTGAAGTCCAATAGACTTGGACATAGAGGATTGGGTCAGGGTCCGAGGTTTCGAGCGATCTAAGGCAGGATCAATAACACAGTTTAAGTCACCACCCAATATTAAAAGATGGCGAAGGACCTCATTGAAAGCCACACGGGCCCGCGCTGTCTTAGCGGTGTGGTTGGTGAACACAGAAATGCTCATATTATTTATCTGAACCCTCTGCAGCTCCCTGGCCATCTGGAGAATCCTAGCACAGTCCGCGTAATAGTGCAGCTTCACAATCATAGCGCGGGGACTGTTCCATCTCCGTAACTGTGCTTCTGAGGCCAGCGAATTCCTTCTGCATGGTCATTATGTCTGAGGAAAGGTCAGTTTTTAGTTGCTGTATGTTGGACCTGATAGATTCTCTGCAAACGCTGCCGTCAGTTCCTTTTTAAACAGTGCTGAAATTTCTTTACGAAGTTCAGAGAAGAGTTCAGCCTTCGTGAACGTCTCCGTATCAACGAGCAGCGTGTTGGGCGACCCAGGCAGTGGCGAAGTTTTACCATGAGGCGGGGATGCAGTGTTAGCAGCAAGCCACAAGTTTGACTGAGAGGTGTTTGCGCTCTTATTAACCTTACGCGACATTCTAAACGCAAACAGCAAAAACATTCTTGTCTCGGAACTATACAAAACAGTTGATATATCAAAAAAGAAAAAACACGTCAAAATGTGCTTGGAAATACTCGTTAATAACTAGACTCTGTAGGAACTACTAGGGGAGGTAGGATCTAGATTCTGTGTTTTTAACAGAGGGGTTACCTCAGCATGTTTAAAATAGGACGGAACACAGCCTTGCCTCAGTGAATTGTTGATGATGGATAGTAGTGTGGGACCATTGCTGGTGAGAGTCCCAGACAGGACAGAGGGAGGTAATATATCTAAGGAGCATGATGAGGATTTCATTTTACCTATTACTGCAATTAAGTCATTGAGTGTGATTGGAGAAAAAGAAGTAAATGACCCGGGACAACAAGGGGCATCTTCATAAGGGGAGGCACTTGAGGAGATTTTGGATCTCAAGTCCATCACCTTATTTACAAAGTAATTGAGGAAAGTGCTACAGTCTTCGTCAGAAAGAAACACAGCATGCTGAGTTGGAGGAGAAACAATACAATTGATAGTATCAAATAGAATTCTTGGGTTATTTTTAATGACGATTTATGAGATTATTGAAGTAAGTGGATCTGGCCTCTTTAACTGACTCATTATATAAGTGAAGAAGTTCTTTGAAGTGTTCCCGATGGACAACCAGCCCAGTGGACTTCCAGAGACGCTCTGCTTTTCGACAGGAGCATCGAAGACCACGGGTTTGATTATTTAACCATGGTGTGCAGGAACTAACAGTGCAATGACTAGTTTTGAAAGGAGCAATCTGATTAAGAATGGCAAGACAGTGTTCATTAAAAGAATTAATAAGAATGTCAACCTCGTCAGAAGAAGGTTTAAAATTAAAAAAGGTCTCTACATTTCTGGTTTATGACTTCCAATCGCTACTAAATATCAGAGCCACTGTTGTAGAGCAATCCCGACTGGCCCAAGGACGTGAAGATTTTCATATCCCACCTGTGTTCGAGACTGTACCACTGTTCCTCCGGTGCGATCCACAATGCCATCCCACCAGGAAGAAATGCCAAAGAAGGCGAGAGAAACGGGGCAGTGTATTGGTAAAATTCAAAAATTTCATGGCTGCTTCACCAACGGCTAATCCTTACGCTCTTCTGAACAAATTTGCCCATGAAGTTGTTCATCTCCGGGCGATCCCTGGAATTGGTGCACCTATTGGAATTGGCCAGCAACCCTGTGTTAGCTAGATTGGCTCTGGTTAATGCGAGGTGCTAAAAAATATAAAACCTTTATTTTGAATGACTTCTTCACCACTCGTCGCTTTAATTTTCTTCTGATGACAGCAACTTAACTTGGGTGAGTTAAGCTCGCTATAGACCATCTCTCCCTTCTGTAATCATTGGAAACATAAGATCTTCACGCAATAAGATAGATGAGTTCACGTCGCTAACCTGGTCACAGAGGGGATACCGGCAATGTAGTAACACCGCTAACTCCAGACACGAGCGTGACGTTACCGAGATTCCAGCTACTGCGAGTGGACAGGACAAGAGACAACGGTAAGAGGAAAGGACGGGGGCTGGCAGTGTTTGTGAATGACACATGGTGTAAACCCGTGCACATCACTGTAAAAGAACCACTCTGCAGCAGAGACATTGAGCCTTTAGCCGTTTAATATCAGGAGACTTTAATCATGTCTCTCTGAACTCCACACTGCCCACCTTCACACAGTATGTGACATGCTCAACTAGAGACAATAAAACACTGGACTTACTGTACGTCAGTGCAGAAGAGGCATACAGTTCATCACTTCTCCCTTCCCTGGGTAGATCTGATCACAACCTGGTGCACCTTGTCCCTGTGTATAAGCCCTTAGTGCACAGGGAGCCACCAGCCACCCGCACAGTGCAGAGATGGTCAGAGGAAAGCGAGGAGGCTCTTAATGACTGTTTTGAGTCTACTGTGTGGGAGGTGGTCTGTGAAACCACGGAGAGGACATCGACAGCCTGGGGACATGCATTACAACAAAACAATGTTGGCGAAGTCTGGAGAGGCCTCAGAACCATCTCAGGGCACAAACGTCAGAACTCTCTGCCTGGCAGGGATGTGAGGTGGGCAAATGAACTGCATCATTTCTTCAACAGGTTTGATTCATCCATGAGGCAGTCTCCAACATCGGCTGCAGACTCACCCACACCCACTGCTGCTGTTCCACCTCTGACACCTCAGATACTTAACACCTCCTCTACTCACCCTGGTCACTCCTCCCCACCCCCAACAACAGCATCCAATAGACACTTAACACAAGGCTCCAGCCTGCCTCTCTCAACCACCCAGCTTAGGAGGGAAGTGAGGAGGATTAAAGCCAGGAAAGCTGCAGGTCTAGATGGCATCAGCTCAAGGGTTGTCATGTCCTGCGCAGACCAACTGTGTGGGGTGATGGAGCACCTTCTCAACCAGAGCCTGAGGCAGCTCTGGAAAACCTCCTGTGTTGTACCAGTGCCAAAGACCTCAACGGCTATGGGCCGGTGGCTCTGACATCCCACTTGATGAAGACCCTGGAGCGGCTGGTCCTGGCTCAGCTTCGGCGCCTGGTGAGCTCATCACTTCAGTTTGCCTAGCAGCAAAAACTGGTTTGCAAAAAGGCTGCAACTTCAGTGGTGTGGCTTTGTTCCGTCAGATACACAACAAAGCACTATTTTTGGTAGCACATGCTAGCGGGCCGTCGTTATTACCGTGTTTTTTTGGAAAATACGGCACACTTAAAATCAATCCTTTGATTTTTCTGAAAATCAACAGTGCCACTTATAATCCTGTGTGTCTTATGTATGAATTCTGGTTGTGTTTACTGACCTGGAAACGATTTTATGTAGTACACGGCGCTCGAAAAGGTTTTAGTATGACTTTTCTAAGCTACGAATCCGCACCGCTTGATGGATTGTTGGAGCATTACGGCTATCGTAGGCAGGAGCCTCGCGGGGTGATAAAAACTGTGCTTCAACATAATATTACCGTATTGTGTGTGTATAACCTCCTTTTAAGTTTTGTGGATATTCTACATGGTTATGCTGAAGATATGTTGGCCATTTTCCACTGGAAATGCCTTTTGGTTAAACTGTCAGCAAGGAATTAGCATTTGCACTGTTAATTTTTATATAACTGTAATGCACATAAAAACAGCTGCTTGTTTATGTGAAAATACATTGATGGGGTTTTTTGCACTAATAAAGTTGTAAAGTATTTTGTCTCGTGTCAATGATATCGTCAGTCACCTGGATTTTAGACTACCTCACTGACCGACCACAGTATGTGAGAACTCAGGGCTGTGTGTCAGAGAGGGTCGTCTGCAGTACGGGGGCCCCACAGGGAACCGTTCTGGCTCCGTTCCTCTTCACCATCTACACTGCAGACTTCACCCACAACTCCACCCAGTGCTTCCTGCAGAAGTTCTCTGACGACTCTGCAATAGTCGGCCTCATCACTGATGGGGACGACAAGGAGTACAGTACAAAAGTGCATCACCCCATCACTAGGAGTCCCAGGCTTCTACCTTTCTACCTTTAAAACCTGCCTTCCAGCCAAATGGCTGGAAGGCTTTTAGCTAAGCTTTAGCTTCAGCCAAGTGGAAGCTAAATTGGCTAGTCATTCATATGTAAATTAGGTTGTTACCTGGGAATTCTGGAGGGAGGGGAGTCGGGGTATGTGATTGAGGGGGTGGGGGAGCTGCTAAAAGCTGTGAACTTCCTTTTGTGTTCACTTTGATGCATTCTCAATCATCCAGGGAAATAAATCTCCAAAAGTCACCAACTTGGAGTGTTTCAGTTTGCCATCTTAGGGAGAAATCAACACACATGGGTGTAGGTCCTTTGTTGCTGAGATTTATTGATAAAAACAGTACAAAAAACCAACCATTTGTACACATATTTACAAATAATAATAAAAAGTGAGTGAGTACATTTCAACATTTTCAACATTATACCAGTGGTCTGATTGATGCCACAATGGATTGCCCTGAAGAATTCTGTGGTGTACGGACCTCCTCTCCAAGGAAAGAAAATGCAGAGAAGACTCACCACTCAGCAGGCCTTGGAAATGATCCTGAGGGAAGTCGACCCTTGTGACTCGGATGGAGAAGACCTAGAAGTTCAGCCGGATTCGGACTCAGAGCTGTCTGATCAGTCTTCCGGTTAGTTTCATTTCATGTTATTTCCTAATACATTTCAAACAAGTAAGTGGATGTAGTTAGTAAGTAAGATATTTCAGACATTATTCTGATACAGAGGAGGAGGAGATACTGGAATTATAATTAGTATCTATGCATGCATTTGTGATTTTGTTTGACCTTCCCATTGCTCACAATTTGAATTTGTTCACACTGCAGATGAGGAGACTGCTTCTCCACCTAAAAAGAGAGCTTGTTTGGGGACTGAGACAGCGAAACCTGGCACAGTGTGGCGTGAAGAACAGGTGGGGACCTGTCTCCCTTTCACCCCAATAGAAGCGTACGCTGCAGATGGAGAGCCAACGGCTAAGGCCAGGAGAAGTATCTCGAGTCGCCTTCAGAGCTTCCTGTGTTTCATCACTCTTGACATGCTTCATAGCATTCAAGAATGGACTATTCAACATGCACAGCAAACGGAGCATGTTCATTGGTTCATGGACCTCCCTGAACTAATGGCATTTATTGCAATTGTCATCTTGTGGGGGGTTAACAGGGTTCCATCTCTACGTGACTGCTGGTCAGCAAACCTGGGAAACCCACAGATAATTGGAACTATGGCACGAAACCGCTTCCAAGACATCATGCAACACCTACGCTTTGATGACAAGTCCACCCGCAGTGATCGAGCAAAGACTGATAAGTTCGCTGCAATTTCCAGTGTGTGGGGATCATTTGTCACCAACTGCATCACGTGCTACAACCCTGGTCTACATATCACCGTTGATGAACACCTTTTCCCATCAAAGACTCGGTGCTGTTTCCTGCAGTATATTGCAAGTAAACCTGACAAGTTTGGGATCAAGTTTTGGGTGGCTTGCGACCTAAAATCCAAGTACATTTGCAATGTCTTCCCATATCTTGGCAAGGACCCCAATCGTCCCACTGGGGAGAGACTTTCTGAAAATGTAGTAATGAGGCTGATGGAACCATTCCTAGACAAGGGCAGAAATGTTACCACGCACAATTTCTTCACATCGCTTTCACTTGCGCAAAAACTTCTTAGACGGAAAACCACCATCCTCGGCACAGTCAACAAGATTCGCAGGGAAATTCCTCAATCCACTAGACAGACAGATCGCAATGAATTTACCACTCAGGTATGTTGCAGGTCTTTTGTGGTTCTATGTTTATGTGTTTCATTGTGTGTAAAAGTGTTATGGAAATAACAATTTATCTTATTTCTTAGGTGTTTTCAACCTCTGCTGCCACGCTGACGGCGTATGCGGCCAAACGGAAGAAGACAGTCTATATTCTTAGCAGCATGCACAGCGTGGTTCAGACTGATAACACTACCAAAAGGAAGCCAAACACTGTCACCCTTTACAACAAAACAAAGTGTGGCGTGGATGTGATGGACCAGATGGTTCGGGAGTACACTGTCCGCAGAGGAACACGGCGCTGGCCAGTTGCCGTGTTTTATAACATGATTGACATGGCAGCACTGAATGCACATGTGCTGTATCAAGCATGCACCGGTACGAAGGAAAGACGGGTGGACTTCCTGGTGGAGCTTGCAAGAGAGTTGGCTCACTCTCATGTAGCTGAGAAGAAGGCAAGAAAAGAACAGTTGCTTTGGACACAACCCTCCACACCTAGCCCTGGAAAAACTATCTCTATCTCTACTTTTAAGATTAGGCTTAAAACTTTCCTTTTTGCTAAAGCATATAGTTAGGGCTGGACCTGGTGACCCTGAATCCTCCCTTAGTTATGCTGCAATAGATGTAGGCTGGCGGGGGATTCCCATGATGCATTGAGTTTTTCCTTTCCAGTCACCTTTCTCACTCACTATGTGTTAATAGACCTCTCTGCATTGAATCATATCTGTTATTAACCTCTGTCTCTCTTCCACAGCATGTCTTTATCCTGTCTTCCTTCTCTCACCCCAACCGGTCGCAGCAGATGGCCCCGCCCCTCCTTGAGCCTGGTTCTGCCGGAGGTTTCTTCCTGTTAAAAGGGAGTTTTTCCTTCCCACTGTCGCCAAAGTGCTTGCTCATAGGGGGTCATATGATTTTTGGGTTTTTCTCTGTATCTATGAAGCGCCTTGAGGCGACTTTTGTTGTGATTTGGCGCTATATAAATAAAATTGAATTGAATTGAATTGAAAAAGAGCCATGTGTCAGGTCAAACACAAATGCAAGAACAGTCATGCCACTGTGCGATGTGTTCACTGCTACAGATGCACATGTGGTAAATGCAGACTACAGATACCATGGCAGTGCCAGAATTGTGAGTGATTGCTGAAAATGTTGAAATGTACTCACTCACTTTTTATTATTATTTGTAAATATGTGTACAAATGGTTGGTTTTTTGTACTGTTTTTATCAATAAATCGCAGCAACAAAGGACATACACCCATGTGTGTTGATTTCTCCCTAAGATGGCAAACTGAAACACTCCAAGTTGGTGACTTTTGGAGATTTATTTCCCTGGATGATTGAGAATGCATCAAAGTGAAAACAAAAGGAAGTTCACAGCTTTTAGCAGCTCCCCCACCCCCTCATTCACACACCCCCACTCCCCTCCCTCCAGAATTCCCAGGTAACAACCTAATTTACATATGAATGACTAGCCAATTTAGCTTCCACTTGGCTGAAGCTAAAGCCTAGCTAAAAGCCATTTGGCTGGTAGGAGGGTTTTAAAGGTAGAAAAGCCAACTGGCTGCTCTCCGGGGCCCTAGTGAAGGGCCCACTCCTGAAGACCTTCTATGACTCTGTGGTCGCCTCAGCCATCTTTTACAGTGTGGTCTGCTGGGGCGGCAGCATCTCTGCTGGGGACAGGAAGAGACTGAACAGGTTGATCAGAAGGGCCAGCTCTGTTCTAGGATGCCCTCTGGACCCAGTGGAGGTGGTGAGTGACAGGAGAATGGTGGCTAAGCTGTCATCCCTGTTGGACAACATCTCCCACCCAATGCAGGAGACTCTGACAGCTCTGAGCAGCTCCTTCAGTGGCTGCGGCACCTATGATGTGGGACGGAGAGATTTCGCAGGTCTTTCCTCCCCACTGCTGTCAGACTCCACAAGAAAGACTTCAACTGACCAAGCACACACATCCACACATGTGCAATACTCTTTCTGGCATCGTTGTATTATACTCAATTGTAAATAGTATTTGTATTCTATTTTATTCAATTGCATGTAGTATTTCATTCTATTCTATTGTGTACAGTATCTCATGGATATATTATTCCAGTGTTTTTTCTTAAAATTGTCTATGCAACTTTGCACTGTCCACTGCTGTAACAAAACAAATTTCCTACGCTCGGGACTAATAAAGGTTATCTTATTTTATGCAACCAAGACTACATATCTCCCGTACTGGCATCCTTACACTGGCTGCCAGTTAGGTTTTGAATTCATTTTAAGATTTTATTATGTGTTTTTAAGGCGTTGCATGGGTTGGGACCCTCAAACCTTTCTGATCTTTTAAATTTGTTCACTCCTGTAAGATCACTGAAGTCTGTGGATCAGATGCTCTTAGCTGTCCCAAGGTCCAGATTAAACACAGAGGATAAGAAAGCTCTGGCCTCTCTTATCTGGAAACAAAATTAACAAAATTGATTGAAAAACCTGTTGCAAAAATTCCTTTTTATTTTGTTTTGTGAAGCTACAAACTGATGAACTAGATTACTGGTAGAATGATGTATAAATTAAACATGATTTGCTGTCTTATGCATATTGTATTGATGTATCATGACCAGTGATGTGCAATACCACTGATTTCCTTTCTGATCCAATACAAAGTAAAATTCAGGGTGGTATCGACGATACTGAACCAATACCTAGTAGAAAAACGTATATTTTTTTTATTGTATCTCAAATTTTAGCGTCATCATGATTACAGGACATCAGACTACTTGTTCTTATCACATAATAAAGCTGAATTCATCATGGCTCCTTTAAGTTCAGTAATTACTATGTCCTCTGCCTCATGTAATTAGGAGCTGGTGTGTAGGAGCCATTTTTCTTATTTCCCTGTCTTTATCACCACTAGAAGGTTGTATTTCATTTTATGTACTGGTTATGGCAGAGGTAGGTACGGGGTTATTTAAGGTCAAGGGTAATTCTGTCCAGGTGTTGCTGATGAGAAGGGGCAAACCATTTCCTACTGTGCTTAGTCCAGTTACTTGTTGTCTGTGTTTAAATGGAACTTTAAATGGACGTTGCAAAGGAAATAAAAGTCCCCTTAGGCCCCCTCCTTGATTCAGAGTCTTTCCCTTTTGACGTAAATGGTCTCCTTGACTCTGGTCTCAAACCGGCGTTCCTCCCTGTCCAGGATGTGTACCTGTGTTCCTGGAGGACAGGCGGGTCCATGGACCAGTCCACAGCTGGACACCGTACTTGGGTTAAACTTCCAGTGAAACTGAGGCCACAGCTCAGGACAATAGAAGATTGAAAAATGCTGCCTGGTCTAATGGGTCTCAATCTCTGCAACGTTCAGCTTTCAGAATTTGTCTTAAACAGCATAAAAGCATGGATCCATCCCACCTTGCATCAGGAAAACATTGATGAACTTTGAGCAAATGAAACCACAACTTTAAAAAATGAATTCACAAAATTAATTGTTTCGACATCTTAAACAAAAAATCATAAGTTTTAATACCTACAGCAAGTTTAAGGAAAAATACATTTTTTTAAAAGATCTTTCAACCTTTTTTCTCAAATATAAAACAGCTGATGACACTGACATGCATCTTACTATGATGGGAGTGATTTCAGCCCTGAGTGATCACGCTGATGTTTGCACAGAGCAGACAATGAGGTGAATGTTTTGGCACATTGGTAACAGTGAAACAGTTTATTAGTAACGTGGGATCGTTTGTGTTTGGAGTATGAACTGAGATTCCTGAAGCTCTTGTCACACTGGTCACAGCTGTAGTTTTCTTCCATGTGTGTATGTTCATGAAGGTTACGATTAGCTGAATGTGCGAAGCTTTTGTCACAGTGTCTGCACTTGTATGGTTTCTCTCCTGTGTGGACTCGTTTGTGTCTTTTAAGGTTCATTGCAGTAATGAAAGATGACCCACACTGATCACAGAGGTGCTTTTTTGTCCCACTGTGAATCAGTTCATGTTGTTTTAATCCACTTAATGTGGTGAAGCTTCTCCCACATTCTTTGCAGTATTTCAGTTCTTCTCCAGTGTGTCTACGTTGATGTACTTTTAGGGTGTGTTTTTGACTGAAAGTTTTTCCACAAAGGTCACAATGAAAGTCTTTCCCACCACCACAGTGATGACAGGGTTGAGAACTGGATCCATCTGTGTCGCTCTGCTTCTAAACAAAGACACAAAGACAGTGTAAGTCAGTCCTTCAACATTTTTATCCTGAACGTCGCCTGAAATAAAGAGCAAATAAAAAAACAAACAACATCATAACTGAAATGAAAATCTGAATAATCACTCAGAGCTGCTTTTTCATGCAGTAGAATTGCCGAAACATCAGAATCAGTGAGCTGCAAGCTTTCAGCCCCGACTGTGTCTGTGCTGTCGGGTGAGAAAGGCGACAACTCACTGATTCTAATCCGCGGGTCTGCGCTTTGTGCAGAATCCGTGTACCTCCTCTAGTTTACTGTTTGAGCTGTTTGGTGGTTGTCAAAATTTTGTGATGTTTCACCTGAGATTCGGGCGTTTCGGGCAAAATAAAATTATAATAAAAAACTCGATTCAGGATTTTAATGAATTGATGTCACGTTATCCAAGCCAGACTCGATTTTAATCGGTAAATCGATTATCAAAACCCACCCCAAGCTGAGACAGTTTAATGAGCAGAGTTGTTCCAAACAGTCGGGCTAAAATGACAAGATAAAAATATAAATACATACCTCACAGTAACTGCACTTGGAGAGTCTCTTTCTGGTGTGGATCTGTTGGTGTCGTCTCAGGTAACGTGGAGATTTAAAAGTCTTCTCACACAGGTCACATTTATGAGGTCTCTCCTCAGTGTGGGTAAACATGTGTTGTTGTAAATGCCTGTTGGTTATAAACTGTTTGCCACACTGTTCACAGCAGTACACATCATGTCTGGTGTGAATGCGTAGGTGTGTATTTCTGCTCTCAATCCGGCTGAAAGTTTTCCCACAGATGTCACAGCTGTATGCCTTAATTCCAGAGTGGGTAACTAGATGCCTCTGTAAGTTGCGACTGTGAGTAAAAGCTCTCCCACACTGATCACAGTTGTACACTTTAACTCCACTGTGGATGAGTTGGTGTTGTTTTAGGGAAAGCTTCCAGGAAAAAGACTTTCCACACAAGTCACAGCTGAACGGTTTCTCTCCAGTGTGGATGACCTGGTGACGTTTTAGATCATCCTTCCCAGTAAAACCCATCCCACACTCATCACAGGTGTGTTTTTTCTCTCTCTTTCTTGGTTGAGGTTTGTCGGCCTCCTGAGAGCGCTGACTTCTCGCTCCATGTTGGTCCTGCAGTGACAGAGATACAAACAGAGGCAGTGAGTGAAATGCAGTCGTGGAACAAACTCAACCTTCAAACTCCCTCCATTAACACTAGTTTTAAACCTGAAGGTGGAGTGTGGCACCAAACACCTTAAAGGTCTCTTATCCCCACCTGCTGGTAGTTCTAACACATTACATCCAACCTGGTCTTAAAAATAATTCATGACTGTTCAAACACTCTAAAATATTTTTCCTTTTTTTCCTTACTTTTACTCCCCACAGAAAAAAAGACTTTCTACTCATTATATTTTCAAAACAGACTTTTTAGTTTTGGTTGGAGGAATTTGAGGGGAGTTATTTCATCACTAAGGGCATCAAACATCAAACTGATTTGAGCCTGAAAAGTAACACATGAAAGACAATCCTGATCGTGTACTAATCACCAGGGTTTGAAACATAAAAAGAGATGAAAGAGGCAAAACTGTGAGTCATAGTCAGGAGTTAAAGTGAGACGTTGTTCTTCTTTCTTTTTTGCACAGCACCTGAACAAACAGGTAATTTCAAATGCAGCGTTTCTATCAACAAACATCAGCAAACACACAAACTGTTTGTGTGCAGTTTGTCTCACAGTGTGTTGCTGGCTAAAGGTCCAGCTGCTGTACATCACAGGGAGAGAAAAGAAAGAGAGCTAACTTCACTCAGATGGAGAAAGATATGACACACAGGACAGGAGAGGAAGAAGAGAGGTTAGATTTAAAGGGAAGGACTGCTCAGTGGGATTTGATCAACTGCAGATTAAAGCTTACATGTAAGTCCTCATGTGTTGAAATCAGATCTTGGGTCTGTACATGTGACATGTTTTTTTTTTCAGATTATGAAACATGCTGCAAAACAATCTGAGGCAGATTAACTGTGCCGCCTCAGATGCAGCCTTTTCCAGGCAGTAGAATTGCTAACATGCTAACACAGTTTAATGAGCAGAGTTGTTTCAAACAGTCAGGCTAAAATGACAAGATAACAATATAAATACATACCTCACAGTAACTGCGCTTGGAGAGTCTCTTTCTGGTGTGAATCTGTTGGTGTTCTCTCAGGTAATGTGGAGATTTAAAAGTCTTCTCACACAGGTCACATTCATAAGGTCTCTCCTCAGTGTGGGTAAACATGTGTTGTTGTAACTGCGTGCTGGTTGTAAACTGTTTGCCACACTGATCACAGCTGTACGCTTTAACTCCACTGTGGATGAGTTGGTGTCTTTTTAGGGAACTCTTCCAGGAAAAAGACTTTCCACATAAGTCACAGCTGAACGGTCTCTCTCCAGTGTGGATGACCTGATGACGTTTTAGTTTAGCCTTCCCAGTAAAACCCATCCCACACTCGTCACAGGTGTGTTTTTTCTCTCTCTTTCTTCTGTGAGGTTTGTCGGCCTCCTGAGAGCGCTGACTTCTCGCTCCATGTTGGTCCTGCAGTGACAGAGATACAAACAGAGGCAGTGAGTGAAATGCAGTCGTAGAACAAACTCAACCTTCAAACTCCCTCCATTAACACTAGTTTTAAACCTGAAGGTGGAGTGTGGCACCAAACACCTTAAAGGTCTCTTATCCCCACCTGCTGGTAGTTCTAACACATTACATCCAACCTGGTGTTAAAAATAATTCATGACTGTTCAAACAGTAAAATCACTTTTTCCTTACTTCAGTAAGAGTTATTTCATCACTAACTGTGTTATTTAAAGACTGCATGAAGATCCTCTGCAGGTTAGTGCAGGATAAACAGGTTCGTTTGCTGAACTGTGATGGATTTAAAGTAAAGAACAGTGTGTGACTGGTGCACAGTGACTGTGGTGCTCATGTCACAGTTAGATTACATCAAGTGTAGCAGAGATTCATTTAAACTGAAGCTCATGATGCTGACATCCATTCACTGAGTTCCACCTTCATACCAACAATATAGTGTCTAATATAAAGACAGTGTACTGTCAGTGTAGAGGATGGAAATCAGCCAGGACAGCTCATGAAACATCTGCTGACATCTGGTTGAATTCAGTTGTGTACATCCACAGAGAGCAGCAGGTCAGCTGATCACAGCCTGTACTTTAACAGGGCTCTAGAGTGCGACCAATTTGGTTGCAAATGCGACCAAATTTTTCAGTGGTGCGACTAAAAAAAATATTTGGTTGCACCTGTGCGACCAACTGTTCGGGTAACAAAAATAAAATAAAAATCTCTGCAACCTTCCCTGTGGTCAACAACAGACACACATTATGCCCCTATCGTGGACTAAAACAATCAGAGATAGTAAGGGGCGGGACCTCTCTGATTGGCCGTGGTCCAGTTGAAAGTGCAGTTGGAAGAGAGAGGTGAGTAGCTTGAATAAAGCGATATCGATTCATTTAATCCTGAATCGACTTTTAAATATAACTGTGTTTTGCCAGAAACACCAGATTCTCAGATTAAAGCTCACAAAACCATTTCAACAACCAGCAAATGAGAGCAGGTACACGGATTCCACACAAAGACGTAAACACAGAGCGGACCGACGCATCAGAATCAGCTTTGTCTTTCTCCGCTTTCTCACCCGACGGCCTGTAGACGGACACGCTGTCAGAGCTCTGTGTTTATGTCTTTTTGTGCTGATTCTGAGCTGCAGGTTTTGTCTCTCTCCAATCAAAATTCACCGAGCCAGCAGCAAAAGAAGCAGCAAACTGCGCTTCACATTTGATCAATGTCGTCATGAATTTTGCTGTTTTGCTTCCACGACTATTAAAATCACACTTCATGCACAGCTAGCTCTCTCTCTCTCTGTCTCTCTCTCTCTGTACTTCAAGAACAGTTTCCCGTCTCCAATCTCTGTTTTCTGTATTATTCATTCGCTTATTACCCACCAGTCTACCGCTGTTTATAGCGCTGTCTTTTTCTTTTTTTTTTCACTTAAATGACCTCGGACAAGAAAGCCTAATTTTTCTGTTGTTCAATACTGAAGTAATTTAAACTTTATATGCAGAATATTGCAGAATGTTTTTAAGGTTATCTGCTATAAAAAGCCAGACCAGAAAAATCTCCTTCATGTTTTTCTGTGTTTTATTCTCAGTTACTTTCACACAAAGGCATCTGCTGTGATGTTCACAATTCTGATGAAGTCTCACATGTATCAGTACTGATAAATGATCAGAATTATAATATTTCTGACTGTCTGAGGCTAAATTGAATCGAATCGGGACTTTGAAAACCGGAATCGAACGGATTATAGGCACGACAGAAGTGGATGTAGCTGTAATAGGAAAAGAACTATTGATAACTTTTCTGTTAAGTTAAGGTCTGATCCTTCTGAAATCCATAGCCAGTGCTCTGACATGGTGTCATCAATCTTTGAAAGCTGAAAAAGCACAGTGTATCCAGAAAAACACATTATATTATATCAATTATTATATAATTTGTGTACGCCTAACTTTTGTACAAGTACGCCCATGACAAAAAGTTAGTCTAGAGCCTGTACTTTAAGAAAATCTACTGGAGCTCTCAACAGAAATTATTGTGAGCTGTGATTCTTTTCCCCACGCTGAGCCACTACAGCTGATTTTAGGGTTCCCACCTGCTCAATCCCACTTTAACCTCTTCCCTGCTCATGTTCCTGTTTAGAGGCAAAGTCACCCTCTACAATGTAGGCAACAGAAAATACACATATGTTTTATTTTCCTTCATTTTCTACTTAACTGATTCAAACAGAGAACCTTTATTAGAAATACATAGTTTGTACTTCATTTACTAATCTTATTTTATTATTACATTAATAAAGCACAAGGTTCAGTTAACTTTGGATAAAAACATGTGGTTAAAATGTTCTTCAAGGAGCTACTTTTACTTTTTTACTCTGATTACATTTCAGAGCCTGTACTTTTTCACTGTTACTTAAGTAAATAAGTTGAATGAATACTTTTACTGAAGTATTTATAACACTAATATCTGTACTTCTACTTAAGTATAGAGTAAATGTACTTTTGCCTCCTCTGATCATTTCTATATTATTTATATCAGTGATGGCCAAATGAAGCTTTCTGAAACACTGAAGCTTGTATTGAAAAAGGTTCATTACTCAAAGCTTTTCAACACAGTCCTCTTTGGTGACATCTGCTGGCCAAAAATATGAAGAGCAGCTTGAATCTACAAATTATAATATAGAGCTTCATTACAATTGCCCACTCTACAGAGCTCAGCTGAGAGCTTCTGTCTGATATCGGGCTGCTGTTGTGGTGCTTTGAACGTGTATTTTTTGGGGTGATGAAAAAACTGTTAGGTTTAATGTATGTGTTGTAGGTTGCCATTTAAAAAGCTACACAATGCCATTTAGAAAGCTAGAATGCTTCTGTTTGCTATCTAGGTAACCTACGCATATGACTACGTGCATGACATTGATAAGGGGAACAAGCAACCTTGAGAAGAACAGATTCTACCAACAACAATCTGGGAGAGCTGCACTCCCATCATATAACCACACACAATGTATAATCACACTTGCACAGCACAATCACTTCGTAACCAGTTATAGTAGTTTCTCATAGGTAATACAACAACAAGCTTTATGCTTCATGTGTGTAACCAATAAAAACAACCTGCAGGGAGAAAGCAAGTTGAAGTGGGTTGGAGACAACTGCTTCCCCCTCGCGAGTGAAAACTTGAGCTCTGTGTGACCTCGTTCCTGAGTGAGTTTCTGTTTATCCAGCAGTATCAGGGGTAAAACTCTGACAAATGTCCATTTGATTATTAATAATGTTGATGAATAAACCTTCCTTATTTTAACATGTGCTGTGGTCTCTAAAAAACAACATAATATGCAACACAGTCATATAACAGGTTGGGAGGATGAGAGTTTTAGACGTGACTGATTATTTGGTGAAACTGTGATATTTTCCTCACCTTCTGTGTTGAGCTCATCGTTTCCTCTGTAGTGACTCAGCTGAGTCCAGATGGCTGAAAATGTTCCTCTGCTGCTCCGTCAGACTCTTCTCCTCCTGCTGATCAGCTGGGACACAAAACAGATCTTTGTTAGGCTCCACACTGCACTGAAGAGTCAAAGTGTCTCATATGTTCATCTGACAACACAAAGTACAAATTTCACTCTGATTGCTTGTAGAAATCTTGTGAGACGTGTTGTGCTGCAAAGTGAGGAAACTCTCTCACTCACTTATACTTCAGGAGGAACTTTGTGACATTGGCTCTAATATTCTAAGCAGCCCTTTACTATGACAGGGCCAGAAAGTCCTATTTGAAGGTTTGGGAGAAGGACCATGTTAAAGGTGGATTGGGGTTTATACACTTTGTTATGATACAGGTAAGGCTGTACGAGCCTGAGAAGGTGTCCTGAATGAACCTCTAAAACCAGTTTTCAGCTAACGACTCTGCTTCAGTCTGGAAAACAGCAACTACAAGTTTAAAGACTCCATCAACAATTCACACCCAGCAACAGCCTGAACACCTCCTCCTGTGGTTTCCACAAACAGGAACAGACCTGTTACTCCCCCACCCCACACTTTCAACTCCTTCAGCCCCCCAGTCCCACCACCTCCACCATTCCCCAAACTTTGATTCTGTTCATCTGGACGTAGCTTTTTGTGGGAGAAACGTTTCGTCACTCATCCAAGTGACTTCTTCAGTCTCAGCCGACTGCAGGTTTCCCCAATTTTCAACAGAGCATTTACATAATGACTGAAACGAGCACCACTGAAGGAACAATGGGCTGGGAGGTCAGTTATTGAGCATTAATATGCAAATTCTCATGAACATTGATCAACAACCACTGATCAAATGCTGTGATTGCAGCGACTCCCCAACTCTCTGAATGGTACTCATGGCCATTGGTCAGCGGTCTTTGATTAATGAGCTTTGATCAGTGGTTTCAGTGCTTTTCTTCCTGCTTTGACTGCAGCTGTGTTTGACACAGGAAGACATTATTACATTCTTCACACTCTCCTGCACATTAACCACCACAATATATTTTATTCTCTGTGCTTTCAAATATGAACACTGTTTACTTTCATCTCTGTTTCATTAGTTTTTGTTAACATCTTCCTGTCCATCACTTTACAGCAGCCAGACTCATTAAAATGAGACTTTGTAGGAGTTCACTTCCTCTCATGTGTTCATCCACAGCAGCTGGACAATAAAGTTTATTGCGACCCTGATACTGCAGCAGATCGCTCTCATCCATTTCCTGTTATCACTTCAAATAGAAACGAGGCTGTAGAGGTTTGGTGCAGGCAGAAAAACAGCTGCAGGGACAATGAAAAGACTTTTCTGCTCCAACTTCTCCCAGCATGCTGAGCTAATGATTAGTTGGTGTTTTTCTCCAAACACTCTCTCACTCTTCTCTCAACGTGTTCACAATAAACTGTGAACAGACACCGAGGAGAGCAGCAGAAGACCTCATTCAGGAGCTAAACTCAACATGAACTGAACTCACAGTAAAGTTAGCTCGGTGCTTACCTTTAGATGAGCCCACAAACCGAGAGAAACTCCGCGATGAAGCTGCAACTCTTTCCAAACACAGGAAACAGATCAGGGAGCAGAGACCCACGTGGTTCACGC
Organism: Simochromis diagramma; assembly: GCF_900408965.1. Classification (NCBI taxonomy): domain Eukaryota; kingdom Metazoa; phylum Chordata; class Actinopteri; order Cichliformes; family Cichlidae; genus Simochromis; species Simochromis diagramma. Next base: position 269,950 of record NW_024387233.1, on the reverse strand, counting down.
TGATCTCAGCTACGATCCAGGAGACAAGGGTGGGCAGATCGATGCAGATATCGATCCAAACGCTGGTTTAGTTTGTTTTATCATCCAAATTCACTCTTTTACTCGCTTAGGACGAAACGGTAGCTCCGTCTGTGCAAACTGTGTACGGCATATGATTGGGGAACAGGCTTCTTCTTCTTTATATTGTTTGCACCATTTTGTTGTTTGGCGGTTGTTAAACAACAAAATGGAGCATTACCGCCACCAACTGGTGTGGAGTGGAACGTCGACACCAGAATCCTCCCTCAATGTATACTCTGTTTTAAAAACTGGAATAAGGCCTGACAACTTTCACTTCTTGAACCCTTTTGCAGTAAACTTACATTTTGAACAGCGGGCGCGTCAACATTATCCCCCTATTCAGCGTCTCGGTGACTCAAAGGTTTGACAGTCACCAATAGTATTGTTCAAATCAATATTTCCAAATCTTATTCCAGATATGACCACCTCCTCTCTCCTACTCGTTCCTGTGCTTCTCATTTCTCCTACCCTCCTTAAATTTCTTTCTCCCTCCCACTGTTTTTGTCATGTTTCCTTTATTTCTTGCCTTATTATACTCGTTATCTCTGTCTGACAGAAGTTAAAAGCCAGTTCAGTTAACCCATGTTTTGTGGCTTTCTTCACAACTCTGTCGTTTCATTTCCTCTGACTCCATAGTGAGCTGGAATCCATAAAAAGCCAACTATAAGTCCCATCATGTGTATTTTGTAAAATGTTTGCTGAACCTCTGTTAGTACATCTGCTCTACTTTCTGAGTGGCTACACTGTAAACTGGCCAATGAAGAGCTTCAGTCTGAACAAATGCCTGATTGTAACGGTCACATGTCTTCTACCCACTGAACAGCTGACAGTACTGGAAGCATTTCTCCAGTGTGTACTGACGGTCCACCATTGATCCTTTTCAGGGACCACAAATGCTACCCCGGTTTGACTGGCTGTATTCTTTGATGCCAGCCCCCAGGCCTCTGGTAGAGGACCTGAGCTTGAATGATAAACCACCTGCACGGGCGAGAGGGGAATTTATCATTTTTCTGTCTGGTTGGGGTTTTTTTAGCATCTTTTTTTTTATTATTTGGTAAGAGTGAATTCTGGTCCACACTAGTTAGTGGTGGCAATGCCCCACCTCCTTATTTGCAAACCACCAAAAAAAGTGAGCATGCACCAGGAGAGGAAGACTGTGTCCAAATTCAGGGGATTGATACTTCAAATGCCGTATTTGTAGGCAATTATGTCACAGCGATGCGATGAAGGCTTTCCAAAGTCGAAGAGTCCTCCGAATGTGGTGACGAACGTGTCCTACTTTTCCACAGATTTCAAGGATGGGTCTGGTGTATCCTTTGTGGCCCACCATATCCCAGGATTCACTGCGAGTCATACAGGAGAATTTTTCCTCATAAGAATAGCAGACAAAGTAGGAGTTACTGCTGGAGAGGAATACACTATTAAATGAAGTATACGAAAATCTGGTCATATAAAAGTTACATTTTTGTAGCGGTTGTGTTGTTAGACTTTGTGCATTTGCATATGTTTTTTAAAAAAAATTAATATAATCTTTGTAAAAACTGCTCGTAGACTCGCTTGTATGGTGGGTCCTGTGATTTTTCATGTATTGCCGCTAACACACAGCTGATTTAGATTTTTAGAATTAACCTTTTTGTGATATGCTTTGGTACCAAAGAGCAAACGGCTCAATTTATTAAAATCAGGCAATAACAATAACCTCTTCACTGGGGTGAAGAATCCAGCCACTGTGGCATGGAGGTACAAGAATAAATCAATTTACACATCATATTGATTTGGGTACGGTTTATTAACCCTCATGCTGTACAGAACCTGTGGTGTCCAGATTCTAGATGGATTTAGGGATAGATATTTGATGGCACCTGTGTGTGAAGTCCAATAGACTTGGACATAGAGGATTGGGTCAGGGTCCGAGGTTTCGAGCGATCTAAGGCAGGATCAATAACACAGTTTAAGTCACCACCCAATATTAAAAGATGGCGAAGGACCTCATTGAAAGCCACACGGGCCCGCGCTGTCTTAGCGGTGTGGTTGGTGAACACAGAAATGCTCATATTATTTATCTGAACCCTCTGCAGCTCCCTGGCCATCTGGAGAATCCTAGCACAGTCCGCGTAATAGTGCAGCTTCACAATCATAGCGCGGGGACTGTTCCATCTCCGTAACTGTGCTTCTGAGGCCAGCGAATTCCTGCTGCATGGTCATTATGTCTGAGGAAAGGTCAGTTTTTAGTTGCTGTATGTTGGACCTGATAGATTCTCTGCAAACGCTGCCGTCAGTTCCTTTTTAAACAGTGCTGAAATTTCTTTACGAAGTTCAGAGAAGAGTTCAGCCTTCGTGAACGTCTCCGTATCAACGAGCAGCGTGTTGGGCGACCCAGGCAGTGGCGAAGTTTTACCATGAGGCGGGGATGCAGTGTTAGCAGCAAGCCGCAAGTTTGACTGAGAGGTGTTTGCGCTCTTATTAACCTTACGCGACATTCTAAACGCACAAAGCAAAAACATTCTTGTCTCGGAACTATACAAAACAGTTGATATATCAAAAAAAAACAACAACCAAAATGTCAAAATGTGCTTGGAAATACTTGATAATAACTAGACTCTGTAGGAACTACTAGGGGAGGTAGGATCTAGATTCTGTGTTTTTAACAGAGGGGTTACCTCAGCATGTTTAAAATAGGACGGAACACAGCCTTGCCTCAGTGAATTGTTGATGATGGATAGTAGTGTGGGACCTCCCTCTGTCCCAGACAGGACAGAGGGAGCATGATGAGGATTTCATTTTACCTATTACTGCAATTAAGTCATTGAGTGTGATTGGAGAAAAAGAAGTAAATGACCCGGGACAACAAGGGGCATCTTCATAAGGGGAGGCACTTGAGGAGATTTTGGATCTCAAGTCCATCACCTTATTTACAAAGTAATTGAGGAAAGTGCTGCAGTCTTCGTCAGAAAGAAACACAGCATGCTGAGTTGGAGGAGAAACAATACAATTGATAGTATCAAATAGAATTCTTGGGTTATTTTTAATGACGATTTATGAGATTATTGAAGTAAGAGGATCTGGCCTCTTTAACTGACTCATTATATAAGTGAAGAAGTTGAAGTGAACACTTTGAAGTGTTCCCGATGGACAACCAGCCCAGTGGACTTCCAGAGACGCTCTGCTTTTCGACAGGAGCATCGAAGACCACGGGTTTGATTATTTAACCATGGTGTGCAGGAACTAACAGTGCAATGATTAGTTTTGAAAGGAGCAATCTAATTAAGAATGGCAAGACAGTGTTCATTAAAAGAATTAATAAGAATGTCAACCTCGTCAGAAGAAGGTTTAAAATTAAAAAAGGTCTCTACATTTCTGGTTTATGACTTCCAATCGCTACTAAATATCAGAGCCACTGTTGTAGAGCAATCCCGACTGGCCCAAGGACGTGAAGATTTTCATATCCCACCTGTGTTCGAGACTGTACCACTGTTCCTTCGGTGCGATCCACAATGCCATCCCACCAGGAAGAAATGCCAAAGAAGGCGAGAGAAACGGGGCAGTGTATTGGTAAAATTCAAAAATTTCATGGCTGCTTCACCAACGGCTAATCCTTACGCTCTTCTGAACAAATTTGCCCATGAAGTTGTTCATCTCCGGGCGATCCCTGGAATTGGTGCACCTATTGGAATTGGCCAGCAACCCTGTGTTAGCTAGATTGGCTCTGGTTAATGTGAGGTGCTAAAAAATATAAAACCTTTATTTTGAATGACTTCTTCACCACTCGTCGCTTTAATTTTCTTCTGATGACAGAAACTTGGCTAAACTTGGGTGAGTTAAGCTCGCTTTCGGATGTTGTCCCTCCAGGCTGTGAATATCTGAAGTCGCCATGGACTACTGGCCAGGCTGGAGGGCTCGCCATAGTTAATAAAACTATTTCAACTGTCAGCATTGGAATGCTCTTCTGCTAGATTAGGGGATACATTGTCCTCAAAAACCTAAATTTTTTGTGGGGTCCCCCAGGGGTCCATTCTTGGCCCAGTTCTCTTTTCAATTTATATCCTCCCTATGTGCTCAATTTTAAAAAAAACATGGCATCTCACACCATTGTTATGCAGACAACTCACGGATTTACCTGACACTGAAACATAAATCTGTGAGTCCTTTGAAGGGATTGCTGGATTGGCTGGAGGATGTTAAGGCGTGGATGGCTTTAAATGTTCTCAGTTTAAACGAACAGAAAACAGAGATCATTGTGTTTGGTCCCTGTGACCACTACGACTTTGGCCCCTTAGGAATTTATTTGTTAAAAAGCCCTTGCGAGGAACCTAGGAGTGATTTATGATACTAATCATCTAACATTTGATAAACATATTGATGCTGTCATCAAGACCATTTTCTTTCATCTTCAGCTACTGAAAGTGATAAAAACTGTGCTTCAACATAATATTACCGTATTGTGTGTGTATAACCTCCTTTTAAGTTGTGTGGATATTCTACATGGTTATGCTGAAGATATGTTGGCCATTTTCCACTGGAAATGCCTTTTGGTTAAACTGTCAGCAAGGAATTTGCATTTGCACTGTTAATTTTTATATAACTGTAATGCACATAAAAACAGCTGCTTGTTTATGTGAAAATACATTGATGGGTTTTTTTTGCACTAATAAAGTTGTAAAGTATTTTGTCTCGTGTCAATGATATCGTCAGTCACCTGGATCCTGGACTACCTCACTGACCGACCACAGTATGTGAGGACTCAGGGCTGTGTGTCGGAGAGGGTCGTCTGCAGTACGGGAGCCCACAGGGAACGGTTCTGGCTCCGTTCCTCTTCACCATCTACACTGCAGACTTCTCCCACAACTCCACCCAGTGCTTCCTGCAGAAGTTCTCTGATGACTCTGCAATAGTCGGCCTCATCACTGATGGGGACGACAAGGAGTAAAGTACAAAAGTGCATCACCTTTAAATCACTACTCAAAACTCATCTATTTAGAATTGCATACACCTGATCTGCTCAGTTCTTATATTTGCTTTTATACTTTTATGACTGTTTATGTCTAAATTTTATCTGCCATGTTTGCTATATATACATTTTTCTTATGTTTTTTATGGTATTGTTTACATGTTACTGTAAGTTGACCTTGATGGTCTGAAAGGCGCCTATAAATGAAATGTATTATTATTATTATTATTATAAAAGAGAAGTGACTCAAGGCTTTGTGGACTGGTGCCAGCAGAACTACCTGCAGATCAACACTAGTAAAACCAAGGAGCTGCTGGTAGACTTCCGCAGGCACTAACATCCCCCACTGCAACCACTGAGGTCCAAGGTATGGACATTGAGACTGGACATCTACAGGTACCTTGGTGTTCATCTGAACAATAAACTGGACTGGACTCATAACTCAGACGCCCTCTACAGGAAAGGGCAGAGCAGGCTGTACCTGCTGCAGAGACTCAGGTCTTTTGGAGTGAAGGGCCCACTCCTGAAGACCTTCTATGACTCTGTGGTCGCCTCAGCCATCTTTTACAGTGTGGTCTGCTGGGGCGGCAGCATCTCTGCTGGGGACAGGAAGAGACTGAACAGGTTGATCAGAAGGGCCAGCTCTGTTCTAGGGTGCCCTCTGGACCCAGTGGAGGTGGTGAGTGACAGGAGAATGGTGGCTAAGCTGTCATCCCTGTTGGACAACATCTCCCACCCAATGCAAGAGACTCTGACAGCACTGAGGAGCTCCTTCAGTGGCTGCGGCACCTATGATGTGGGACGGAGAGATTTCGCAGGTCTTTCCTCCCCACTGCTGTCAGACTCCACAACAAAGACTTCAACTGACTTAAGCACACACATCCACACATGTGCAATACTCTTTCTGGCATCGTTGTATTATACTCAATTGTAAATAGTATTTGTATTCTATTTTATTCAATTGCATGTAGTATTTCATTCTATTCTATTGTGTACAGTATCTCATGGATATATTATTCCAGTGTTTTTTCTTAAAATTGTCTATGCAACTTTGCACTGTCCACTGCTGTAACAAAACAAATTTCCTACGCTCGGGACTAATAAAGGTTATCTTATTTTATGCAACCAAGACTACATATCTCCCGTACTGGCATGCTTACACTGGCTGCCAGTTAGGTTGCGAATTCATTTTAAGATTTTATTATGTGTTTTTAAGGCGTTGCATGGGTTAGGACCCTCAAACCTTCCTGATCTTTTAAATTTGTTCACTCCTATAAGATCACTGAAGTCTGTGGATCAGATGCTCTTAGCTGTCCCAAGGTCCAGATTAAACACAGAGGATAAGAAAGCTCTGGCCTCTCTTATCTGGAAACAAAATTAACAAAATTGATTGAAAAACCTGTTGCAAAAATTCCTTTTTATTTTGTTTTGTGAAGCTACAAACTGATGAACTAGATTACTGGTAGAATGATGTATAAATTAAACATGATTTGCCATCTTATGCATATTGTATTGATGTATCATGACCAGTGATGTGCAATACCACTGATTTCCTTTCTGATCCAATACAAAGTAAAATTCAGGGTGGTATCGACGATACTGAACCAATACCTAGTAGAAAAACGTATATTTTTTTAATTGTATCTCAAATTTTAGCGTCATCATGATTACAGGACATCAGACTACTTGTTCTTATCACATAATAAAGCTGAATTCATCATGGCTTCTTTAAGTTCAGTAATTACTATGTCCTCTGCCTCATGTAATTAGGAGCTGGTGTGTAGGAGCCATTTTTCTTATTTCCCTGTCTTTAACACTACTAGAGGGTTGTATTTCATTTTATGTACTGGTTATGGCAGAGGTAGGTACGGGGTTATTTAAGGTCAAGGGTAATTCTGTCCAGGTGTTGCTGATGAGAAGGGGCAAACCATTTCCTACTGTGCTTAGTCTAGTTACTTGTTATCTGTGTTTAAATGGAACTTTAAATGGACGTTGCAAAGGAAATAAAAGTCCCCTTAGGCCCCCTCCTTGATTCAGAGTTTTTCCCTTTTGACGTAAATGGTCTCCTTGACTCTGGTCTCAAACCGGCGTTCCTCCCTGTCCAGGATGTGTACCTGTGTTCCTGGAGGACAGGCGGGTCCATGGACCAGTCCACAGCTGGACACCGTACTTGGGTTAAACTTCCAGTGAAACTGAGGCCACAGCTCAGGACAATAGAAGATTGAAAAATGCTGCCTGGTCTAATGGGTCTCAATCTCTGCAACGTTCAGCTTTCAGAATTTGTCTTAAACAGCATAAAAGCATGGATCCATCCCACCTTGCATCAGGAAAACATTGATGAACTTTGAGCAAATGAAACCACAACTTTAAAAAATGAATTCACAAAATTAATTGTTTCGACATCTTAAACAAAAAATCATAAGTTTTAATACCTACAGCAAGTTTAAGGAAAAATATTTTTTTTTTAAAAGATCTTTCAACCTTTTTTCTCAAATATAAAACAGCTGATGACACTGACATGCATCTTACTATGATGGGAGTGATTTCAGCCCTGAGTGATCATGCTGATGTTTGCACAGAGCAGACAATGAGGTGAATGTTTGGGCACATTGGTAACAGTGAAACAGTTTATTAGTAACGTGGGATCGTTTGTGTTTGGAGTATGAACTGAGATTCCTGAAGCTCTTGTCACACTGGTCACAACTGTAGTTTTCTTCCATGTGTGTACGTTCATGATAGTTACGATTAGCTGAATGTGCGAAGCTTTTGTCACAGTGTCTGCACTTGTATGGTTTCTCTCCTGTGTGGACTCGTTTGTGTCTTTTAAGGTTGATTGCAGTAATGAAAGATGACCCACACTGATCACAGAGGTGCTTTTTTGTCCCACTGTGAATGAGTTCATGTTGTTTTAATCCACTTAATGTGGTGAAGCTTCTCCCACATTCTTTGCAGTATTTCAGTTCTTCTCCAGTGTGTCTACGTTGATGTACTTTTAGGGTGTGTTTTTGACTGAAAGTTTTTCCACAAAGGTCACAATGAAAGTCTTTCCCACCACCACAGTGATGACAGGGTTGAGAACTGGATCCATCTGTGTCGCTCTGCTTCTAAACAAAGACACAAAGACAGTGTAAGTCAGTCCTTCAACATTTTTATCCTGAACGTCGCCTGAAATAAAGAGCAAATAAAAAACAAACAACATCATAACTGAAATGAAAATCTGAATAATCACTCAGAGCTGCTTTTTCATGCAGTAGAATTGCCGAAACATCAGAATCAGTGAGCTGCAAGCTTTCAGCCCCGACTGTGTCTGTGCTGTCGGGTGAGAAAGGCGACAACTCACTGATTCTAATCCGCGGGTCTGCGCTTTGTGCATAATCCGTGTACCTCCTCTAGTTTACTGTTTGAGCTGTTTGGTGGTTGTCAAAATTTTGTGAGGTTTCACCTGAGATTCGGGCGTTTCGGGAAAAATAAAATTATAATAAAAAACTCGATTCAGGATTTTAATGAATTGATGTCACGTTATCCAAGCCAGACTCGATTTTAATCGGTAAATCGATTATCAAAACCCACCCCTAGCTGAGACAGTTTAATGAGCAGAGTTGTTCCAAACAGTCAGGCTAAAATGACAAGATAAAAATATAAATACATACCTCACAGTAACTGCACTTGTAGAGTCTCTTTCTGGTGTGGATCTGTTGGTGTCGTCTCAGGTAACGTGGAGATTTAAAAGTCTTCTCACACAGGTCACATTTATGAGGTCTCTCCTCAGTGTGGGTAAACATGTGTTGTTGTAAATGCCTGTTGGTTATAAACTGTTTGTCACACTGTTCACAGCAGTACACATCATGTCTGGTGTGAATGCGTAGGTGTGTATTTCTGCTCTCAATCCGGCTGAAAGTTTTCCCACAGATGTCACAGCTGTATGCCTTAATTCCAGAGTGGGTAACTAGATGCCTCTGTAAGTTGCTACTGTGAGTAAAAGCTCTCCCACACTGATCACAGTTGTACACTTTAACTCCACTGTGGATGAGTTGGTGTTGTTTTAGGGAAAGCTTCCAGGAAAAAGACTTTCCACACAAGTCACAGCTGAACGGTTTCTCTCCAGTGTGGATGACCTGATGCTGTTTTAGTGAATCCTTCCCAATAAAACCCATCCCACACTCATCACAGGTGTGTTTTTTCTCTCTCTTTCTTGGTTGAGGTTTGTCGGCCTCCTGAGAGCGCTGACTTCTCGCTCCATGTTGGTCCTGCAGTGACAGAGATACAGAGGCAGTGAGTGAAATGCAGTCGTGGAACAAACTCAACCTTCAAACTCCCTCCATTAACACTAGTTTTAAACCTGAAGGTGGAGTGTGGCACCAAACACCTTAAAGGTCTCTTATCCCCACCTGCTGGTAGTTCTAACACATTACATCCAAACTGGTGTTAAAAATAATTCATGACTGTTCAAACACTCTAAAATATTTTTTCCTTTTTTTCCTTACTTTTACTCCCCACAGAAAAAAAAGACTTTCTACTCATTATATTTTCAAAACAGACTTTTTACTTTTGGTTTGAGGAATTTGAGGGGAGTTATTTCATCACTGCAGGCATCAAACATCAAACTGATTTGAGCCTGAAAAGTAACACATGAAAGACAATCCTGATCGTGTACTAATCACCAGGGTATGAAACATAAAAAGAGATGAAAGAGGCAAAACTGTGAGTCATAGTCAGGAGTTAAAGTGAGACGTTGTTCTTCTTTCTTTTTTGCACAGCACCTGAACAAACAGGTAATTTCAAATGCAGCGTTTCTATCAACAAACATCAGCAAACACACAAACTGTTTGTGTGCAGTTTGTCTCACAGTGTGTTGCTGGCTAAAGGTCCAGCTGCTGTACATCACAGGGAGAGAAAAGAAAGAGAGCTAACTTCACTCAGATGGAGAAAGATATGACACACAGGACAGGAGAGGAAGAAGAGAGGTTAGATTTAAAGGGAAGGACTTCTCAGTGGGACTTGATCAACTGCAGATTGAAGCTTACATGTAAGTCCTCATGTGTTGAAATCAGATCTTGGGTCTGTACATGTGACATGTTTTTTTTTTCAGATTATGAAACATGCTGCAAAACAATCTGAGGCAGATTAACTGTGCCGCCTCAGATGCAGCCTTTTCCAGGCAGTAGAATTGCTAACATGCTAACACAGTTTAATGAGCAGAGTTGTTTCAAACAGTCAGGCTAAAATGACAAGATAACAATATAAATACATACCTCACAGTAACTGCGCTTGGAGAGTCTCTTTCTGGTGTGAATCTGTTGGTGTTCTCTCAGGTAATGTGGAGATTTAAAAGTCTTCTCACACAGGTCACATTTATAAGGTTTCTCCTCAGTGTGGGTAAACATGTGTTGTTGTAACTGCGTGCTGGTTGTAAACTGTTTGCCACACTGATCACAGCTGTACGCTTTAACTCCACTGTGGATGAGTTGGTGTCTTTTTAGGGAACTCTTCCAGGAAAAAGACTTTCCACACAAGTCACAGCTGAACGGTCTCTCTCCAGTGTGGATGACCTGATGAGGTTTCAGGTGACACTTGGAAATAAAACCCATCCCACACTCGTCACAGGTGTATGTTTTCTCTCTCTTTCTTCTGTGAGGTTTGTCGGCCTCCTGAGAGCACTGACTTCTCGCTCCATGTTGGTCCTGCAGTGACAGAGATACAAACAGAGGCAGTGAGTGAAATGCAGTCGTGGAACAAACTCAACCTTCAAACTCCCTCCATTAACACTAGTTTTAAACCTGAAGGTGGAGTGTGGCACCAAACACCTTAAAGGTCTCTTATCCCCACCTGCTGGAAGTTCTAACACATTACATCCAACCTGGTGTTAAAAATAATTCATGACTGTTCAAACAGTAAAATCACTTTTTCCTTACTTCAGTAAGAGTTATTTCATCACTAACTGTGTTATTTAAAGACTGCATGAAGATCCTCTGCAGGTTAGTGCAGGATAAACAGGTTCGTTTATGTGAACCTGTTTTATGTGAACCTGTTTTACTTTAAATCCATGCTGTGATGGATTTAAAGTAAAGAACAGTGTGTGACTGGTGCACAGTGACTGTGGTGCTCATGTCACAGTTAGATTACATCATGTGTAGCAGAGATTCATTTAAACTGAAGCTCATGATGCTGACATTCATTCACTGAGTTCCACCTTCATACCAACAATATAGTGTCTAATATAAAGACAGTGTACTGTCAGTGTAGAGGATGGAAATCAGCCAGGACAGCTCATGAAACATCTGCTGACATCTGGTTGAATTCAGTTGTGTACATCCACAGAGAGCAGCAGGTCAGCTGATCACAGCCTGTACTTTAACAGGGCTCTAGAGTGCGACCAATTTGGTTGCAAATGCGACCAAATTTTTCAGTGGTGCGACTAAAAAAAATATTTGGTTGCACCTGTGCGACCAACTGTTCGGGTAACAAAAATAAAATAAAAATCTCTGCAACCTTCCCTGTGGTCAACAACAGACACATTATGCCCCTATCGTGGACTAAAACAATCAGAGATAGTAAGGGGCGGGACCTCTCTGATTGGCCGTGGTCCAGTTGAAAGTGCAGGTGGAAGTGGGAGGGGAGTAGCTTGAATAAAGCGATATCAATTCATTAAATCCTGAATCGACTTTTAAATATAACTGTGTTTTGCCAGAAACACCAGATTCTCAGATTAAAGCTCACAAAACCATTTCAACAACCAGCATATGAGAGCAGGTACACGGATTCCACACAAAGACGTAAACACAGAGCGGACCGACGCATCAGAATCAGCTTTGTCTTTCTCGGCTTTCTCACCCGACGGCCCGTAGACGGACACGCTGTCAGAGCTCTGTGTTTACGTCTTTTTGTGCTGATTCTGAGCTGCAGGTTTTGTCTCTCTCCAATCAAAATTCACTGAGCCAGCAGCAAAAGAAGCAGCAAACTGCGCTTCACATTTGATCAATGTCGTCATGAATTTTGCTGTTTTGCTTCCACGACTATTAAAATCACACTTCATGCACAGCTAGCTCTCTCTCTGTCTCTCTCTCTCTGTACTTTAAGAACAGTTTCCCGTCTCAAATCTCTGTTTTCTGTATTATTCATTCGCTTATTACCCACCAGTCTACCGTTGTTTACAGCGCTGTCTTTTTCTTTTTTTTTCACTTAAATGACCTCGGACAAGAAAGCCTAATTTTTCTGTTGTTCAATACTGAAGTAATTTAAACTTTATATGCAGAATATTGCAGAATGTTTTTAAGGTTATCTGCTATAAAAAGCCAGACTAGAAAAATCTCCTTCATGTTTTTCTGTGTTTTATTCTCAGTTACTTTCACACAAAGGCATCTGCTGTGATGTTCCCAATTCTGATGAAGTCTCACATGTATCAGTACTGATAAATGATCAGAATTATAATATTTCTAACTGTCTGAGGCTAAATTGAATCGAATCGGGACTTTGAAAACCGGAATCGAACGGATTATAGGCACGACAGAAGTGGATGTAGCTGTAATAGGAAAAGAACTATTGATAACTTTTCTGTTAAGTTAAGGCCTGATCCTTCTGAAATTCATACCCAGTGCTCTGACACGGTGTCATCAATCTTTGAAAGCTGAAAAAGCACAGTGTATCCAGAAAAACACATTATATTATATCAATTATTATATAATTTGTGTACGCCTAACTTTTGTACAAGTACGCCCATGACAAAAAGTTAGTCTAGAGCCTGTACTTTAAGAAAATCTATTGGAGCTCTCAACAGAAATTATTGTGAGCTGTGATTCTTTTCCCCACGCTGAGCCACTACAGCTGATTTTAGGGTTCCCACCTGCTCAATCCCACTTTAACCTCTTCCCTGCTCATGTTCCTGTTTAGAGGCAAAGTCACCCTCTACAATGTAGGCAACAGAAAATACACATATGTTTTATTTTCCTTCATTTTCTAATTAACTGATTCAAACAGAGAACCTTTATTAGAAATAAATAGTTTGTACTTCATTTACTAATCTTATTTTATTATTACGTTAATAAAGCACAAGGTTCAGTTAACTTTGGATAAAAACATGTGGTTAAAAGTTCTTAAGGAGCTACTTTTACTTTTTTACTCTGATTACATTTCAGAGCCTGTACTTTTTCACTGTTACTTAAGTAAAGAAGGTGAATGAATACTTTTACTGAAGTATTTATAACACTAATATCTGTACTTCTACTTAAGTATAGAGTAAATGTACTTTTGCCTCCTCTGATCATTTCTATAATATTATTTATATCAGTGATGGCCAAATGAAGCTTTCTGAAACACTGAAGCTTGTATTGAAAAAGGTTCATTACTCAAAGCTTTTCAACACAGTCCTCTTTGGTGACATCTGCTGGCCAAAAATATGAAGAGCAGCTTGAATCTACAAATTATAATATAGAGCTTCATAATAATTGCCCACTCTACAGAGCTCAGCTGAGAGCTTCTGTTTAATATCGGGCTGCTGTTGTGGTGCTTTGAACGTGTATTTTTTGGGGTGATGAAAAAACTGTTAGGTTTAATGTATGTGTTGTAGGTTGCCATTTAAAAAGCTCCACAATGCCATTTAGAAAGCTAGAATGCTTCTGTTTGCTATCTAGGTAACCTACGCATATGACTACATGCATGACATTGATAAGGGGAACAAGCAGCCTTGAGAAGAACAGATTCTACCAACAACAATCTGGGAGAGCTACACTCCCATCATATAACCACACACAATGTATAATCACACTTGCACAGCACAATCACTTCGTAACCAGTTATAGTAGTTTCTCATAGGTAATACAGCAACAAGCTTTATGCTTCATGTGTGTAACCAATAAAAACAACCTGCAGGGGGAAAGCAAGTTGAAGTGGGTTGGAGACAACTGCTTCCCCCTCGCGAGTGAAAACTTGAGCTCTGTGTGACCTCGTTCCTGAGTGAGTTTCTGTTTATCCAGCAGTATCAGGGGTAAAACTCTGACAAATGTCCATTTGATTATTAATAATGTTGATGAATAAACTTTCCTTATTTTAACATGTGCTGTGGTCTCTAAAAAACAACATAATATGCAACACAGTCATATAACAGGTTGGGAGGATGAGAGTTTTAGACGTGACTGATTATTTGGTGAAACTGTGATATTTTCCTCACCTCCTGTGTTGAGCTCATTGTTTCCTCTGTAGTGACTCAGCTGAGTCCAGATGGCTGAAAATGTTCCTCTGCTGCTCCGTCAGACTCTTCTCCTCCTGCTGATCAGCTGGGACACAAAACAGATCTTTGTTAGGCTCCACACTGCACTGAAGAGTCAAAGTGTCTCATATGTTCATCTGACAGCACAAAGTACAAATTTCACTCTGATTGCTTGTAGAAATCTTGTGAGACGTGTTGTGCTGCAAAGTGAGGAAACTCTCTCACTCACTTATACTTCAGGAGGAACTTTGTGACATTGGCTCTAATATTCTAAGCAGCCCTTTACTATGACAGGGCCAGAAAGTCCTATTTGAAGGTTTGGGAGAAGGACCATGTTAAAGGTGGATTGGGGTTTATACACTTTGTTATGATACAGGTAAGGCTGTAAGAGCCTGAGAAGGTGTCCTGAATGAACCTCTAAAACCAGTTTTCAGCTAACGACTCTGCTTCAGTCTGGAAAACAGCAACTACAAGTTTAAAGACTCCATCAACAATTCACACCCAGCAACAGCCTGAACAGCTCCTCCTGTGGTTTCCACAAACAGGGACAGACCTGTTACTCCCCCACCCCACACTTTCAACTCCTTCAGCCCCCCAGTTCCACCCACCACCTCCACCATTCCCCGACAACCAATGATTAAAGCTCATTGATCAAATGCTGTGATTGCAGCGACTCACTCACTGTGAATGGTACTCATGGCCATTGCACTTGATTAATGAGCTTTTGATCAGTGGTTTCAGTGCTTTCCTTCCTGCTTTGACTGCAGCTGTGTTGACACAGGAAGACATTTTACATTTTCTGATTATACTTTTTGGGGGAAGTGCAGCTTTAAACCTTCACATGGTTCAAGTCAACCAAAAAAAACAAATCAATCAGAACGATCACAAGTGGAAAAATCTGTATAGATAAAATGAAATCAAACCCATTCAATCCACAACATGATTAAAAAACATGATTCTCCCAAATCACCAAGAGCTGCACATTAACCACCACAATATTTTTATTCTCTGTGCTTTCAAATATGAACACTGTTTACTTTCATCTCTGTTTCATTAGTTTTTGTTAACATCTTCCTGTGCATCACTTTACAGCAGCCACACTCATTAAAATGAGACTTTGTAGGAGTTCACTTCCTCTCATGTGTTCATCCACAGCAGCTGGACAATAAAGTTTATTGTGACCCTGATACTGCAGCAGATCGCTCTCATCCATTTCCTGTTATCACTTCAAATAGAAATGAGGCTGTAGAGGTTTGGTGCAGGCAGAAAAACAGCTGCAGGGACAATGAAAAGACTTTTCTGCTCCAACTTCTCCCAGCATGCTGAGCTAATGATTAGTTGGTGTTTTTCTCCAAACACTCTCTCACTCTTCTCTCAACGTGTTCACAATAAACTGTGAACAGACACCGAGGAGAGCAGCAGAAGACCTCATTCAGGAGCTAAACTCAACATGAACTGAACTCACAGTAAAGTTAGCTCGGTGCTTACCTTTAGATGAGCCCACAAACCGAGAGAAACTCCGCGATGAAGCTGCAACTCTTTCCAAACACAGGAAACAGATCAGGGAGCAGAGACCCACGTGGTTCACGCTGATCTCAGCTACGATCCAGGAGACAAGGGTGGGCAGATCGATGCAGATATCGATCCAAACGTTGGTTTAGTTTGTTTTATCATCCAAATTCACTACTTTACTCGCTTTGGATGAAACGGTAGCTCCGTCTGTGCAAAACTGTGTACGGCATATGATTGGGGAACGGGCTTCTTCTTCTTTATATTGTTTGCACCATTTTGTTGTTTGGCGGTTGTTAAACAACAAAATGGTGCATTACCGCCACCAACTGGTGTGGAGTGGAACGTTGACACCAGAATCCTCCCTCAATGTATACTCTGTTTTAAAAACTGGAATAAGGCCTGACAACTTTCACTTCTTGAACCCTTTTGCAGTAAACTTACATTTTGAACAGCGGGCGCGTCAACATTATCCCCCTATTCAGCGTCTCGGTGACTCAAAGGTTTGACAGTCACCAATAGTAGTGATCAAACCAGTATGTCCAAATCTTATTCCAGATATGACCACCTCCTCTCTCCTACTCCTTCCTGTGCTTCTCATTTCTCCTACCCTCCTTAAATTTCTTTCTCCCTCCCACTGTTTTTGTCATGTTTCCTTTATTTCTTGCCTTATTATACTCGTTATCTCTGTCTGACAGAAGTTAAAAGCCAGTTCAGTTAACCCATGTTTTGTGGCTTTCTTCACAACTCTGTCGTTTCATTTCCTCTGACTCCATAGTGAGCTGGAATCCATAAAAAGCCAACTATAAGTCCCATCATGTGTATTTTGTAAAATGTTTGCTGAACCTCTGTTAGTACATCTGCTCTACTTTCTGAGTGGCTACACTGTAAACTGACCAATGAAGAGCTTCAGTCTGAACAAATGCCTGATTGTAACGGTCACATGTCTTCTACCCACTGAACAGCTGACAGTACTGGAAGCATTTCTCCAGTGTGTACTGACGGTCCACCATTGATCCTTTTCAGGGACCACAAATGCTACCCCGGTTTGACTGGCTGTATTCTTTGATGCCAGCCCCCAGGCCTCTGGTAGAGGACCTGAGCTTGAATGATAAACCACCTGCACGGGCGAGAGGGGAATTTATCATTTTTCTGTCTGGTTGGGTTTTTTTTAGCATCTATTTTTTATTATTTGGTAAGAGTGAATTCTGGTCCACACTAGTTAGTGGTGGCAATGCCCCACCTCCTTATTTGCAAACCACCAAAAAAAGTGAGCATGCACCAGGAGAGGAAGACTGTGTCCAAATTCAGGGGATTGATACTTCAAATGCCGTATTTGTAGGCAATTATGTCACAGCGATGCGATGAAGGCTTTCCAAAGTCGAAGAGTCCTCCGAATGTGGTGACGAACGTGTCCTACTTTTCCACAGATTTCAAGGATGTGTCGGGTGTATCCTTTGTGGCCCACCATATCCCAGGATTCACTGCGAGTCATACAGGAGAATTTTTCCTCATAAGAATAGCAGACAAAGTAGGAGTTACTGCTGGAGAGGAATACACTATTAAATGAAGTATACGAAAATCTGGTCATATAAAAGTTACATTTTTGTAGCGGTTGTGTTGTTAGACTTTGGGCATTTGCATATGTTTTTTTTAAAAAATTAATATAATCTTTGTAAAAACTGCTCGTAGACTCGCTTGTATGGTGGGTCCTGTGATTTTTCATGTATTGCCGCTAACACACAGCTGATTTAGATTTTTAGAATTAACCTTTTTGTGATATGCTTTGGTACCAAAGAGCAAACGGCTCAATTTATTAAAATCAGGCAATAACAATAACCTCTTCACTGGGGTGAAGAATCCAGCCACTGTGGCATGGAGGTACAAGAATAAATCAATTTACACATCATATTGATTTGGGTACGGTTTATTAACCCTCATGCTGTACAGAACCTGTGGTGTCCAGATTGTAGATGGATTTAGGGATAGATATTTGATGGCACCTGTGTGTGAAGTCCAATAGACTTGGACATAGAGGATTGGGTCAGGGTCCGAGGTTTCGAGCGATCTAAGGCAGGATCAATAACACAGTTTAAGTCACCACCCAATATTAAAAGATGGCGAAGGACCTCATTGAAAGCCACACGGGCCCGCGCTGTCTTAGCGGTGTGGTTGGTGAACACAGAAATGCTCATATTATTTATCTGGACCCTCTGCAGCTCCCTGGCCATCTGGAGAATCCTAGCACAGTCCACGTAATAGTGCAGCTTCACAATCATAGCGCGGGGACTGTTCCATCTCCGTAACTGTGCTTCTGAGGCCAGCGAATTCCTGCTGCATGGTCATTATGTCTGAGGAAAGGTCAGTTTTTAGTTGCTGTATGTTGGACCTGATAGATTCTCTGCAAACGCTGCCGTCAGTTCCTTTTTAAACAGTGCTGAAATTTCTTTACGAAGTTCAGAGAAGAGTTCAGCCTTCGTGAACGTCTCCGTATCGACGAGCAGCGTGTTGGGCGACCCAGGCAGTGGCGAAGTTTTACCATGAGGCGGGGATGCAGTGTTAGCAGCAAGCCGCAAGTTTGACTGAGAGGTGTTTGCACTCTTATTAACCTTACGCGACATTCTAAACGCACAAAGCAAAAACATTCTTGTCTCGGAACTATACAAAACAGTTGATATATCAAAAAAACCCAAAAAAAACCCGTCAAAATGTGCTTGGAAATACTTGATAATAACTAGACTCTGTAGGAACTACTAGGGGAGGTAGGATCTAGATTCTGTGTTTTTAACAGAGGGGTTACCTCAGCATGTTTAAAATAGGACGGAACACAGCCTTGCCTCAGTGAATTGTTGATGATGGATAGTAGTGTGGGACCTCCCTCTGTCCCAGACAGGACAGAGGGAGCATGATGAGGATTTCATTTTACCTGTTACTGCAATTAAGTCATTGAGTGTGATTGGAGAAAAAGAAGTAAATGATCCGGGACAACAAGGGGCATCTTCATAAGGGGAGGCACTTGAGGAGATTTTGGATCTCAAGTCCATCACCTTATTTACAAAGTAATTGAGGAAAGTGCTGCAGTCTTCGTCAGAAAGAAACACAGCATGCTGAGTTGGAGGAGAAACAATACAATTGATAGTATCAAATAGAATTCTTGGGTTATTTTTAATGACGATTTATGAGATTATTGAAGTAAGTGGATCTGGCCTCTTTAACTGACTCATTATATAAGTGAAGAAGTTGAAGTGAACACTTTGAAGTGTTCCCGATGGACAACCAGCCCAGTGGACTTCCAGAGACGCTCTGCTTTTCGACAGGAGCATCGAAGACCACGGGTTTGATTATTTAACCATGGTGTGCAGGAACTAACAGTGCAATGATTAGTTTTGAAAGGAGCAATCTAATTAAGAATGGCAAGACAGTGTTCATTAAAAGAATTAATAAGAATGTCAACCTCGTCAGAAGAAGGTTTAAAATTAAAAAAGGTCTCTACATTTCTGGTTTATGACTTCCAATCGCTACTAAATATCAGAGCCACTGTTGTAGAGCAATCCCGACTGGCCCAAGGACGTGAAGATTTTCATATCCCACCTGTGTTCGAGACTGTACCACTGTTCCTTCGGTGCGATCCACAATGCCATCCCACCAGGAAGAAATGCCAAAGAAGGCGAGAGAAACGGGGCAGTGTATTGGTAAAATTCAAAAATTTCATGGCTGCTTCACCAACGGCTAATCCTTACGCTCTTCTGAACAAATTTGCCCATGAAGTTGTTCATCTCCGGGCGATCCCTGGAATTGGTGCACCTATTGGAATTGGCCAGCAACCCTGTGTTAGCTAGATTGGCTCTGGTTAATGCGAGGTGCTAAAAAATATAAAACCTTTATTTTGAATGACTTCTTCACCACTCGTCGCTTTAATTTTCTTCTGATGACAGAAACTTGGCTAAACTTGGGTGAGTTAAGCTCGCTTTCGGATGTTGTCCCTCCAGGCTGTGAATATCTGAAGTCGCCATGGACTACTGGCCAGGCTGGAGGGCTCGCCATAGTTAATAAAACTATTTCAACTGTCAGCATTGGAATGCTCTTCTGCTAGATTAGGGGATACATTGTCCTCAAAAACCTAAATTTTTTGTGGGGTCCCCCAGGGGTCCATTCTTGGCCCAGTTCTCTTTTCAATTTATATCCTCCCTATGTGCTCAATTTTATAAAAAAACATGGCATTTCACACCATTGTTATGCAGACAACTCACGAATTTACCTGACACTGAAACATAAATCTGTGAGTCCTTTGAAGGGATTGCTGGATTGGCTGGAGGATGTTAAGGCGTGGATGGCTTTAAATGTTCTCAGTTTAAAGGAACAGAAAACAGAGATCATTGTGTTTGGTCCCTGTGACCACTACGACTTTGGCCCCTTAGGAATTTATTTGTTAAAAAGCCCTTGCGAGGAACCTAGGAGTGATTTATGATACTAATCATCTAACATTTGATAAACATATTGATGCTGTCATCAAGACCATTTTCTTTCATCTTCAGCTACTGAAAGTGATAAAAACTGTGCTTCAACATAATATTACCGTATTGTGTGTGTATAACCTCCTTTTAAGTTGTGTGGATATTCTACATGGTTATGCTGAAGATATGTTGGCCATTTTCCACTGGAAATGCCTTTTGGTTAAACTGTCAGCAAGGAATTTGCATTTGCACTGTTAATTTTTATATAACTGTAATGCACATAAAAACAGCTGCTTGTTTATGTGAAAATACATTGATGGGTTTTTTTGCACTAATAAAGTTGTAAAGTATTTTGTCTCGTGTCAATGATATCGTCAGTCACCTGGATCCTGGACTACCTCACTGACCGACCACAGTATGTGAGAACTCAGGGCTGTGTGTCGGAGAGGGTCGTCTGCAGTACGGGAGCCCACAGGGAACGGTTCTGGCTCCGTTCCTCTTCACCATCTACACTGCAGACTTCTCCCACAACTCCACCCAGTGCTTCCTGCAGAAGTTCTCTGACGACTCTGCAATAGTCGGCCTCATCACTGATGGGGACGACAAGGAGTAAAGTACAAAAGTGCATCACCTTTAAATCACTACTCAAAACTCATCTATTTAGAATTGCATACACCTGATCTGCTCAGTTCTTATATTTGCTTTTATACTTTTATGACTGTTTATGTCTAAATTTTATCTGCCATGTTTGCTATATATACATTTTTCTTATGTTTTTTATGGTATTGTTTACATGTTACTGTAAGTTGACCTTGATGGTCTGAAAGGCGCCTATAAATGAAATGTATTATTATTATTATTATTATAAAAGAGAAGTGACTCAAGGCTTTGTGGACTGGTGCCAGCAGAACTACCTGCAGATCAACACTAGTAAAACCAAGGAGCTGCTGGTAGACTTCCGCAGGCACTAACATCCCCCACTGCAACCACTGAGGTCCAAGGTATGGACATTGAGACTGGACATCTACAGGTACCTTGGTGTTCATCTGAACAATAAACTGGACTGGACTCATAACTCAGACGCCCTCTACAGGAAAGGGCAGAGCAGGCTGTACCTGCTGCAGAGACTCAGGTCTTTTGGAGTGAAGGGCCCACTCCTGAAGACCTTCTATGACTCTGTGGTCGCCTCAGCCATCTTTTACAGTGTGGTCTGCTGGGGCGGCAGCATCTCTGCTGGGGACAGGAAGAGACTGAACAGGTTGATCAGAAGGGCCAGCTCTGTTCTAGGGTGCCCTCTGGACCCAGTGGAGGTGGTGAGTGACAGGAGAATGGTGGCTAAGCTGTCATCCCTGTTGGACAACATCTCCCACCCAATGCAGGAGACTCTGACAGCACTGAGGAGCTCCTTCAGTGGCTGCGGCACCTATGATGTGGGACGGAGAGATTTCGCAGGTCTTTCCTCCCCACTGCTGTCAGACTCCACAACAAAGACTTCAACTGACTTAAGCACACACATCCACACATGTGCAATACTCTTTCTGGCATCGTTGTATTATACTCAATTGTAAATAGTATTTGTATTCTATTTTATTCAATTGCATGTAGTATTTCATTCTATTCTATTGTGTACAGTATCTCATGGATATATTATTCCAGTGTTTTTTCTTAAAATTTTCTATGCAACTTTGCACTGTCCACTGCTGTAACAAAACAAATTTCCTACGCTCGGGACTAATAAAGGTTATCTTATTTTATGCAACCAAGACTACATATCTCCCGTACTGGCATGCTTACACTGGCTGCCAGTTAGGTTTTGAATTCATTTTAAGATTTTATTATGTGTTTTTAAGGCGTTGCATGGGTTAGGACCCTCAAACCTTTCTGATCTTTTAAATTTGTTCACTCCTATAAGATCACTGAAGTCTGTGGATCAGATGCTCTTAGCTGTCCCAAGGTCCAGATTAAACACAGAGGATAAGAAAGCTCTGGCCTCTCTTATCTGGAAACAAAATTAACAAAATTGATTGAAAAACCTGTTGCAAAAATTCCTTTTTATTTTGTTTTGTGAAGCTACAAACTGTTGAACTAGATTACTGGTAGAATGATGTATAAATTAAACATGATTTGCTGTCTTATGCATATTGTATTGATGTATCATGACCAGTGATGTGCAATACCACTGATTTCCTTTCTGATCCAATACCAAGTAAAATTCAGGGTGGTATCGACGATACTGAACCAATACCTAGTAGAAAAACGTATATTTTTTTATTGTATCTCAAATTTTAGCGTCATCATGATTACAGGACATCAGACTACTTGTTCTTATCACATAATAAAGCTGAATTCATCATGGCTTCTTTAAGTTCAGTAATTACTATGTCCTCTGCCTCATGTAATTAGGAGCTGGTGTGTAGGAGCCATTTTTCTTATTTCCCTGTCTTTAACACTACTAGAGGGTTGTATTTCATTTTATGTACTGGTTATGGCAGAGGTAGGTACGGGGTTATTTAAGGTCAAGGGTAATTCTGTCCAGGTGTTGCTGATGAGAAGGGGCAAACCATTTCCTACTGTGCTTAGTCTAGTTACTTGTTATCTGTGTTTAAATGGAACTTTAAATGGACGTTGCAAAGGAAATAAAAGTCCCCTTAGGCCCCCTCCTTGATTCAGAGTTTTTTCCCTTTTGACGTAAATGGTCTCCTTGACTCTGGTCTCAAACCGGCGTTCCTCCCTGTCCAGGATGTGTACCTGTGTTCCTGGAGGACAGGCGGGTCCATGGACCAGTCCACAGCTGAACACCGTACTTGGGTTAAACTTCCAGTGAAACTGAGGCCACAGCTCAGGACAATAGAAGATTGAAAAATGCTGCCTGGTCTAATGGGTCTCAATCTCTGCAACGTTCAGCTTTCAGAATTTGTCTTAAACAGCATAAAAGCATGGATCCATCCCACCTTGCATCAGGAAAACATTGATGAACTTTGAGCAAATGAAACCACAACTTTAAAAAAATGAATTCACAAAATTAATTGTTTCGACATCTTAAACAAAAAATCATAAGTTTTAATACCTACAGCAAGTTTAAGGAAAAATAAATTTTTTTTAAAGATCTTTCAACCTTTTTTCTCAAATATAAAACAGCTGATGACACTGACATGCATCTTACTATGATGGGAGTGATTTCAGCCCTGAGTGATCACGCTGATGTTTGCACAGAGCAGACAATGAGGTGAATGTTTTGGCACATTGGTAACAGTGAAACAGTTTATTAGTAACGTGGGATCGTTTGTGTTTGGAGTATGAACTGAGATTCCTGAAGCTCTTGTCACACTGGTCACAGCTGTAGTTTTCTTCCATGTGTGTACGTTCATGATAGTTACGATTAGCTGAATGTGCGAAGCTTTTGTCACAGTGTCTGCACTTGTATGGTTTCTCTCCTGTGTGGACTCGTTTGTGTCTTTTAAGGTTGATTGCAGTAATGAAAGATGACCCACACTGATCACAGAGGTGCTTTTTTGTCCCACTGTGAATCAGTTCATGTTGTTTTAATCCACTTAATGTGCTGAAGCTTCTCCCACATTCTTTGCAGTATTTCAGTTCTTCTCCAGTGTGTTTACGCTGATGTACTTTTAGGGTGTGTTTTTGACTGAAAGCTTTTCCACAAAGGTCACAATGAAACCCTTTCCCACCACCACAGTGATGACAGGGTTGAGAACTGGATCCATCTGTGTCGCTCTGCTTCTAAACAAAGACACAAAGACAGTGTAAGTCATTCCTTCAACATTTTTATCCTGAACGTCGAGTGAAATAAAGAGCAAATAAAAAACAAACAAAATCATAACTGAAATGAAAATCTGAATAATCACTCAGAGCTGCTTTTTCATGCAGTAGAATTGCCAAAACATCAGAATCAGTGAGCTGCAAGCTTTCAGCCCCGACTGTGTCTGTGCTGTCGGGTGAGAAAGGCGACAACTCACTGATTCTAATCCGCGGGTCTGCGCTTTGTGCAGAATCCGTGTACCTCCTCTAGTTTACTGTTTGAGCTGTTTGGTGGTTGTCAAAATTTTGTGAGGTTTCACCTGAGATTCGGGCGTTTCGGGAAAAATAAAATTATATTAAAAAACTCGATTCAGGATTTTAATGAATTGATGTCACGTTATCCAAGCCAGACTCGATTTTAATCGGTAAATCGATTATCAAAACCCACCCCTAGCTGAGACAGTTTAATGAGCAGAGTTCTTCCAAACAGTCGGGCTAAAATGACAAGATAAAAATATAATATAAAAACATACCTCACAGTAACTGCACTTGTAGAGTCTCTTTCTGGTGTGGATCTGTTGGTGTCGTCTCAGGTAATGTGGAGATTTAAAAGTCTTCTCACACAGGTCACATTTATAAGGTCTCTCCTCAGTGTGGGTAAACATGTGTTGTTGTAAATGCATGTTGGTTATAAACTGTTTGCCACACTGTTCACAGCAGTACACATCATGTCTGGTGTGAATGCGTAGGTGTGTATTTCTGCTCTCAATCCGGCTGAAAGTTTTCCCACAGATGTCACAGCTGTATGCCTTAATTCCAGAGTGGGTAACTAGATGCCTCTGTAAGTTGCTACTGTGAGTAAAAGCTCTCCCACACTGATCACAGTTGTACACTTTAACTCCACTGTGGATGAGTTGGTGTTGTTTTAGGGAAAGCTTCCAGGAAAAAGACTTTCCACACAAGTCACAGCTGAACGGTCTCTCTCCAGTGTGGATGACCTGATGCTGTTTTAGTGAATCCTTCCCAATAAAACCCATCCCACACTCATCACAGGTGTGTTTTTTCTCTCTCTTTCTTCTGTGAGGTTTGTCGGCCTCCTGAGAGCGCTGACTTCTCGCTCCATGTTGGTCCTGCAGTGACAGAGATACAAACAGAGGCAGTGAGTGAAATGCAGTCGTGGAACAAACTCAACCTTCAAACTCCCTCCATTAACACTAGTTTTAAACCTGAAGGTGGAGTGTGGCACCAAACACCTTAAAGGTCTCTTATCCCCACCTGCTGGTAGTTCTAACACATTACATCCAACCTGCTGTTAAAAATAATTCATGACTGTTCAAACACTCTAAAATCATTTTTCCTTATTTTCCTTACTTTTACTCCCCACATTAAAAAAACAAAACAAAACAGGACTGTCTACTCATTGTATTTTCAAAACAGTCTTTTTACTTTTGGTTGGAGGAATTTGAGGGGAGTTATTTCATCACTAACTGTGTTATTTAAAGACTGCATGAAGATCCTCTGCAGGTTAGTGCAAGATAAACAGGTTCGTTTGCTGAACTGTGATGGATTTAAAGTAAAGAACAGTGTGTGACTGGTGCACAGTGACTGTGGTGCTCATGTCACAGTTAGATTACATCAAGTGTAGCAGAGATTCATTTAAACTGAAGCTCATGATGCTGACATTCATTCACTGAGTTCCACCTTCATACCAACAGTATAGTGTCTAATATAAAGACAGTGTACTGTCAGTGTGGAGGATGGAAATCAGCCAGGACAGCTCATGAAACATCTGCTGACATCTGGTTGAATTCAGTTGTGTACATCCACAGAGAGCAGCAGGTCAGCTGATCACAGCCTGTACTTTAACAGGGCTCTAGAGTGCGACCAATTTGGTTGCAAATGCGACCAAATTTTTCAGTGGTGCGACTAAAAAAAAAATATTTGGTTGCACCTGTGCGACCAACTGTTCGGGTAACAAAAATAAAATAAAAATCTCTGCAACCTTCCCTGTGGTCAACAACAGACACATTATGCCCCTATCGTGGACTAAACCAATCAGAGATAGTAAGGGGCGGGACCTCTCTGATTGGCCATGGTCCAGTTGAAAGTGCAGGTGGAAGTGGGAGGTGAGTAGCTTGAATAAAGCGATATCGATTCATTTAATCCTGAATCGACTTTTAAATATAACTGTGTTTTGCCAGAAACACCAGATTCTCAGATTAAAGCTCACAAAACCATTTCAACAACAACCAAACAGCAAATGAGAGCAGGTACACGGATTCCACACAAAGACATAAACACAGAGCGGACCGACGCATCAGAATCAGCTTTGTCTTTCTCGGCTTTCTCACCCGACGGCCCGTAGACGGACACGCTGTCGGAGCTCTGTGTTCACGTCTTTTTTGCGCTGATTCTGAGCTGCAGGTTTTGTCTCTCTCCAACCAAAATTCACTGAGCCAGCAGCAAAAGAAGCAGCAAACTGCGCTTCACATTTGATCAATGTCGTCATGAATTTTGCTGTTTTGCTTCCACGACTATTAAAATCACACTTCATGCACAGCTAGCTCTCTCTCTGTCTCTCTCTCTCTGTCTCTCTCTCTCTGTACTTCAAGAACAGTTTCCCGTCTCCAATCTCTGTTTTCTGTATTATTCATTCGCTTATTACCCACCAGTCTACCGTTGTTTACAGCGCTGTCTTTTTCTTTTTTTTTCACTTAAATGACCTCGGACAAGAAAGCCTAATTTTTCTGTTGTTCAATACTGAAGAAATTTAAACTTTATATGCAGAATATTGCAGAATGTTTTTAAGGTTATCTGCTATAAAAAGCCAGACCAGAAAAATCTCCTTCATGTTTTTCTGTGTTTTATTCTCAGTTACTTTCACACAAAGGCATCTGCTGTGATGTTCACAATTCTGATGAAGTCTCACATGTATCAGTACTGATAAATGATCAGAATTATAATATTTCTGACTGTCTGAGGCTAAATTGAATCGAATCGGGACTTTGAAAACCGGAATCGAATGGATTATAGAAATCAGTGATGATACCCAGCCCTAGTGAGCAGCCTAGGCCCGACAGAAGTGGATGTAGCTGTAATAGGAAAAGAAGTATTGATAACTTTTCTGTTAAGTTAAGGCCTGATCCTTCTGAAATCCATAGCCAGTGCTCTGACACAGTGTCATCAATCTTTGAAAGCTGAAAAAGCACAGTGTATCCAGAAAAACACATTATATTATATCAATTATTATATAATTTGTGTGCGCCTAACTTTTGTGCCGGTACGCCTAACTTTTTAAAGTTAGGCGTACCGGCACAAAAGTTAGGCGTAGCGGTACGCCCATGGCAAAAAGTTAGTCTAGAGCCTGTACTTTAAGAAAATCTACTGGAGCTCTCAACAGAAATTATTGTGAGCTGTGATTCTTTTCCCCACGCTGAGCCACTACAGCTGATTTTAGGGTTCCCACCTGCTCAATCCCACTTTAACCTCTTCCCTGCTCATGTTCCTGTTTAGAGGCAAAGTCACCCTCTACAATGTAGGCAACAGAAAATACACACATGTTTTATTTTCCTTCATTTTCTACTTAACTGATTCAAACAGAGAACCTTTATTAGAAATAAATAGTTTGTACTTCATTTACTAATCTTATTTTATTATTACATTAATAAAGCACAAGGTTCAGTTAACTTTGGATAAAAACATGTGGTTAAAATGTTCTTCAAGGAGCAATTTTACTTTTTTACTCTGATTACATTTCAGAGCCTGTACTTTTTCACTGTTACTTAAGTAAAGAAGGTGAATGAATACTTTTACTGAAGTATTTATAACACTAATATCTGTACTTCTACTTAAGTATAGAGTAAATGTACTTTTGCCTCCTCTGATCATTTCTATAATATTATTTATATCAGTGATGGCCAAATGAAGCTTTCTGAAACACTGAAGCTTGTATTGAAAAAGGTTCGTTACTCAAAGCTTTTCAACACAGTCCTCTTTGGTGACATCTGCTGGCCAAAAATATGAAGAGCAGCTTGAATCTACAAATGAAACTGAAGAGTTTCATTATAATTGCCCACTCTACAGAGCTCAGCTGAGAGCTTCTGTCTGATATCGGGCTGCTGTTGTGGTGCTTTGAACGTGTATTTTTTGGGGTGATGAAAAAACTGTTAGGTTTAATGTATGTGTTGTAGGTTGCCATTTAAAAAGCTACACAATGCCATTTAGAAAGCTAGAATGCTTCTGTTTGCTATCTAGGTAACCTACGCATATGACTACATGCATGACATTGATAAGGGGAACAAGCAGCCTTGAGAAGAACAGATTCTACCAACAACAATCTGGGAGAGCTGCACTCCCATCATATAACCACACACAATGTATAATCACACTTGCACAGCACAATCACTTCGTAACCAGTTATAGTAGTTTCTCATAGGTAATACAACAACAAGCTTTATGCTTCATGTGTGTAACCAATAAAAACAACCTGCAGGGAGAAAGCAAGTTGAAGTGGGTTGGAGACAACTGCTTCCCCCTCGCGAGTGAAAACTTGAGCTCTGTGTGACCTCGTTCCTGAGTGAGTTTCTGTTTATCCAGCAGTATCAGGGGTAAAACTCTGACAAATGTCCATTTGATTATTAATAATGTTGATGAATAAACCTTCCTTATTTTAACATGTGCTGTGGTCTCTAAAAAACAACATAATATGCAACACAGTCATATAACAGGTTGGGAGGATGAGAGTTTTAGACGTGACTGATTATTTGGTGAAACTGTGATATTTTCCTCACCTCCTGTGTTGAGCTCATTGTTTCCTCTGTAGTGACTCAGCTGAGTCCAGATGGCTGAAAATGTTCCTCTGCTGCTCCGTCAGACTCTTCTCCTCCTGCTGATCAGCTGGGACACAAAACAAATCTTTGTTAGGCTCCACACTGCACTGAAGAGTCAAAGTGTCTCATATGTTCATCTGACAACACAAAGTACAAATTTCACTCTGATTGCTTGTAGAAATCTTGTGAGACGTGTTGTGCTGCAAAGTGAGGAAACTCTCTCACTCACTTATACTTCAGGAGGAACTTTGTGACATTGGCTCTAATATTCTAAGCAGCCCTTTACTATGACAGGGCCAGAAAGTCCTATTTGAAGGTTTGGGAGAAGGACCATGTTAAAGGTGGATTGGGGTTTATACACTTTGTTATGATACAGGTAAGGCTGTAAGAGCCTGAGAAGGTGTCCTGAATGAACCTCTAAAACCAGTTTTCAGCTAACGACTCTGCTTCAGTCTGGAAAACAGCAACTACAAGTTTAAAGACTCCATCAACAATTCACACCCAGCAACAGCCTGAACAGCTCCTCCTGTGGTTTCCACAAACAGGGACAGACCTGTTACTCCCCCACCCCACACTTTCAACTCCTTCAGCCCCCCAGTCCCATCACCTCCACCACTCCCCAAACTTTGATT
Source organism: Simochromis diagramma (assembly GCF_900408965.1). Taxonomy (NCBI): domain Eukaryota; kingdom Metazoa; phylum Chordata; class Actinopteri; order Cichliformes; family Cichlidae; genus Simochromis; species Simochromis diagramma. Next base: position 240,560 of record NW_024387233.1, on the reverse strand, counting down.
CTGTTCATCTGGACGTAGCTTTTTGTGGGAGAAACATTTTGTCACTCATCCAAGTGACTTCTTCACTCTCAGCTGACTACAGGTTTCCCCAATTTTCAACAGTGCATTTGCATAATGACTGAAACGAGCACCACTGAAGGAACAATGGGCTGGGAGGTCAGTTATTGAGCATTAATATGCAAATTCTCATGAACATTGATCAAACACCATTGATCAAATGCTGTGATTGCAGTGAGTCCCCAATTCTCTGAATGGTACTCATGGCCATTGATCAGCGGTCTTTGATTAATGAGCTTTGATCAGTGGTTTCAGTGCTTTCCTTCCTGCTTTGACTGCAGCTGTGTTTGACACAGGAAGACATTATTACATTCTTCACACTCTCCTGCACATTAACCACCACAATATATTTTATTCTCTGTGCTTTCAAATATGAACACTGTTTACTTTCATCTCTGTTTCATTAGTTTTTGTTAACATCTTCCTGTGCATCACTTTACAGCAGCCACACTCATTAAAATGAGACTTTGTAGGAGTTCACTTCCTCTCATGTGTTCATCCACAGCAGCTGGACAATAAAGTTTATTGTGACCCTGATACTGCAGCAGATCGCTCTCATCCATTTCCTGTTATCACTTCAAATAGAAATGAGGCTGTAGAGGTTTGGTGCAGGCAGAAAAACAGCTGCAGGGACAATGAAAAGACTTTTCTGCTCCGACTTCTCCCAGCATGCTGAGCTAATGATTAGTTGGTGTTTTTCTCCAAACACTCTCTCACTCTTCTCTCAACGTGTTCACAATAAACTGTGAACAGACACCGAGGAGAGCAGCAGAAGACCTCATTCAGGAGCTAAACTCAACATGAACTGAACTCACAGTAAAGTTAGCTCGGTGCTTACCTTTAGATGAGCCCACAAACCGAGAGAAACTCCGCGATGAAGCTGCAACTCTTTCCAAACACAGGAAACAGATCAGGGAGCAGAGACCCACGTGGTTCACGCTGATCTCAGCTACGATCCAGGAGCCAAGGGTGGGCAGATCGATGCAGATATCGATCCAAACGGTCGTTTAGTTTGTTTTATCATCCAAATTCACTCTTTTACTCGCTTAGGAAGAAACGGTAGCTCCGTCTGAGTTGTCACTACCCGATCCGTACCGGAAACCCGATCGGTACCCCGCATGCGCGAAAGGTGTCTACTTCCGGTCGAAGCGTTTTACGATAGTTACGGGTCAGAGTATCTTTTTTCATTTTTATTTTTTTTAACTTTATTTAACAAACAATGAGTATACAACATAAGAACAGATGAAGTATACAAAACAACAGAACATGAACACACAAAGCCAGGGGTAAAAGAAAAAGGTAACAATTATAAGAATACACGCAAAAATTCACATACATATATTGTTTTGAGAGCCTTTTTGTTGGTGGAGTCTGATATTGATTGTATGTACATTTCCACGTCCTTAAAATAATGACAGAAATATGGTGTTTTGTTAGTAAACTTACATTTATGGATAAAGAATTTCGCTAAAAGTATTAACAAATTTATCATAAAAAACACTTCTCATACTTCTTGGGGAACTTAAAGAAACAGAATAAAACATTTTCCCATCGTAAAGAAAACTCCCTTAAAATATGGACAATAACAAACCTGCTAAATTCCTTCCAGAATCTCTGTGTAAAAGAACAGTACCAAAAAAGATGTGTCACAGTTTCTGGATGAGCCCCACAGAAGTACAATTAGTATTTATGTCCCTTTTAAATTTGACCATGTAGTGACTGGCTGGATAACATTTATGTAGAATTTTAAATGAGACTTCTTTTACCTTATTTACAATCAAATATTTATGGGGGACCATCCAGACTGTCTTCCACTTGATATCTGGAACAAATCGGTTCCAGTAAGATATTATATATATGGGAGAGAGACGATATCTTCTTGGAATAAACTACGTATTCTCTTATTGCTGTTACCAAGTTCCTGTGAAAAGCAGATTTTTCCTATTGGTGACTCAGCTGGATCAGGGAGAGTGACTGAGGTAGAGATCGAGCTGTCAGTGTTTTTATATAACATTAAAGTCCCTGAGGGTATGGCACCAAGCACCATTGAGAATTCCTGAACACTGATTGGAAAATTATATAGTGCAAGAAAGTTGTCGTATGTAAGTAGTTGTCCCTCTTTACTAACCAGCTGAGCCACCAATAGGATCCCATTTTGGATCCAAGTTTCCAGGAAAAGTGATTTATTTTTATATAAAATATCTCTGTTGTTCCAGATAAAGTATTTGTGAGGTGAGAAGTTGTGTTTATAAATGAGGGTCCACGCTAAGAGGACCTGCTTATGGAAGGATGAAAGCTTTACAGGGAGTTTCTCAACATTGTAATTACAATTTAAAATAAAATTAAAGCACCAAAACGAGAGAAAATATGATATGGTATAAAGTTCCAGATAGAGATAGGGTTTTTAAGAAAATGTTTAGCCCAGTTAATTTTGAAAGTGTTATTTAAAGTAGAAAAGTCTAAGACATTAAGCCCACCTGATTCGTACTTATTCATCACAACAGTTTTTCTAATATAGTGCGTACGGTTTTTCCATATAAAATTAAAGAGCATACGGTCAATATCTTTACTAATTTTCTTATCCAGATGTAAGGAGAGAGCAGCATATGTTCATCGGGATATCCCTTCAGCTTTAGTAATTAACACTCTACCTTTCAAAGACAAGTCCCTTTGCAGCCACTGGTTGAACTTTTTTAGGGTTTTCTGTATAATTGGAGTGAAGTTTGAAGAGCATCTTGATTTTTGGTCTTTGGATATTAACAGTCCCAAGTATGTGACTTCTTGTTTAACAGAGATATTACAGATAGTATTTGCAGGACAGTCTTTAATTGCTAGTAACTCACACTTTTTAAGATTTAGGCATAAACCAGAGGCCTCAGAGAAATCACTAATCACAGTAAGAGCTGGTGGGATTTGGTTTGCATTCTTCAAGAAGAGTGTGGTGTCATCGGCTAACTGGCTGATGACGAGCTCCTTATCAGCTATGGTGATTCCTTGTACAACACTGTTTGAAATATTAGTTGCAAGAATTTGTGTACAAAGTAAAAATAAATATGGTGAAATAGGACATCCTTGGCGAATACCACGTTTCAGGTCAAATCTCGGGGTGGAGCCGTTAATCATTTTAATAGAACTATTGCCATTTGTGTATAAGGTTTTGACAGCTTTACAGAAAAACTTGCCGAAGCCAAATTTTTCCAAACTGTGGAAAATAAAGTGATGTTCAATTGTATCAAAAGCCTCATAAAAATCCAGGAAGAGAATGAAGCTATTGTCAGGTACCAAATCAGAGTAATCAAGTAAATCCAAAACCAGTCTAATGTTATTAGAAATGTGTCTGTTTCTCATAAAGCCTGATTGTGTCTCATCAATAATTGTTTCCAAGACCTCTTTAATTCTGTTAGCAAGTATTAAAGCCATAACCTTATAGTCATTATTGAGCAGGGAGATGGGTCTCCAATTATCAATAAAGAGTAAGTCTTTGTTTGGTTTTGGAATAAGTGTTATGAGACCTTGAGTAAGAGAAGGAGGGACGATGTTATTCTCTATACTTTCTGTAAAAACCTGCAGTAAAAATGGAGCCAGGAGATTAGAAAATGATTTATAAAACTCTGCAGTCAAACCATCTGTGCCGGGAGATTTATTGGCCTTAAGTGCAGAAATGGAATTACAAACTTCCTCCACAGTCAGAGGGCTGTCACAATAACTTCTATCTTCCACAACAATAGATTTTAGGTTTTTAATATTATTGAAAAATCCTGTTGAGACAGCCTCATTATATTTTGAGTCGTATAGTTTAGTATAGAATTCGGCACAGAAATGTGAAATTTCTCTAGGATTGTCAGAGACAATGCCATTAATATTTAGTTGATGAATAGAGTTTGTTTTGGATCTGTATTTTTCAAGTCTGAAAAAGTAAGCAGAATTTTGTTCGCCCTCCTCCAGCCACCTCTTCCTGGATCTTATGAAAGCACCCTCAGCCTTGTGTCGATATAAACTGTCCAGTTTATTTTGAAGTTCTAGTAAACTTAATTTATCTTCCTCTGAGATTTCTTCTGGGGACTTCTGGTAATAAGAGGCAATTCTGCTCATTACTTCTTGTTCTTCAGCTTTCCTTAATTTAGCAATTTGACTCCCGTATCTTCTCAAGAATTTGCATGCTTCAAATTTAAAAAGTTCCCAATTGGTACAAAAGGACTTCTCTCTGTTAGCTTTGTTCCAATAATAAACAATTAATTTATTAATCTGCATTTTAGCCATTTTATCTTTTAGTAAAGAATTATTTAACTTCCAGTAAGAGAATTTATGAGGTATAGTATCCAGTGTAAACATTTGGACGTTAATGTGAATTGCTCTATGATCAGTGAGGGGGGTGGCAAGTATATTAACAGTAATATTATCTTTATCAATACAGTCAGAAACAAGCCAAAAGTCAATACGTGATTGCCTGGATCCTGTCTTATTGCTCCAAGTAAAGAGTCTATCATCTGGAAATTTTTCTCTCCAAATATCCACAAGATTAAATTTTCCCATAAAATTTTTGAAGTTTGCACTGTATGAAGACTGCTGCCCTGGAGGCCACCTATCAACCGTATTGTCTAAAGCAATGTTAAAGTCTCCACCAATTAAGAGGACTGAATTTGGGTATTTGGAGAGCCAGAAATTAATTCTTTCTTCTAAGGAGTCAAGTAATTTATCATTTTCAGTTTTATTATTGTAACCATATATATTTACTGCAATGAAAGTACTGTTATTGTGTCTGATTAGTGAGCAGAGGTAGTGTCCTAAGGTGTCACAGTCAGAGTGTAACACATCTCCAGAAAAAGAATTTTTAAGCGTGACAACTCCAGCAGAACGCTCAGAGCCATGGGACAACCAGACTTCATTACCCCATTGTGATTTCCAAAAATTTGTATCAGCAGGTGTGGAATGACTCTCTTGGAAAAAGCAAAAATCTGTTTTAAATTGTTTGGCAAATAAAAACAAAGCTTTGCGTTTACATGTTTGTCTTAAACCCCTGGTATTAAGAGAAACAAATGAAAAAGACAAAGTTATTAGAAAAAAGAAAGAGAAAAAGTAAGTTCTAAACTTCTACAGCTAAGAACAGATCTATAGGATAAGGGGACCGGGTGCTGCACAATTTAGGTAGTAGAACAGTAAAAACCCTGAGTGACTAAGCTTATAAAAACACAGTATTTAACTATCTACGGTACTATGGTTTAAATATAGCTTTTTATAGATAAACACTCTCATCAACACAAAATAAAACTTTAACCTGAGGGTGAAAATATCAAGTTCACCATGTAAACAAGCTTACAGAAATGTCATTTCGGAGACTGAATAAGCGTCTCTATGAAGGAGGGAAAACTTCTGATCCACTGATGAATCCTCGGCCTCCCACGAAATAAGCCGGCTTACCCTCCTTACAGGCTTTGTCTATCATCGGCCACAGTTTGTCACGACGTTCTCTGTCCTCCCTGGACAGATCTTCAGCGAACCTCAAATGATTGTCCTGCAGGTAGGAGGATGTTTTGGCTGCTTTCCATACAGCATCTCTGTAGATTCGGGAGGTGAACTGCACGATGATGCCTCTAGGTCTGGTGCTACCTTGTCGCTTGGCTCCGAGTTGGTGTACGGTGTCGATGACGTCAGGCAGCCTACGATTTTGTTCTGGCAGAACAGACTGGCATATCACAGTCACCTTTCCCCTTACGTCTTCTTTCTCAGCCTGCCAACTGTGGCACGCGTGCCTAGGGTTGCCGACCCCTGGTGTACAGTATCTTATGGATATATTACTCCAGTGTTTTTTCTCAAAGTTTTCTATGAAACTTTGCTGTTGAGGAGTACTTGGTGAGGGCTAGTTCTTTTAGGTTCAGCAGCTAACAAGATGGTGTATCGGTCAGGATACAGGAGGACAACAGGCTTCCACTTTGCTGGATTGTCACCGCCAGCTGTTTTATTCCCACACAATATTGCAGAACATAGACATAAAATCCCAGAGCCTTTTATACATTTGCACTGTCTACTGCTGTAACAAAACAAATTTCCCACGCTCGGGACTAGAGCAGGGCGATATGGCCAAAAATATTTATCACGATATATATTTGAAAATTTGCGATAACGATATAACTGACGATATAATTGATGCGAGACAAAATACAACTCCACAACATTACTAGCGCAAAAAGACAACCTTCCATTTATTTCCACTTAAACAAGAAGCTGGTTTTTATGTACATTAAAGCTTTATAAAAATGTAACAGTGCAAATGCAAATTCCTTGCTGAAAGTTTAACCAAAAGGCATTTCCAGTAGAAATGGGCTGACATATCCTGAGCATAACCATGTATAATATCCACTGAAGTTAAAAAGAGGTGCTTTGCAACATTAAACTGCAGTGTGCAGTACATATTTTTCGGACCATAAGGTGCACGGGATTATAAGGCACATTAAGCGAAACAAAGCAGTCAGATAAATCAAACTTTATTAAACTCATTCTTCTTGCTTCCTCCACTTCTGTAACATTGATTCATTAATGTTGAATTCTCTGGCAGCTGCTCTATTCCCATGTTGTTGCAGTATATTAATGACTAACCTCGTATTGTGGATGGATTATCTCAGTTGTTCTCCTGACTGAAGTTTGGTCCGTTTACAGCATCCTGCCATGCGATTGCATTTGTCTCGTTAAAGCTATCAGGAACTTTAACGTTAACTTTTATAAGTGGAAAAGTGTTAGTGTTCGTCCTTCAGCTTCACTGTTTATGTTATGCTAACATAGCTGTGTCGCTAGCGATCACGTAGCACATCATTATATACCAGCTAGCCCAACTTCAGTAACCCTACAAACGCCACTGCTGTTTAGTTTCCTGTCTTCATTTATGTTGGACGTGATAGCAGAGCTGTACGTTTGAATTTTTTCAGAAATCTCTCAGTCAGAACATGCTATATCATGCTTAGGTAACTAGCGAAACTAGCGAGCTAACTTCCGCTAGCTTCCTGCTAACTTCTAACTCCGTTAAATGTAATAAATTTTGTTTTCATGGATGCCTGGAAGTTAAACTTAATTGTTACACCTGGTAAAGCAGCAATGCTGATCGTTTTATTAAAGATGAAAGAATTTAGACAGTTTAGGACCCAGATTACTCCCATATTTAAGAGCATCTTAGTCCGACAAATACGACAATAACAACGGCCGCTTGCATGTTCTGCAAAAAAATGTGCTTTGTCGTGTATCTGACGGACAAACACCAAACCAGTTCCACATCACTGAAGTTGCACCATTTTTACAAACCAATTCTGGTTCATCTGTTTCACTCAACAATCGGCCATGTGCGTATGAAAACAAAGACACTGCGCATGCGCGTTTTACTCATTCTATCGCGATATTTCATTTTCCTATCGTTGCATAACATTATACCGGTATTACCGTGAACGGTATAATATGGCCCAGCCCTACTCGGGACTAATGAAGGTTATCTTATCTTATGCAACCGAGTCTCCCATACTGGAATCCTTACACTGGCTGCAAGTTAGGTTTTGAATTCATTTTAAGATTTTATTATGTGTTTTTAAGGCGTTGCATGGGTTAGGACCCTCAAACCTTTCTGATCTTTTAAATTGGTTCGTTCCTGCAAGATCACTGAAGTCTGTGGTTTAAAAGCTCTTAGCTGTCCCAACGTCCAGATTAAACACAGAGGATAAGAAAGGTCTGGCCTCTCTTATCTGGAAACAAAATTAACAAAATTGATTGAAAAACCTGTTGCAAAAAATCCTTTTTGTTTAGTTTTGTGAAGCTACTAACTGATGAACTAGATTACTGGTAGAATGATGTATAAATTAAACATGATCTGCCCTCTTATGCATATTGTATTGATGTATCATGACTAGTGATGTGCAATACCACTGATTTCCTTTCTGAGCCGATACCAAGTAAAATTCAGGGTGGTATCGACGATACCTAGTACAAAAACTTATTTTATAACTTTCAGGTCAGATTTTTAATAAGCTGCAGGAACCCTGTTCAGTGTGAGTGGAGAACAGCCAAGTCTCCTCCTCTGATAAACCTCCATCTGTGCCACTGAAAATAGTTCATCTGACTGTGACTGTAAACATGTTTCCATTTGTCACTTCAGCCTTTACTCTGAAATACAGGAAATGAAATCACAGCTCAAACTTCTTCATCCAACTGCTGGAACAAAGCGAACCACTCGACATGAACACTGAAGCAGAACAGTTTAGAAACCTTAAAATGAGACTAGGGAACCATTTTCATTCATAGTTGCCTCATCAGATCTTTACAGGAGATTCACTCTGAACTCTGTGGAGCCTGATCTCAAGGGTTTTGAGTCTGACCCTGAAACCACAAGAGGATCTTTCTGTCTCTTCATATTCACTGTGATGGGAGTGATTCCAGCCCTGAGTGATCACGCTGATGTTTGCACAGAGCAGACAATTTAGTGAATATTTTGGCACATTGGTAACAGTGAAACAGTTTATTAGTAACGTGGGATCGTTTGTGTTTGGAGTATGAAATGAGATTCCTGAAGCTCTTGTCACACTGGTCACAGCTGTAGTTTCCTTCCATGTGTTCACGTTCATGATAGTTACGATTAGCTGATTGTGAGAAGCTTCTGTCACAGTGTCTGCACTTGTATGGTTTCTCTCCTGTGTGGACTCGTTTGTGTCTTTTAAGCACACTTGCAGTAATGAAAGATGACCCACACTGATCACAGATGTGCTTTTTTGTCCCACTGTGAATGAGTTCATGTTGTTTTAATCCACTTAATGTGGTGAAGCTTCTCCCACATTCTTTGCAGTATTTCAGTTCTTCTCCAGTGTGTCTACGTTGATGTACTTTTAGGGTGTGTTTTTGACTGAAAGTTTTTCCACAAAGGTCACAACGAAAGTCTTTCCCACCACCACAGCGATGACAGGGTTGAGAACTGGATCCATCTGTGTCGCTCTGCTTCTAAACAAAGACACAAAGACAGTGTAAGAAAGTCCTTCAACATTTTTATCCTGAACGTCGCCTGAAATAAAGAGCAAATAAAAAAACAAACAACATCATAACTGAAATGAAAATCTGAATAATCAATCAGAGCTGCTTTTTCATGCAGTAGAATTGCCGAAACATCAGAATCAGTGAGCTGCAAACTTTCAGCCCCGACTGTGTCTGTGCTGTCAGGTGAGAAAGGCGACAACTCACTGATTCTAATCCGCGGGTCTGCGGTTTGTGCAGAATCCGTGTACCTCCTCTAGTTTACTGTTTGAGCTGTTTGGTGGTTGTCAAAATTTTGTGAGGTTTCACCTGAGATTCGGGCGTTTCGGGCAAAATAAAATTATATTAAAAAACTCGATTCAGGATTTTAATGAATTGATGTCACATTATCCAAGCCAGACTCTATTTTAATCGGTAAATCGATTATCAAAACCCACCCCTAGCTGAGACAGTTTAATGAGCAGAGTTGTTTCAAACAGTCGGGCTAAAATGACAAGATAAAAATATAAATACATACCTCACAGTAACTGCACTTGTAGAGTCTCTTTCTGGTGTGGATCTGTTGGTGTAGTCTCAGGTAACGTGGAGATTTAAAAGTCTTCTCACACAGGTCACATTTATAAGGTCGTCCCTCAGTGTGGGTAAACATGTGGCGTTGTAAGTCTCCGTCTGTGACAAACTGTTTGCCACACTGATCACAGCAGTACACATCATGTCCGGTGTGAATGCGTAGGTGTGTATTTCTGCTCTCAATCCGGCTGAAGGTTTTCCCACAGATGTCACAGCTGTATGCCTTAATTCCAGAGTGGGTAACTAGATGATTCTGTAAGTGGCTACTGCGATTAAAAGCTCTGCCACACTGATCACAGCTGTACGCTTTAACTCCACTGTGGATGAGTTGGTGTTTGTTTAGGGAACCCTTCCAGGAAAAAGTCTTTCCACACAAGTCACAGCTGAACGGTTTCTCTCCAGTGTGGATGACCTGATGATGTTTTAGTTTAGTCTTCTCAGTAAAACCCTTCCCACACTAGTCACAGGTGTATGTTTTCTCTCTCTTTCTTCTGTGAGGTTTGTCGGCCTCCTGAGAGCGCTGACTTCTCGCTCCATGTTGGTCCTGCAGTGACAGAGATACAAACAGAGGCAGTGAGTGAAATGCAGTCGTGGAACAAACTCAACCTTCAAACTCCCTCCATTAACACTAGTTTTAAACCTGAAGGTGGAGTGTGGCACCAAACACCTTAAAGGTCTCTTATCCCCACCTGCTGGTAGTTCTAACACATTACATCCAAACTGGTGTTAAAAATAATTAATGACTGTTTAAATACTCTAAAATATTTTTCCTTTTTTTCCTTACTTTTACTCCCTATGTTAAAACAATTGGACTTTCTACTCATTATATTTTCAAAACAGACTTTTTACTTTTGGTTTGAGGAATTTGAGGGGAGTTATTACATCACTAAGGGCATCAAACAAACCGATTTGAGCCTGAAAAGTAACACATGAAAGACAATCCTGATCGTGTACTAATCACCAGGGTATGAAACATAAAAAGAGATGAAAGAGGCAAAACTGTGAGTCATAGTCAGGAGTTAAAGTGAGACGTTGTTCTTCTTTCTTTTTTGCACAGCACCTGAACAAACAGGTAATTTCAAATGCAGCGTTTCTATCAACAAACATCAGCAAACACACAAACTGTTTGTGTGCAGTTTGTCTCACAGTGTGTTGCTGGCTAAAGGTCCAGCTGCTGTACATCACAGGGAGAGAAAAGAAAGAGAGCTAACTTCACTCAGAGATGGAGAAAGATAAGACACACAGGACAGGAGAGGAAGAAGAGAGGTTAGATTTAAAGGGAAGGACTGCTCAGTGGGATTTGATCAACTGGAGATTAAAGTTTACATGTAAGTCCTCATGTGTTGAAATCAGATATTGGGTCTGTACATGTGACGTTATGTTTTTTCAGGTTGTGAAAGATGCTGCAAAACAATCTGAGGCAGATTAACTGTGTTATTTAAAGACTGCATGAAGATCCTCTGCAGGTTAGTGCAGGATAAACAGGTTCGTTTGCTGAACTGTGATGGATTTAAAGTAAAGGACAGTGTGTGACTGGTGCACAGTGACTGTGGTGCTCATGTCACAGTTAGATTACATCAAGTGTAGCAGAGATTCATTTAAACTGAAGCTCATGATGCTGACATCCATTCACTGAGTTCCACCTTCATACCAACAGTATAGTGTCTAATATAAAGACAGTGTACTGTCAGTGTAGAGGATGGAAACCAGCCAGGACAGCTCATGAAACATCTGCTGACATCTGGTTGAATTCAGTTGTGTACATCCACAGAGAGCAGCAGGTCAGCTGATCACAGCCTGTACTTTAAGAAAATCTACTGGAGCTCTCAACAGAAATTATTGTGAGCTGTGATTCTTTTCCCCACGCTGAGCCACTACAGCTGATTTTAGGGTTCCCACCTGCTCAATCCCACTTTAACCTCTTCCCTGCTCATGTTCCTGTTTAGAGGCAAAGTCACCCTCTACAATGTAGGCAACAGAAAATACACATATGTTTTATTTTCCTTCATTTTCTACTTAACTGATTCAAACAGAGAACCTTTATTAGAAATAAATAGTTTGTAATTCATTTACTAATCTTATTTTATTATTACATTAATAAAGCACAAGGTTCAGTTAACTTTGGATAAAAACATGTGGTTAAAAAGTTCTTCAAGGAGCTACTTTTACTTTCTTACTCTGATTACATTTCAGAGCCTGTACTTTTTCACTGTTACTTAAGTAAAGAAGGTGAATGAATACTTTTACTGAAGTATTTATAACACTAATATCTGTACTTCTACTTAAGTATAGAGTAAATGTACTTTTGCCTCCTCTGATCATTTCTATAATATTATTTATATCAGTGATGGCCAAATGAAGCTTTCTGAAACACTGAAGCTTGTATTGAAAAAGGTTCATTACTCAAAGCTTTTCAACACAGTCCTCTTTGGTGACATCTGCTGGCCAAAAATATGAAGAGCAGCTTGAATCTACAAATTATAATATAGAGTTTCATAATAATTGCCCACTCTACAGAGCTCAGCTGACAGCTTCTGTCTGATATCAGGCTGCTGTTGTGTTGCTTTGAACGTGTATTTTTGGGGATGATGAAAAAAATGTTTTGTCCATTTGATTATTAATAGTTTTGATGAATAAACCTTCCTTATTTTAACATGTGCTGTGGTCTCTAAAAAACAACATAATATGCAACACAGTCATATAACAGGTTGGGAGGATGAGAGTTTGAGACGTGACTGATTATTTGGTGAAACTGTGATATTTTCCTCACCTTCTGTGTTGAGCTCATTGTTTCCTCTGTAGTGACTCAGCTGAGTCCAGATGGCTGAAAATGTTCCTCTGCTGCTCCGTCAGACTCTTCTCCTCCTGCTGATCAGCTGGGACACAAAACAGATCTTTGTTAGGCTCCACACTGCACTGAAGAGTCAAAGTGTCTCATATGTTCATCTGACAACACAAAGTACAAATTTCACTCTGATTGCTTGTAAAAATCTTGTGAGACGTGTTGTGCTGCAAAGTGAGGAAACTCTCTCACTCACTTATACTTCAGGAGGAACTTTGTGACATTGGCTCTAATATTCTAAGCAGCCCTTTACTATGACAGGGCCAGAAAGTCCTATTTGAAGGTTTGGGAGAAGGACCATGTTAAAGGTGGATTGGGGTTTATACGCTTTGTTATGATACAGGTAAGGCTGTAAGAGCCTGAGAAGGTGTCCTGAATGAACCTCTAAAACCAGTTTTCAGCTAACGACTCTGCTTCAGTCTGGAAAACAGCAACTACAAGTTTAAAGACTCCATCAACAATTCACACCCAGCAACAGCCTGAACAGCTCCTCCTGTGGTTTCCACAAACAGGGACAGACCTGTTACTCCCCCACCCCACACTTTCAACTCCTTCAGCCCCCCAGTCCCACCACCTCCACCATTCCCCAAACTTTGATTCTGTTCATCTGGACGTAGCTTTTTGTGGGAGAAACATTTCGTCACTCATCCAAGTGACTTCTTCAGTTTCAGCTGACTGCAGGTTTCCCCAATTTTCAACAGAGCATTTGCATAATGACTGAAACGAGCACCACTGAAGGAACAATGGGCTGGGAGGTCAGTTATTGAGCATTAATATGCAAATTCTCATGAACATTGATCAACAACCACTGATCAAATGCTGTGATTGCAGCGACTCCCCAATTCTCTGAATGGTACTCATGGCCATTGATCAGCGGTCTTTGATTAATGAGCTTTGATCAGTGGTTTCAGTGCTTTCCTTCCTGCTTTGACTGCAGCTGTGTTTGACACAGGAAGACATTATTACATTCTTCACACTCTCCTGCACATTAACCACCACAATATATTTTATTCTCTGTGCTTTCAAATATGAACACTGTTTACTTTCATCTCTGTTTCATTAGTTTTTGTTAACATCTTCCTGTGCATCACTTTACAGCAGCCACACTCATTAAAATGAGACTTTGTAGGAGTTCACTTCCTCTCATGTGTTCATCCACAGCAGCTGGACAATAAAGTTTATTGTGACCCTGATACTGCAGCAGATCGCTCTCATCCATTTCCTGTTATCACTTCAAATAGAAATGAGGCTGTAGAGGTTTGGTGCAGGCAGAAAAACAGCTGCAGGGACAATGAAAAGACTTTTCTGCTCCAACTTCTCCCAGCATGCTGAGCTAATGATTAGTTGGTGTTTTTCTCCAAACACTCTCTCACTCTTCTCTCAACGTGTTCACAATAAACTGTGAACAGACACCGAGGAGAGCAGCAGAAGACCTCATTCAGGAGCTAAACTCAACATGAACTGAACTCACAGTAAAGTTAGCTCGGTGCTTACCTTTAGATGAGCCCACAAACCGAGAGAAACTCCGCGATGAAGCTGCAACTCTTTCCAAACACAGGAAACAGATCAGGGAGCAGAGACCCACGTGGTTCACGCTGATCTCAGCTACGATCCAGGAGACAAGGGTGGGCAGATCGATGCAGATATCGATCCAAACGCTGGTTTAGTTTGTTTTATCATCAAAATTCACTCTTTTACTCGCTTAGGAAGAAACGGTAGCTCCGTCTGAGTTATCACTACCCGATCCGTACCGGAAACCCGATCGGTACCCCGCATGCGCAAAAGGTATCTACTTCCGGTCGAAGCGTTTTACGATAGTTACGGGTCAGAGTATCTTTTTTTTTTTTTTTTAACTTTATTTAACAAACAATGAGTATACAACATACGAACAGATGAAGTATACAAAACAACAGAACATGAACACACAAAGCCAGGGGTAAAAGAAAAAGGTAACAATTATAAGAATACACGCAAAAATTCACATACATATATTGTTTTGAGAGCCTTTTTGTTGGTGGAGTCTGATATTGATTGTATGTACATTTCCACATCCTTAAAATAATGACAGAAATATGGTGTTTTGTTAGTAAACTTACATTTATGGATAAAGAATTTCGCTAAAAGTATTAACAAATTTATCATAAAAAACATTTCTCATACTTCTTGGGGAACTTAAAGAAACAGTTTCTGGATGATCCCCACAGAAGTACAATTAGTATTTATTAGGGGTGCAACGATATTCGTATCGATATTGAACCGTTCGATACAGTGCTTTCGGTTCGGTACGCATATGTATCGAACAATACAACATATGTAATTTATTTTATCAACTTTCCTTCTGACGATGCTGTCTGTGTTGAGCGCTCAGTGAATCTGCGTTCGACTACTCCGCCTAGGCTGCACTGTCGAGCGCAGATCCACTGAGCGCTCAACACAGACAGCATAGTCAGAAGGAAGAGCGCAGGGCAAGCTAGCAAGACAGAAGTTAAGCTCTCCTTGCAACATGGACCTCCCCCACTCTCATTCAGATCTGGCGTTTGGAATTATTTTGGTTTTCATGTGACGTATGACCCTGAAGGTAAGCGAGTCATGGACTAAAGTAAAACAGTATGTTGGATGTGCCATGTAATGCTCAATTACATGGGTGGGAACTAGTGTGTTAGCTCGTTAACGTGTTGGCCGTCTAGCCCCATGCACGGGGCGATCGGCGGTAGCTCGTTAACGGAAATTTGCCGTGTTGTGGCGTTAAGGTCATTTCAACGAGATCAACCTGAAAGCACTAATGGGAACACAACGAATATGACTGCACATTTACGCCGACATCATCCTAGTGCAAAGAAAAAAACAACAAGCATGCTACTAACTTTAGCCGAGTCATTTAGACAGCTGTTAGCACATGATTCTCCTTATGCTGCTGAGAATATAGCCCAGAAGAAGCGGATAGTATAGCTTTTATTTTGGAAAGAGACATTTCTCTGTAATAAACTCTCTTTTCCAAAGATGAGTGATTCCTCAATCAGATACAGGGCTTGCAATATCGCTAGCCCGACGTCCTGGAGCTAGCGATTTTTTCAGTCGGGCTACCAAAATCTATCTCTTCCCTGCCCGTCGGGCTATTGTAGGAAAAATATATGTCAATGCTTTTGCATTCTTTCAGAAATGTAGCTGGGTAATTATGTCATTGGCATCGGTGAGCCACTGTCAATATGTGACATATTGAAATCGCGTTTGAATTTGCGCTTGTTTTTTGCTTTCACTTTGCAATCGTGCGAACTGTGTATAGAGAGCGACAGCACTGATCTGTGAGTGATGATAATTTGTGCACCAATTCCTCTGACATCGTCTTATTAATCGTTAGCTTACTATGCAAACATGACAAGTGAAATCTCCCGCAGCAAGCTTAAACATGTGAGAGGTTGATCGCGCAGAGAATCGCTGAGCTTATGTGAGTGCGTGTGTAAAACCAGCAGCATATATATTTTAGTTGTGCCGAGCCAAATAAGACAGGTCAGGGTGAAGAAGTGACAGCCAAAGAAAAGCTTACCACAAAACGGAGAAGTTATGACAAATCAGACTATAAGGCAAAAAGAAAGTGCAGCTTTATGGTTTCATGGACAAAATAATTTCTGTGGCTGCAATATGAGGAGCTAAATAACCAGGGCTGCACATAAGTGGTCCGCAGGTGCGCATTCGCTGTCAAAATAAAAAACACGCACAAGGGTTAGGGTTAAATTTAAAAACTGTACCTTTGAGTTAAAATATATATTTATAATTTTAATAAATGACAAATTAAAAAGGCATGAACATTTTTTTTGTATCGAAAAAATATCGAACCGAACCGAACCGTGAATTTTGTGTATCGTTGCACCCCTAGTATTTATGTCCCTTTTAAATTTTACCATGTAGTGACTGGCTGGATAACATTTATGTAGAATTTTAAATGAGACTTCTTTTACCTTATTTACAATCAAATATTTATGGGGGACCATCCAGACTGTCTTCCACTTGATATCTGGAACAAATCGGTTCCAATAAGATATTATATATGGGAGAGAGACGATATCTTCTTGGAATAAACTACGTATTCTCTTATTGCTGTTACCAAGTTCCTGTGAAAAGCAGATTTTTCCTATTGGTGACTCAGCTGGATCAGGGAGAGTGACTGAGGTAGAGATCGAGCTGTCAGTGTTTTTATATAACATTAAAGTCCCTGAGGGTATGGCACCAAGCACCATTGAGAATTCCTGAACACTGATTGGAAAATTATATAGTGCAAGAAAGTCGTCGTATGTAAGTAGTTGTCCCTCTTTACTAACCAGCTGAGCCACCAATAGGATCCCATTTTGGATCCAAGTTTCCAGGAAAAGTGATTTATTTTTCTATAAAATATCTCTGTTGTTCCAGATGAAGTATTTGTGAGGTGAGAAGTTGTGTTTATAAATGAGGGTCCACGCTAAGAGGACCTGCTTATGGAAGGATGAAAGCTTTACAGGGAGTTTCTCAACATTGTAATTACAATTTAAAATAAAATTAAAGCCACCAAAACGAGAGAAAATATGATATGGTATAAAGTTCCAGATAGAGGTAGGGTTTTTAAGAAAATGTTTAGCCCAGTTAATTTTGAAAGTGTTATTTAAAGTAGAAAAGTCTAAGACGTTAAGCCCACCTGATTCGTACGTATTCATCACAACAGTTTTTCTAATATAGTGCGTACGGTTTTTCCATATAAAATTAAAGAGCATACGGTCAATATCTTTACTAATTTTCTTATCCAGATGTAAGGAGAGAGCAGCATATGTTAATCGGGATATCCCTTCAGCTTTAGTAAGTAACACTCTACCTTTCAAAGACAAGTCCCTTTGCAGCCACTGGTTGAACCTTTTTAGGGTTTTCTGTATAATTGGAGTGAAGTTTGAAGAGCATCTTGATTTTTGGTCTTTGGATATTAACAGTCCCAAGTATGTGACTTCTTGTTTAACAGAGATATTACAGATAGTATTTGCAGGACAGTCTTTAATTGCTAGTAACTCACACTTTTTAAGATTTAGGCATAAACCAGAGGCCTCAGAGAAATCACTAATCACAGTAAGAGCTGGTGGGATTTGGTTTGCATTCTTCAAGAAGAGTGTGGTGTCATCGGCTAACTGGCTGATGACAAGCTCCTTATCAGCTATGGTGATTCCTTGTACAACACTGTTTGAAATATTAGTTGCAAGAATTTGTGTACAAAGTAAAAATAAATATGGTGAAATAGGACATCCTTGGCGAATACCACGTTTCAGGTCAAATCTCGGGGTGGAGCCGTTAATCATTTTAATAGAACTATTGCCATTTGTGTATAAGGTTTTGACAGCTTTACAGAAAAACTTGCCAAAGCCAAATTTTTCCAAAGAGTGGAAAATAAATTGATGTTCAATTGTATCAAAAGCCTTATAAAAATCCAGGAAGACAATGAAGCTATTGTCAGGTATCAGATCAGAGTAATCAAGTAAATCCAAAACCAGTCTAATGTTATTAGAAATGTGTCTGTTTCTCATAAAGCCTGATTGTGTCTCATCAATAATTGTTTCCAAGACCTCTTTAATTCTGTTAGCAAGTATTAAAGCCATAACCTTATAGTCATTATTGAGCAGGGAGATGGGTCTCCAATTATCAATAAAGAGTAAGTCTTTGTTTGGTTTTGGAATAAGTGTTATGAGACCCTGAGTAAGAGAAGGAGGGAGGGTGTTATCCTCTATACTTTCTGTAAAAACCTGCAGTAAAAATGGAGCCAGGAGATTAGAAAATGATTTATAAAACTCTGCAGTCAAACCATCTGTGCCAGGAGATTTATTGGCCTTAAGTGCAGAAATGGAATTACAAACTTCCTCCACAGTCAGAGGGCTGTCACAATAACTTCTATCTTCCACAACAATAGATTTTAGGTTTTTAATATTATTGAAAAATCCTGTTGAGACAGCCTCATTATATTTTGAGTCGTATAGTTTAGTATAGAATTCGGCACAGAAATGTGAAATTTCTCTAGGATTGTCAGAGACAATGCCATTAATATTTAGTTGATGAATAGAGTTTGTTTTGGATCTGTATTTTTCAAGTCTGAAAAAGTAAGCAGAATTTTGTTCTCCCTCCTCCAGCCACCTCTTCCTGGATCTTATGAAAGCACCCTCAGCCTTGCGTCGATATAAACCGTCCAGTTTATTTTGAAGTTCTAGTAAACTTAATTTATCTTCCTCTGAGATTTCTTCTGGGGACTTCTGGTAATAAGAGGCAATTCTGCTCATTACTTCTTGTTCTTCAGCTTTCCTTAATTTAGCAATTTGACTCCCGTATCTTCTCTCTTTTTTTTCTTTTTTTTTCTCTTCTTTTTTTGTATATTGGCAACTTCTGAATAGCTCAAATGACAACAACTTTTATGTCTTACTTTCTGTGTTTCATAATGACTAATGAAGTCCGGCCTTGAAAATCAATGCATTGTAATACTGGGTTGTTTTCACACAATGGTAGTTTTTTTTTTTCTCCTGTCCTGTTTGGCTCTTTTGCCATC
This sequence comes from Simochromis diagramma, assembly GCF_900408965.1. NCBI lineage: Eukaryota > Metazoa > Chordata > Actinopteri > Cichliformes > Cichlidae > Simochromis > Simochromis diagramma. Next base: position 221,550 of record NW_024387233.1, on the reverse strand, counting down.
AGAATTGTTGTCTAAAGGCAAAGAAAGATGCCCAACGGATTTACTTTACCAAATTGACCATCCCAGCCTTGCCATAATGGTCCATTTGATTCACCTTTTATTGTTTATTTTATTTTCACTTACTGAATATGGGACAGACTTTACTGGGGGAAAGAAGGGGAGAAAGAAAGAGGGAAAGAGAAACAGCTGAGAAGAGGGACGGGGGAGAAGGGCAAAAGCAGCCGCGGAGCAGAAGCCAGGGGGAGTTGCAGTGACGCGCCCGTGAGCTCCGCCGGCAGCCAGCCGTGCCTGAGTGACCGAGCCCCAGGCCGAGAGGCCGGGGGCACCCCACCTCCGAAGTGGCCCGAGCAAGCCCCAGGCTCCAGGCCCCGATAAGCGGCCGCCAAGGAGTGAGCCGGTGTGTACCTGGACGCCCATCCCCAGACACAAAGAACCACCAACACACCGATGTCTGAGGGAGTCCGCCACTGGCAGGGGAAGTGGTGGTAGGGGGAGATAGGCCTCCATACCTTGGAGGGCCTGAGATCCCGTATCTTCTCAAGAATTTGCATGCTTCAAATTTAAAAAGTTCCCAATTGGTACAAAATGACTTCTCTCGGTTAGCTTTGTTCCAATAATAAACAATTACTTTATTAATCTGCATGTTAACTATTTTATCTTTTAGTAAAGAATTATTTAACTTCCAGTAAGAGAATTTATGAGGTATAGTATCCAGTGTAAACATTTGGACGTTAATGTGAATTGCTCTATGATCAGTGAGGGGGGTGGCAAGTATATTAACGGTAATATTATCTTTATCAATACAGTCAGAAACAAGCCAAAAGTCAATACGTGATTGCCTGGATCCTGTCTTATTGCTCCAAGTAAAGAGTCTATCATCTGGAAATTTTTCTCTCCAAATATCCACAAGATTAAATTTTCCCATAAAATTTTTGAAGTTTGCACTGTATGAAGACTGCTGCCCTGGAGGCCACCTATCAACCGTATTGTCTAAAGCAATGTTAAAGTCTCCACCAATTAAGAGGACTGAGTTTGGGTATTTGGAGAGCCAGAAATTAATTCTTTCTTCTAAGGAGTCAAGTAATTTATCATTTTCAGTTTTATTATTGTAACCATATATATTTACTGCAATGAAAGTACTGTTATTGTGTCTGATTAGTGAGCAGAGGTAGTGTCCTAAGGTGTCACAGTCAGAGTGTAACACATCTCCAGAAAAAGAATTTTTAAGCGTGGCAACTCCAGCAGAACGCTCAGAGCCATGGGACAACCAGACTTCATTACCCCATTGTGATTTCCAAAAATTTGTATCAGCAGGTGTGGAATGACTCTCTTGGAAAAAGCAAAAAACTGTTTTAAATTGTTTGGCAAATAAAAACAAAGCTTTGCGTTTACATGTTTGTCTTAAACCCCTGGTATTAAGAGAAACAAATGAAAAAGACAAAGTTATTAGAAAAAAGAAAGAGAAAAAGTAAGTTCTAAACTTCTACAGCTAAGAACAGATCTATAGGATAAGGGGACCGGGTGCTGCACAATTTAGGTAGTAGAACAGTAAAAACCCTGAGTGACTAAGCTTATAAAAACACAGTATTTAACTATCTACTGTACTATGGTTTAAATATAGCTTTTTATAGATAAACACACTCTTCAACACAAAATAAAACTTTAACCTGAGGGTGAAAATATCAAGTTCACCATGTAAACAAGCTTACAGAAATGTCATTTCGGAGACTGAATAAGCGTCTCTATGAAGGAGGGAAAACTTCTGATCCACTGATGAATCCTCGGCCTCCCACGAAATAAGCCGGCTTACCCTCCTTACGGGCTTTGTCTATCATCGGCCACAGTTTGTCACGACGTTCTCTGTCCTCCCTGGACAGATCTGCAGCGAACCTCAAATGATTGTCCTGCAGGTAGGAGGATGTTTTGGCTGCTTTCCATACAGCATCTCTGTAGATTCGGGAGGTGAACTGCACGATGATGCCTCTAGGTCTGGTGCTACCTTGTCGCTTGGCTCCGAGTCGGTGTACGGTGTCGATGACATCAGGCAGCCTACGATTTTGTTCTGGCAGAACAGACTGGCATATCACAGTCACCTTTCCCCTTACGTCTTCTTTCTCAGCCTGCCAACTGTGGCACGCGTGCCTAAGGTTGCCGACCCCTGGTGTACAGTATCTTATGGATATATTACTCCAGTGTTTTTTCTCAAAATTTTCTATGCAACTTTGCTGTTGAGGAGTACTTGGTGAGGGCTAGTTCTTTTAGGTTCAGCAGCTAACAAGATGGTGTATCGGTCAGGATACAGGAGGACAACAGGCTTCCACTTTGCTGGATTGTCACCGCCAGCTGTTTTATTGCCACACAATATTGCAGAACATAGACATAAAACCCCGGAGCCTTTTATACATTTGCACTGTCTACTGCTGTAACAAAATAAACTTCCCACGCTCGGGACTAATAAAGGTTATCTTATCTTATGCAACCGAGTCTCCCATACTGGAATCCTTACACTGGCTGCGAGTTAGGTTTTGAATTCATTTTAAGATTTTATTATGTGTTTTTAAGGCGTTGCATGGGTTAGGACCCTCAAACCTTTCTGATCTTTTAAATTGGTTCGCTCCTGCAAGATCACTGAAGTCTGTGGTTTAAAAGCTCTTAGCTGTCCCAACGTCCAGATTAAACACAGAGGATAAGAAAGGTCTGGCCTCTCTTATCTGGAAACAAAATTAACAAAATTGATTGAAAAACCTGTTGCAAAAATTCCTTTTTGTTTAGTTTTGTGAAGCTACTAACTGATGAACTAGATTACTGGTAGAATGATGTATAAATTAAACATGGTTTGCCCTCTTATGCATATTGTATTGATGTATCATGACTAGTGATGTGCAATACCACTGATTTCCTTTCTGATCCGATACCAAGTAAAATTCAGGGTGGTATCGACGATACCTTGTACAAAAACTTATTTTATTTATTGTATCTCAAATTTTAGTGTCATCATGATAACAGGACATCAGACTACTTGTTCTTATCACATAATAAAGCTGAATTCATCATGGCACCTTTAAGTTCAAGAATTGCTATAATCTCTGCAACGTTCAGCTTTCAGAATTTGTCTTAAACAGCATAAAAGCATGGATCCATCACACCTTGTATCAGGAAAACATTGATGAACTCTGAGCAAATGAAACCACAACTTTAAAAAAATGAGCTCCCAAAATTAATTGTTTCGACATCTTAAACACAAAATCATAAGTTTTAATACCTACAGCAAGTTTAAAGAAAAATAAAAGATTTTAAAGAGGTTTCAAATTTTTCTCAAATATAAAACAGCAGATGACACTGACATGCATCTTCTATGGAATTGTCTAAAAATATCTAAATTCTGGCTGTGCATCAACAAGGAAATGAACTTGATACTAAACTTTAAGATATATAAACATCCGGGTCAATTCTCACCACAGTTGCTGCCTCTGAATAAAAATCTGGACAAAAAGAGATCCACATTATTAAATAAGCTTATGTTTAATGTCAGGAGATGTGTTATTGAACTGGATTACGGAGCAGCCCCCCTACTGTAACTCAGTGTTACAAGGAAATTTTTCACAACTTTCAGGTCAGATTTTTAATAAGCTGCAGGAACCCTGTTCAGTGTGAGTGGAGAACAGCCAAGTCTCCTCCTCTGATAAACCTCCATCTGTGCCACTGAAAATAGTTCATCTGACTGTGACTGTAAACATGTTTCCATTTGTCACTTCAGCCTTTACTCTGAAATACAGGAAATGAAATCACAGCTCAAACTTCTTCATCCAACTGCTGGAACAAAGCGAACCACTCGACATGAACACTGAAGCAGAACAGTTTAGAAACATTAAAATGAGACTAGGGAACCATTTTCATTCATAGTTGCCTCATCAGATCTTTACAGGAGATTCACTCTGAACTCTGTGGAGCCTGATCTCAAGGGTTTTGAGTCTGACCCTGAAACCACAAGAGGATCTTTCTGTCTCTGCAGATTCACTGTGATGGGAGTGATTTCAGCCCTGAGTGATCACGCTGATGTTTGCACAGAGCAGATAATTTAGTGAATGTTTTGGCACATTGGTAACAGTGAAACAGTTTATTAGTAACGTGGGATCGTTTGTGTTTGGAGTATGAAATGAGATTCCTGAAGCTCTTGTCACACTGGTCACAGCTGTAGTTTCCTTCCATGTGTGCACGTTCACAATTATTACGACTATTAGAATGTGAGAATCTTTTGTCACAGTGTCTGCACTTGTATGGTTTCTCTCCTGTGTGGACTCGTTTGTGTCTTTTAAGGTTGCTTGCAGTAATGAAAGATGACCCACACTGATCACAGATGTGCTTTTTTGTCCCACTGTGAATGAGTTCATGTTGTTTTAATCCATTTGATGTGCTGAAGCTTCTCCCACATTCTTTGCAGTATTTCAGTTTGTCTCCAGTGTGTCTACGTTGATGTACTTTTAGGGTGTGTTTTTGACTGAAAGTTTTTCCACAAAGGTCACAACGAAAGTCTTTCCAACCACCACGGTGATGACAGGGTTGAGAACTGGATCCATCTGTGCCGCTCTGCTTCTAAACAAAGACACAAAGACAGTGTAAGTCAGTCCTTCAACACTTTTATCCTGAACGTCGCCTGAAATAAAGAGCAAATAAAAAACAAACAAAATCATAACTGAAATGAAAATCTGAATAAACACTCAGAGCTGCTTTTTCATGCAGTAGAAATGCCGAAACATCAGAATCAGTGAGCTGCAAACTTTCAGCCCCGACTGTGTCTGTGCTATCGGGTGAGAAAGGTGACATCTCACTGATTCTAATCCGTGGGTCTGCGGTTTGTGCAGAATCCGTGTACCTCCTCTAGTTTACTGTTTGAGCTGTTTGGTGGTTGTCAAAATTTTGTGAGGTTTCACCTGAGATTCGGGCGTTTCGGGCAAAATAAAATTATATTAAAAAACTCGATTCAGGATTTTAATGAATTGATGTCACGTTATCCAAGCCAGAATTGATTTTAATCGGTAAATCGATTATCAAAACCCACCCCTAGCTGAGACAGTTTAATGAGCAGAGTTGTTCCAAACAGTCAGGCTAAAATGACAAGATAAAAATATAAATACATACCTCACAGTAACTGCACTTGTAGAGTCTCTTTCTGGTGTGGATCTGTTGGTGTTGTCTCAGGTAATGTGGAGATTTAAAAGTCTTCTCACACAGGTCACATTTATAAGGTCGTCCGTCAGTGTGGGTAAACATGTGGCGTTGTAAGTCTCCGTCTTTGACAAACTGTTTGCCACACTGATCACAGCAGTACACATCATGTCTGGTGTGAATGCGTAGGTGTGTATTTCTGCTCTCAATCCGGCTGAAGGTTTTCCCACAGATGTCACAGCTGTATGCCTTAATTCCAGAGTGGGTAACTAGATGCCTCTGTAAGCTGCTACTGTGAGTAAAAGCTCTGCCACACTGATCACAGCTGTACGCTTTAACTCCACTGTGGATGAGTTGGTGTTTGTTTAGGGAATCCTTCCAGGAAAAAGTCTTTCCACACAAGTCACAGCTGAACGGTCTCTCTCCAGTGTGGATGACCTGATGACGTTTTAGTTTAGTCTTCTCAGTAAACTCCTTCCCACACTCATCACAGGTGTATGTTTTCTCTCCCTTTCTTCTGTGAGGTTTGTCGGCCTCCTGAGAGCGCTGACTTCTCGCTCCATGTTGGTCCTGCAGTGACAGAGATACAAACAGAGGCAGTGAGTGAAATGCAGTCGTGGAACAAAATCAACCTTCAAACTCCCTCCATTAACACTAGTTTTAAACCTGAAGGTGGAGTGTGGCACCAAACACCTTAAAGGTCTCTTATCCCCACCTGCTGGTAGTTCTCACACATTACATCCAACCTGGTGTTAAAAATAATTCATGACTGTTTAAACACTCTAAAATATTTTTCCTTTTTTTCCTTACTTTTACTCCCTATGTTAAAACAATTCGACTTTCTACTCATTATATTTTCAAAACAGACTTTTTAGTTTTGGTTTGAGGAATTTGAGGGGAGTTATTACATCACTAAGGGCATCAAACAAACCGATTTGAGCCTGAAAAGTAACACATGAAAGACAATCCTGATTTTGTACTAATCACCAGGGTATGAAACATAAAAAGAGATGAAAGAGGCAAAACTGTGAGTCATAGTCAGGAGTTAAAGTGAGACGTTGTTCTTCTTTCTTTTTTGCACAGCACCTGAACAAACAGGTAATTTCAAATGCAGCCTTTCTATCAACAAACATCAGCAAACACACAAACTGTTTGTGTGCAGTTTGTCTCACAGTGTGTTGCTGGCTAAAGGTCCAGCTGCTGTACATCACAGGGAGAGAAAAGAAAGAGAGCTAACTTCACTCAGAGATGGAGAAAGATAAGACACACAGGACAGGAGAGGAAGAAGAGAGGTTAGAGTTAAAGGGAAGGACTGCTCAGTGGGATTCGATCAACTGGAGATTAAAGCTTACATGTAAGTCCTCATGTGTTGAAATCAGACATTGGGTCTGTACATGTGACATTATGTTTTTTCAGGTTGTGAAAGATGCTGCAAAACAATCTGAGGCAGATTAACTGTGTTATTTAAAGACTGCATGAAGATCCTCTGCAGGTTAGTGCAGGATAAACAGGTTCGTTTGCTGAACTGTGATGGATTTAAAGTAAAGAACAGTGTGTGACTGGTGCACAGTGACTGTGGTGCTCATGTCACAGTTAGATTACATCAAGTGTAGCAGAGATTCATTTAAACTGAAGCTCATGATGCTGACATCCATTCACTGAGTTCCACCTTCATACCAACAGTATAGTGTCTAATATAAAGACAGTGTACTGTGAGTGTAGAGGATGGAAACCAGCCAGGACAGCTCATGAAACATCTGCTGACATCTGGTTGAATTCAGTTGTGTACATCCACAGAGAGCAGCAGGTCAGCTGATCATAGCCTGTACTTTAAGAAAATCTACTGGAGCTCTCAACAGAAATTATTGTGAGCTGTGATTCTTTTCCCCACGCTGAGCCACTACAGCTGATTTTAGGGTTCCCACCTGCTCAATCCCACTTTAACCTCTTCCCTGCTCATGTTCCTGTTTAGAGGCAAAGTCACCCTCTACAATGTAGGCAACATAAAATACACACGTTTTATTTTCCTTCATTTTCTACTAACTGATTCAAACAGAGAACCTTTATTAGAAATAAATAGTTTGTACTTCATTTACTAATCTTATTTTATTATTACATTAATAAAGCACAAGGTTCAGTTAACTCTGGATAAAAACATGTGGTTAAAATGTTCTTTAAGGAGCTACTTTTACTTTCTTACTCTGATTACATTTCAGAGCCTGTACTTTTTCACTGTTACTTAAGTAAAGAAGGTGAATGAATACTTTTACTGAATTATTTATAACACTAATATCTGTACTTCTACTTAAGTATAGAGTAAATGTACTTTTGCCTCCTCTGATCATTTCTATAATATTATTTATATCAGTGATGGCCAAATGAAGCTTTCTGAAACACTGAAGCTTGTATTGAAAAAGGTTCATTACTCAAAGCTTTTCAACACAGTCCTCTTTGGTGACATCTGCTGGCCAAAAATATGAAGAGCAGCTTGAATCTACAAATTATAATATAGAGCTTCATTATAATTGCCCACTCTACAGAGCTCAGCTGACAGCTTCTGTCTGATATCAGGCTGCTGTTGTGGTGCTTTGAACGTATATTTTTGGGGATGATGAAAAAATGTTTTGTCTATTTAATTATTAATAGTTTTGATAAATAAACCTTCCTGATTTTAACATGTGCTGTGGTCTCTAAAAAACAACATAATATGCAACACAGTCATATAACAGGTTGGGAGGATGAGAGTTTTAGACGTGACTGATTATTTGGTGAAACTGTGATATTTTCCTCACCTTCTGTGTTGAGCTCATTGTTTCCTCTGTAGTGACTCAGCTGAGTCCAGATGGCTGAAAATGTTCCTCTGCTGCTCCGTCAGACTCTTCTCCTCCTGCTGATCAGCTGGGACACAAAACAGATCTTTGTTAGGCTCCACACTGCACTGAAGAGTCAAAGTGTCTCATATGTTCATCTGACAACACAAAGTACAAATTTCACTCTGATTGCTTGTAGAAATCTTGTGAGACGTGTTGTGCTGCAAAGTGAGGAAACTCTCTCACTCACTTATACTTCAGGAGGAACTTTGTGACATTGGCTCTAATATTCTAAGCAGCCCTTTACTATGACAGGGCCAGAAAGTCCTATTCTTCTACCAAATCACCAGGAGCTGCACATTAACCACCACAATATATTTTATTCTCTGTGCTTTCAAATATGAACACTGTTTACTTTCATCTCTGTTTCATTAGTTTTTGTTAACATCTTCCTGTGCATCACTTTACAGCAGCCACACTCATTAAAATGAGACTTTGTAGGAGTTCACTTCCTCTCATGTGTTCATCCACAGCAGCTGGACAATAAAGTTTATTGTGACCCTGATACTGCAGCAGATCGCTCTCATCCATTTCCTGTTATCACTTCAAATAGAAATGAGGCTGTAGAGGTTTGGTGCAGGCAGAAAAACAGCTGTAGGGACAATGAAAAGACTTTTCTGCTCCAACTTCTCCCAGCATGCTGAGCTAATGATTAGTTGGTGTTTTTCTCCAAACACTCTCTCACTCTTCTCTCAACGTGTTCACAATAAACTGTGAACAGACACCGAGGAGAGCAGCAGAAGACCTCATTCAGGAGCTAAACTCAACATGAACTGAACTCACAGTAAAGTTAGCTCGGTGCTTACCTTTAGATGAGCCCACAAACCGAGAGAAACTCCACGATGAAGCTGGAACTCTTTCCAAACACAGGAAACAGATCAGGGAGCAGAGACCCACATGGTTCACGCTGATCTCAGCTACGATCTGTCATGGTTCGAATTTGAGGAAGAGACATACGACTGAAAGTCCATAGTGGGTCAACACAAATTATTTTATTAAAAACACACAGTACAGTGCGGGAAAGTGGACTTCGTCGAGCAGACCGCTCCCCATTCTTATATAGCCCTGATGACGTCAAGTCACATGATAAGTATCAGTCAGTTCTCAGAACTCAGGAAGTTCCCCTTATATGGCCTCCAGATGTTTCCACTCAGTCCAGCACTCGGAGAAAACCAGTGTGTGTGGTGTGTATATCTATTCGTGTCTATTGTGAGTGTGTGTGTGTGTCAAACAAGGAGCATGTCCTGAGACGCCCTCACAGTTCTCCATAAGTGTGTGTGTGTCCTACATGACTATGTAGGTGCGTGTAGTGTGGACTTAAATGTGTGTACTCTGTGTGTAATTGTGGGTTTAGGCCAAAGAGAGTTTCGATCGAGATATCGATCCAAACGCTGGTTTAGTTTGTTTTATCATCAAAATTCACTCTTTTACTCGCTTAGGAAGAAACGGTAGCTCCGTCTGAGTTATCACTACCCGATCCGTACCGGAAACCCGATCGGTACCCCGCATGCGCGAAAGGTGTCTACTTCCGGTCGAAGCGTTTTACGATAGTTACGGGTCAGAGTATCTTTTTTTTTTTTTAAACTTTATTTAACATACAATGAGTATACAACATACGAACAGATGAAGTATACAAAACAACAGAACATGAACACACAAAGCCAGGGGTAAAAGACGAAGGTAACAATTATAAGAATACACGCAAAAATTCACATACATATATTGTTTTGAGAGCCTTTTTGTTGGTGGAGTCTGATATTGATTGTATGTACATTTCCACATCCTTAAAATAATGACAGAAATATGGTGTTTTGTTAGTAAACTTACATTTATGGATAAAGAATTTCGCTAAAAGTATTAACAAATTTATCATAAAAAAACACTTCTCATACTTCTTGGGGAACTTAAAGAAACAGAATAAAACATTTTCCCATCGTAAAGAAAACTCCCTTAAAATATGGACAATAACAAACCTGCTAAATTCTTCCAGAATCTCTGTGTAAAAGAACAGTACCAAAAAAGATGTGTCACAGTTTCTGGATGATCCCCACAGAAGTACAATTAGTATTTATGTCCCTTTTAAATTTTACCATGTAGTGACTGGCTGGATAACATTTATGTAGAATTTAAAATGAAACTTCTTTCACCTTATTTACAATCAAATATTTATGGGGGACCATCCAGACTGTCTTCCACTTGATATCTGGAACAAATCGGTTCCAATAAGATATTATATATGGGAGAGAGACGATATCTTCTTGGAATAAACTACGTATTCTCTTATTGCTGTTACCAAGTTCCTGTGAAAAGCAGATTTTTCCTATTGGTGACTCAGCTGGATCAGGGAGAGTGACTGAGGTAGAGATCGAGCTGTCAGTGTTTTTATATAACATTAAAGTCCCTGAGGGTATGGCACCAAGCACCATTGAGAATTCCTGAACACTGATTGGAAAATTATATAGTGCAAGAAAGTCGTCGTATGTAAGTAGTTGTCCCTCTTTACTAACCAGCTGAGCCACCAATAGGATCCCATTTTGGATCCAAGTTTCCAGGAAAAGTGATTTATTTTTATATAAAATATCTCTGTTGTTCCAGATGAGGTATTTGTGAGGTGAGAAGTTGTGTTTATAAATGAGGGTCCACGCTAAGAGGACCTGCTTATGGAAGGATGAAAGCTTTACAGGGAGTTTCTCAACATTGTAATTACAATTTAAAATAAAATTAAAGCCACCAAAACGAGAGAAAATATGATATGGTATAAAGTTCCAGATAGAGATAGGGTTTTTAAGAAAATGTTTAGCCCAGTTAATTGTGCTCCAGGACAGATTTAAAAACACAGACTGGAATATGTTCATGCACACAGACCTGGACCAGTACGCCTCATCTGTACTGGATTACATCTCCGAAACCACAGACAGTGTCACCACCCAGAAACGGATCACCATGTACCCCAACCAGAAGCCTTGGATGAACCGGGATGTTCGTCTCCTCCTGAAGGCCCGCAACACCGCCTTTAGGTCAGGAGATGCACACGCCTACAGCACAGCCAGGGCTAATCTAAAGAAGGGCATCAAAAAAGCCAAACACCATTACAAAAAGAAGGTAGAAGAACACTTCTCCAACTCCAACCCCCGACGCATGTGGCAAGGACTCCAGACCATCACAGACTACAGGACCACCAAACCCTCCCCCGCATCCTCTGATGTCTCCTTCCTCAACAAGCTCAACAACTTTTATGCTCGTTTTGAGCGAGGGAACCCCACAACCACAACCAAAGCAGACATGACGCCAGACCACCAACCTCTGACTCTCTCCCCCACCGATGTAGGAGCGGTGCTGAGCAGGATCAATGTCCACAAGGCTGCAGGTCCTGATGGCATCCCCGGGCGTGTTCTCAGAGCGTGTTCTGGGGAGCTTGCAGGAGTGCTCACAGACATATTCAACCTGTCCTTGGCCCACGCTGTGGTACCGGCCTGCTTCAAATCCACCTCCATCGTCCCGATACCCAAAAACTCCAACCCATCTTGCCTCAATGACTACCGCCCAGTAGCACTCACCCCCATCATCACTAAGTGCTTAGAGCGACTGGTCCTAGCACACTTCAAATCCTGTCTCCCCCCCACCCTGGACCCCCACCAATTCGCATACCGCCAGAACAGGAGCACAGAGGATGCAGTCTCCATCGCACTGCACTCTGTCCTCTCACACCTGGACAACAACAACACCTACGCCAGAATGCTGTTTATAGACTTCAGTTCAGCATTCAATACAATCCACCCCTCACAACTCATCAGGAAACTGACAGACCTGGGCATCAGTTCCCTCATCTGCAAATGGTTACTGGACTTCCTGACCAACCGCCCCCAACATGTCCGGCTGGATAACCACTGCTCATCTACCATCACAATGAACACCGGTGTACCACAAGGCTGTGTGATGAGCCCTTTCCTCTACTCCCTCTTCACCCACGACTGCAGACCTGCTGATGGTTCCAACACCATCATTAAGTTTGCAGATGACACCACGGTGATTGGCCTCATCAGTGACAACGATGAGGCCGCCTACAGGGAGGAGGTGGATCGTCTGGCTGAGTGGTGCGACACAAACAACCTGCTGCTTAACACCGAGAAGACCAAGGAGCTCATCGTGGACTACAGGAGGAATGCTGCCCCACATCCACCCATCCACATTAAGGGGATGGCTGTGGAGCGTGTGAGCAGCTTCAAGTTCCTGGGAGTCCACATCTCCGAGGATCTCATCTGGATGACCAACTGCTCCAAGCTGGTCAAGAAGGCTCACCAGCGCCTCTTCTTCTTGAGGACTCTGAGGAAGAACCACCTGTCCTCAGACATCCTGGTGAACTTCTATCGTTGCACCATCGAGAGCATCCTGACCAACTGTATAACAGTCTGGTACGGGAACTGCTCTGCCTCGGACCGGAAGGCGTTGCAGAGGGTCGTGAAAACTGCCCAGCGCATCGCTGGAGCACCACTTCCTGCCATAAAAGACATCTACAGGAAGCGGTGTCTGAAAAGGGCTGGGAAAATCATCAAAGACCCCAGTCACCCATCGCATGGACTCTTCACCCTCCTGCCCTCTGGGAGGCGCCACAGGAGCCTCCGGACTAAGACCACCAGGTACCGGAACAGCTTCTTCCCCACAGCTGTCAGACTCCTGAACTCTGCCTCCTGACATCTGACCCACGTTAAAACATGGACTGAACATACACACACCCACAATGGACAACTGTACCCTCAAACACACAATAATAACATGGACTGAACCACCACTCACAACCACCAGCTCTTTATATAGCCTCTGTAGAATTATCCACATATCTCACTTATCTTAATTGCAGTACTGTATAGCTCTGTAATAATCATTCTGTACATACGATAATTTTTAACCCTACAACTGTTTACAACTTGCATAGTTCCCATTTCTGTATAGCTGTATATCTCAGATTCTGTAAAGTTATTTATTTCATATTCTGTATAGTTTTTCATATTTATATCCTGTTCATATCCTGTACATAGCTTGTACTCACTACAGCCTGTACATACTTATAGTTATAGAATATTCACAACATACTTCATACCGTGTACATTATAACATTCCATAATAGACCCATTTCTGTAATATACTCACATATCTATATTATTGCTAATATTTATTGTAATATATCTATATCACTAAAGCACTTCTGGATGGATGCAAACTGCATTTCGTTGCCCTGTACCTGTGCATGTGCAATGACAATAAAGTTGAATTCTATTCTATTCTATTCTATTTTGAAAGTGTTATTTAAAGTAGAAAAGTCTAAGACGTTAAGCCCACCTGATTCGTACGTATTCATCACAACAGTTTTTCTAATATAGTGCGTACGGTTTTTCCATATAAAATTAAAGAGCATACGGTCAATATCTTTACTAATTTTCTTATCCAGATGTAAGGAGACAGCAGCATATGTTAATCGGGATATCCCTTCAGCTTTAGTAAGTAACACTCTACCTTTCAAAGACAAGTCCCTTTGCAGCCACTGGTTGAACCTTTTTAGGGTTTTCTGTATAATTGGAGTGAAGTTTGAAGAGCATCTTGATTTTTGGTCTTTGGATATTAACAGTCCCAAGTATGTGACTTCTTGTTTAACAGAGATATTACAGATAGTATTTGCAGGACAGTCTTTAATTGCTAGTAACTCACACTTTTTAAGATTTAGGTATAAACCAGAGGCCTCAGAGAAATCACTAATCACAGTAAGAGCTGGTGGGATTTGGTTTGCATTCTTCAAGAAGAGTGTGGTGTCATCGGCTAACTGGCTGATGACGAGCTCCTTATCAGCTATGGTGATTCCTTGTACAACACTGTTTGAAATATTAGTTGCAAGAATTTGTGTACAAAGTAAAAATAAATATGGTGAAATAGGACATCCTTGGCGAATACCACGTTTCAGGTCAAATCTCGGGGTGGAGCCGTTAATCATTTTAATAGAACTATTGCCATTTGTGTATAAGGTTTTGACAGCTTTACAGAAAAACTTGCCGAAGCCAAATTTTTCCAAACAGTGGAAAATAAATTGATGTTCAATTGTATCAAAAGCCTCATAAAAATCCAGGAAGAGAATGAAGCTATTGTCAGGTACCAAATCAGAGTAATCAAGTAAATCCAAAACCAGTCTAATGTTATTAGAAATGTGTCTGTTTCTCATAAAGCCTGATTGTGTCTCATCAATAATTGTTTCCAAGACCTCTTTAATTCTGTTAGCAAGTATTAAAGCCATAACCTTATAGTCATTATTGAGCAGGGAGATGAGTCTCCAATTATCAATAAAGAGTAAGTCTTTGTTTGGTTTTGGAATAAGTGTTATGAGACCCTGAGTAAGAGAAGGAGGGACGATGTTATTCTCTATACTTTCTGTAAAAACCTGCAGTAAAAATGGAGCCAGGAGATTAGAAAATGATTTATAAAACTCTGCAGTCAAACCATCTGTGCCGGGAGATTTATTGGCCTTAAGTGCAGAAATGGAATTACAAACTTCCTCCACAGTCAGAGGGCTGTCACAATAACTTCTTCCACAACAATAGATTTTAGGTTTTTAATATTATTGAAAAATCCTGTTGAGACAGCCTCATTATATTTTGAGTCGTATAGTTTAGTATAGAATTCGGCACAGAAATGTGAAATTTCTCTAGGATTGTCAGAGACAATGCCATTAATATTTAGTTGATGAATAGAGTTTGTTTTGGATCTGTATTTTTCAAGTCTGAAAAAGTAAGCAGAATTTTGTTCGCCCTCCTCCAGCCACCTCTTCCTGGATCTTATGAAAGCACCCTCAGCCTTGCGTCGATATAAACCGTCCAGTTTATTTTGAAGTTCTAGTAAACTTAATTTATCTTCCTCTGAGATTTCTTCTGGGGACTTCTGGTAATAAGAGGCAATTCTGCTTATTACTTCTTGTTCTTCAGCTTTCCTTAATTTAGCAATTTGACTCCCGTATCTTCTCAAGAATTTGCATGCTTCAAATTTAAAAAGTTCCCAATTGGTACAAAAGGACTTCTCTCTGTTAGCTTTGTTCCAATAATAAACAATTAATTTATTAATCTGCATGTTAACTATTTTATCTTTTAGTAAAGAATTATTTAACTTCTAATAAGAGAATTTATGAGGTATAGTATCCAGTGTAAACATTTGGACGTTAATGTGAATTGCTCTATGATCAGTGAGGGGGGTGGCAAGTATATTAACAGTAATATTATCTTTATCAATACAGTCAGAAGCAAGCCAAAAGTCAATACGTGATTGCCTGGATCCTGTCTTATTGCTCCAAGTAAAGAGTCTATCATCTGGAAATTTTTCTCTCCAAATATCCACAAGATTAAATTTTCCCATAAAATTTTTGAAGTTTGCACTGTATGAAGACTGCTGCCCTGGAGGCCACCTATCAACCGTATTGTCTAAAGCAATGTTAAAGTCTCCACCAATTAAGAGGACTGAATTTGGGTATTTGGAGAGCCAGAAATTAATTCTTTCTTCTAAGGAGTCAAGTAATTTATCATTTTCAGTTTTATTATTGTAACCATATATATTTACTGCAATGAAAGTACTGTTATTGTGTCTGATTAGTGAGCAGAGGTAGTGTCCTAAGGTGTCACAGTCAGAGTGTAACACATCTCCAGAAAAAGAATTTTTAAGCGTGACAACTCCAGCAGAACGCTCAGAGCCATGGGACAACCAGACTTCATTACCCCATTGTGATTTCCAAAAATTTGTATCAGCAGGTGTGGAATGACTCTCTTGGAAAAAGCAAAAATCTGTTTTAAATTGTTTGGCAAATAAAAACAAAGCTTTGCGTTTACATGTTTGTCTTAAACCCCTGGTATTAAGAGAAACAAATGAAAAAGACAAAGTTATTAGAAAAAAGAAAGAGAAAAAGTAAGTTCTAAACTTCTACAGCTAAGAACAGATCTATAGGATAAGGGGACCGGGTGCTGCACAATTTAGGTAGTAGAACAGTAAAAACCCTGAGTGACTAAGCTTATAAAAATACAGTATTTAACTATCTACGGTACTATGGTTTAAATATAGCTTTTTATAGATAAACACTCTCATCAACACAAAATAAAACTTTAACCTGAGGGTGAAAATATCAAGTTCACCATGTAAACAAGCTTACAGAAATGTCATTTCGGAGACTGAATAAGCGTCTCTATGAAGGAGGGAAAACTTCTGATCCACTGATGAATCCTCGGCCTCCCACGAAATAAGCCGGCTTACCCTCCTTACAGGCTTTGTCTATCATCGGCCACAGTTTGTCACGACGTTCTCTGTCCTCCCTGGACAGATCTTCAGCGAACCTCAAATGATTGTCCTGCAGGTAGGAGGATGTTTTGGCTGCTTTCCATACAGCATCTCTGTAGATTCGGGAGGTGAACTGCACGATGATGCCTCTAGGTCTGGTGCTACCTTGTCGCTTGGCTCCGAGTCGGTGTACGGTGTCGATGACGTCAGGCAGCCTACGATTTTGTTCTGGCAGAACAGACTGGAATATCACAGTCACCTTTCCCCTTACGTCTTCTTTCTCAGCCTGCCAACTGTGGCACGCGTGCCTAGGGTTGCCGACCCCTGGTGTACAGTATCTTATGGATATATTACTCCAGTGTTTTTTCTCAAAGTTTTCTATGAAACTTTGCTGTTGAGGAGTACTTGGTGAGGGCTAGTTCTTTTAGGTTCAGCAGCTAACAAGATGGTGTATCGGTCAGGATACAGGAGGACAACAGGCTTCCACTTTGCTGGATTGTCACCGCCAGCTGTTTTATTCCCACACAATATTGCAGAACATAGACATAAAATCCCAGAGCCTTTTATACATTTGCACTGTCTACTGCTGTAACAAAACAAATTTCCCACGCTCGGGACTAATAAAGGTTATCTTATCTTATGCAACCGAGTCTCCCATATTGGAATCCTTACACTGGCTGCGAGTTGGGTTTTGAATTCATTTTAAGATTTTATTATGTGTTTTTAAGGCGTTGCATGGGTTAGGACCCTCAAACCTTTCTGATCTTTTAAATTGGTTCGCTCCTGCAAGATCACTGAAGTCTGTGGTTTAAAAGCTCTTAGCTGTCCCAACGTCCAGATTAAACACAGAGGATAAGAAAGGTCTGGCCTCTCTTATCTGGGAACAAAATTAACAAAATTGATTGAAAAACCTGTTGCAAAAAATCCTTTTTGTTTAGTTTTGTGAAGCTACTAACTGATGAACTAGATTACTGGTAGAATGATGTATAAATTAAACATGATCTGCCCTCTTATGCATATTGTATTGATGTATCATGACTAGTGATGTGCAATACCACTGATTTCCTTTCTGAGCCGATACCAAGTAAAATTCAGGGTGGTATCGACGATACCTAGTACAAAAACTTATTTTATTTATTGTATCTCAAATTTTAGTGTCATCATGATAACAGGACATCAGACTACTTGTTCTTATCACATAATAAAGCTGAATTCATCATGGCACCTTTAAGTTCAAGAATTGCTATAATCTCTGCAACGTTCAGCTTTCAGAATTTGTCTTAAACAGCATAAAAGCATGGATCCATCACACCTTGTATCAGGAAAACGTTGATGAACTCTGAGCAAATGAAACCACAACTTTAAAAAAATGAGCTCCCAAAATTAATTGTTTCGACATCTTAAACACAAAATCATAAGTTTTAATACCTACAGCA
Source organism: Simochromis diagramma (assembly GCF_900408965.1). Taxonomy (NCBI): domain Eukaryota; kingdom Metazoa; phylum Chordata; class Actinopteri; order Cichliformes; family Cichlidae; genus Simochromis; species Simochromis diagramma. Next base: position 203,780 of record NW_024387233.1, on the reverse strand, counting down.
AGTTTAAGGAAAAATAAAAGATTTTAAAGATGTTTCAACATTTTTTCTCAAATATAAAACAGCTGATGACACTGACATGCATCTTCTATGGAATTGTCTAAAAATATCTAAATTCTGGCTCTGCATCAACAAGGAAATGAACTTGATACTAAACTTTAAGATATATAAACATCCGGGTCAATTCTTACCACAGTTGCTGCCTCTGAATAAAAATCTGGACAAAAAGGGATCCACATTATTAAATAAGCTTATGTTTAATGTCAGGAGATGTGTTATTGAACTGGATTACAGAGCAGCCCCCTACTGTAACTCAGTGTTACAAGGAAACTTCATAACTTTCAGGTCAGATTTTTAATAAGCTGCAGGAACCCTGTTCAGTGTGAGTGGAGAACAGCCAAGTCTCCTCCTCTGATAAACCTCCATCTGTGCCACTGAAAACAGTTCATCTGACTGTGACTGTAAACATGTTTCCATTTGTCACTTCAGCCTTTACTCTGAAATACAGGAAATGAAATCACAGCTCAAACTTCTTCATCCAACTGCGGGAACAAAGCGAACCACTCGACATGAACACTGAAGCAGAACAGTTTAGAAAGCTTAAAATGAGACTAGGGAACCATTTTCATTCATAGTTGCCTCATCAGATCTTTACAGGAGATTCACTCTGAACTCTGTGGAGCCTGATCTCAAGGGTTTTGAGTCTGACCCTGAAACCAGAAGAGGATCTTTCTGTCTCTGCAGATTCACTGTGATGGGAGTGATTCCAGCCCTGAGTGATCACGCTGATGTTTGCACAGAGCAGATAATTTAGTGAATGTTTTGGGACATTGGTAACAGTGAAACAGTTTTTTAGTAACGTGGGATCGTTTGTGTTTGGAGTATGAAATGAGATTCCTGAAGCTCTTGTCACACTGGTCACAGCTGTAGTTTCCTTCCATGTGTGCACATTCATGCTTGTTACGATTAGCTGATTGTGAGAAGCTTTTGTCACAGTATCTGCACTTGTATGGTTTCTCTCCTGTGTGGACTCGTTTGTGTCTTTTAAGCTCACCTGCAGTAATGAAAGATGACCCACACTGATCACAGAGGTGCTTTTTTGTCCCACTGTGAATGAGTTCATGTCGTTTTAATCCCCTTAATGTGGTGAAGCTTCTCCCACATTCTTTGCAGTATTTCAGTTCTTCTCCAGTGTGTCTACGTTGATGTGTTTTTAGGTCAGCTTTCCAACTGAAAGTTTTTCCAGAGAGGTCACAATGAAAGTCTTTCCCACCACCACAGTAATGACAGGGTTGAGAACTGGATCCATCTGTGTCGCTCTGCTTCTAAACAAAGACACAAAGACAGTGTAAGTCAGTCCTTCAACATTTTTATCCTGAATGTCGCCTGAAATAAAGAGCAAATAAAAAACAAACAAAATCATAACTGAAATGAAAATCTGAATAATCACTCAGAGCTGCTGAGATTCGGGCATTTCGAGCAAAATAAAATTATATTAAAAAACTCGATTTAGGATTTTAATGAATTGATGTCATGTTATCCAAGCCAGAATCGATTTTAATCGTAAATCGATTATCAAAATCCAACCCTAGCTAACAAAATTTAATGAGCAGAGTTGTTCCAAACAGTCAGGCTAAAATGACAAGATAACAATATAAATACATACCTCACAGTAACTGCACTTGTTGAGTCTCTTTCTGGTGTGGATCTGTTGGTGTCGTCTCAGGTAACGTGGAGATTTAAAAGTCTTCTCACACAGGTCACATTTATAAGGTCTCTCCTCAGTGTGGGTAAACATGTGTTGTTGTAAGTCTCTGTCTGTGACAAACTGTTTGCCACACTGATCACAGCAGTACACATCATGTCCGGTGTGAATGCGTAGGTGTGTATTTCGGTTCCCTAACCGGCTGAAGGTTTTCCCACAGATGTCACAGCTGTATGCCTTAATTCCAGAGTGGGTAACTAGATGATTCTGTAAGTGGCTACTGTGAGTAAAAGCTTTGTCACACTGATCACAGCTGTACGCTTTAACTCCACTGTGGATGAGTTGGTGTGTTTTTAGGGAACGCTTCCAGGAAAAAGTCTTTTCACACAAGTCACAGCTGTACGGTTTCTCTCCAGTGTGGATGACCTGATGACATTTTAGTGTAGACTTAGCAGGAAAATCCTTCCCACAATCATCACAGGTGTGTGTTTTCTCTCCCTTTCTTGGTTGAGGTTTGTCGGCCTCCTGAGAGCGCTGACTTCTCGCTCCATGTTGGTCCTGCAGTGACAGAGATACAAACAGAGGCAGTGAGTGAAATGCAGTCGTGGAACAAACTCAACCTTCAAACTCCCTCCATTAACACTAGTTTTAAACCTGAAGGTGGAGTGTGGCACTGAACACCTTAAAATTCTCTTATCCCCACCTGCTGGTAGTTCTGACACATTACATCCAACCTGGTCTTAAAAATAATTCATGACTTTTCAAACACTCTAAAATATTTTTTCCTTATTTTCCTTACTTTTACTCCCCACACAAAAAGGACTTTCTACTCATTATATTTTCAAAACAGACTTTTTACTTTTGATTTGAGGAATTTGAGGGGAGTTATTTCATCACTAAGGGCATCAAACATCAAACCGATTTGAGCCTGAAAAGTAACACATGAAAGACAATCCTGATTGTGTACTAATCACCAGGGTATGAAACATAAAAAGAGATGAAAGAGGCAAAACTGTGAGTCATAGTCAGGAGTTAAAGTGAGACGTTAGGGCTGCACAATTAATCGTTAGAAAATCGCGATCTCAATTCATACTTATGTGCGATCTCATTTACAAATGACAACGATTAAAAAAAAAGAAGAAACAAAAGATGACGATTGTACCGCATTTTGATCCGGGACATGAAAACAAGCGCTCACTCTTCCTGCTCAACAAATGACAAGGGCGGAGCCTTATACCACGTGATACAGAAGCCAGCTTGCTGATGCAGGGGAAAAAACAATGGAGAGCACGTGAGAGATGAAGCTGTAAAGGCCAAGAAAGTGACAGGAGAAAATCCGTCCCGGTCAACCACCCAAACATCAATAACGGGAACCTTATACAGCGCCATCGAACTCCCGCAGGCACAAAGAAATTACAGAGGCTTTCACTTATCACCTGGCTAAAGATATGGCTCCCATCAACACTGTGCAAAACGAGGGATTTAGGAAAATGATCAACACCCTAGACCAGGGGTCGGCAACCTGCGGCTCCGGAGCCGCATGTGGCTCTTAAGTCCTTACAGTGCGGCTCCGCGTGGTTTGGGAAATAAATTAGAAGTATTTAGCTGAAGTGTATTTTATTTATGTTAGTTCTTTTTTAACTTGTAGTTCTAAATTGGAAGATTATTGTGATATTGAAATATAAAAATAAAATTATATTCTATTTTTTTTTTCCGCTCAAAATAAGCGTCACACTGGCGGAAGCCGATATACCCCCCGAAACGCCGTGCAATTTATCGAGACTTTCAACCCCAGGTAGGACAATTATGGATCTTCGGATCCACATTATGTCAGCAGCTGTTCTCCACCGTGAACTATGTTAAAAACAAACACCGCTCATGCCTCACAGATGACAGCTTATAGTCCTGCGTAAAGATGAAAGTGACTTCGTACAACCCCGATCTGCAGACGCTGTGCGCAGAGGTTCAGGAGCAGAAGTCCCATTGTAAACATATCAGTCCAGACTCGACGATGTTTGTACACTCAACAAAAATATAAACGCAACACTTTTGTTTTTGCTCCCATTCCCCATGGGATGGGCGTAGAGACCTAAAATTCATTCCAGATACACAATATAACCATCCCTCCCAAACAGTGGTCACAAATCAGTCCAAATGTGTGGTAGTGGGCACATCTGCTATATTGAGATAATCCATCCCACCTCACAGGTGTGCCACATCAGGATGCTGATCTGACATCATGAGTAGTGCACAGGTGTACCTCAGACTGCCCACAACAAAAGGCCACCCTGGAATGTGCAGTTTTTTGCGCTATTGGGGGTCTGGGGACCCAGAACCAGTCAGTATCTGGTGTGACCACCATTTGCCTCATCCAGTGCAACACATCGTCGCATGGAGTCTATCAGATTGTCAATTGTGGCCTGTGGAATGTTGGTCCACTCCACTTCAATGGCTGTGCGAGGTTGTTGGATATTCGTGGGAACTGGTACACGCTGTCGTATACGCCGGTGAAGCACATCCCGAACATGCTCAATGGGTGACATGTCTGGTGAGTATGCTGGCCATGCAAGAACTGGGACATTCTCAGCTGCCATCTGCCCGTGAACCATGATTCATCCGTGAAGCGCACACCTCTCCAACGTGCCAGACGCCATCGAATGTGAGCATTTGCCCACACAAGTCTGTTACGGCGACGAGCTGGAGTCAGGTCAGGACCCCGATGAGGACGACGGGCATGCAGTTGAGCGTCCCTGAGACGGTTTCTGACAGTTTGTGCAGAAATTGTTTGGTTGTGCAAACCAATTGTTCCAGCAGCTGTCTGGGTGGCTGGTCTCAGACGATCTTGGAGGTGAACCTGCTGGATGTGGAGGTCCTGGGCTGGTGTGGTTACACGAGGTCTGCGGTTGTGAGGCCGGTTGGATGTGCTGCCATATTCTCTGAAACGCCTGTGGAGACGGCTTATGGTTGAGAAATGAACATTCAATGCACGGGCGACAGATCTGGTTGACATTCCTGTCAGCATGCCAATTGCACGCTCCCTCATTGCTTGTGGCATCTGTGGCATTTTGCTGTGAGACAAAACTGCACATTCCAGGGTGGCCTTTTGTTGTGGGCAGTCTGAGGTACACCTGTGCACTACTCATGATGTCAGATCAGCATCCTGTTGTGGCACACCTGTGAGGTGGGATGGATTATCTCAATATAGCAGATGTGCCCACTACCACACATTTGGACTGATTTGTGACCACTGTTTGGGAGGGATGGTTATATTGTGTATCTGGAATGAATGTTAGGTCTCTACGTCCATCCCATGGGGAATGGGAGCAGTAACAAAGGTGTTGCGTTTATATTTTTGTTCAGTGTATGAACATACTTTTCAGCATCTCTTTATTGACCACTTTTCACACACGGTTGCTGTACGCATACAGCCGGCTGTAGCTTTTCAGCTCATAGCCCGACACACACCAACACAACAGCATAGAGAGCACAGACTTTAAGGCGGCGAGGCGTGATTGCGAATCCCGCTCAGGTGCATCCGCCTCCCCTGCAGCAGCTCTGCAGACCACGCCCCGCCACACACATTAACCAGGTAAAATACATATTTAGGCAGAATTTTGCAAATATCTATTTTTCATCTTTTAGCAGCATAGTGCTTTTTTCCAGTTTTTTTTTTTTTTAAAGTCAGGTCAAGGCTCCAAAAGCCCAAAGGCGATATAAGGGTGGCGGCTCACAACAGTTTTTCTTTGCTACATGGATCATTTTAGTTCAGCTGGGTGTCTTTCCTTTTGTTATATTTCTTTAAGAGTTCAAAATGTGTTAATTACAGAAATAAAATGTAATTTTCTCTGTAGCACTTCATGGACTTCATAAGCAACGCACCTTAGTTGTTCACACAAAGCATAAAGGTAAAAACAATATCTACAGTGTTATCTTCATTTGAGATGTCAAAAAGTATTTGCGCCCCCAGTGTTTTATTTTGCGTGGAACCCGGGTCCAAATGGCTCTTTGGGTGTTAAAGGTTGCTGACCCCTACCATAGACAAACGCTACACAGTGCCATCCCGCAACTATTTTTCAAATGTTGCACTACCTGCTGTGTACACGCAGTGTCGAGCAACGGTGGAGACGAAATTGTTCTTATGTTCAGTCTCAACTGTTACGAAGATGATGTGGAGTTAATAAGTGCAATAAATATTTATATTAGAAAATAAAATCGTGACAGAATCGTGATCTCAATTCTAAGCAAAAAAATTGTGATTCTCATTTTATGCAACATCGTGCAGCCCTATGAGACGTTGTTCTTCTTTCTTTTTTGCACAGCACCTGAACAAACAGGTAATTTCAAATGCAGCCTTTCTATCAACAAACATCAGCAAACACACAAACTGTTTGTGTGCAGTTTGTCTCACAGTGTGTTGCTGGCTAAAGGTCCAGCTGCTGTACATCACAGGGAGAGAAAAGAAAGAGAGCTAACTTCACTCAGAGATGGAGAAAGATAAGACACACAGGACAGGAGAGGAAGAAGAGAGGTTAGATTTAAAGGGAAGGACTGCTCAGTGGGATTCAATCAACTGCAGATTAAAGCTTACATGTAAGTCCTCATGTGTTGAAATCAGATATTGGGTCTGTACTAGAGATGGCACGATACCACTTTGTTATGTCCGATACCGATATCATAAATTTGGATATCTGCCAATACCAATATGAATCTGATACTGTGTGTTTTTAATCAATAAAACTGACCACCACTGGTGGTGGTCAGAGGGCCCGGTGGCGCCAGTGTCCGGCAGCCTCGCCTCTGTCAGTGCGCCCCAGGGTGGCTGTGGCTACAATGTAGCTGCCATTGCCAGTGTGTGAATGTGTGTGTGAATGGGTGAATGACTGAATGTAGTGTAAAGCGCTTTGGGGTCCTATGGACTAGAAAAGCGCTATACAAATACAGACCATTTACCATTTACATTTTTTAATATCATGCTCAAGTAAAAAAAAACAAAACAAAAAAATACTAAATGTATTCTGTTATACCTGTATGCAAAAAATACACTGCACCCAAAATATTTCATAGTTCAGCAATACTGACCAATCTAATGAATGTAAACCTACTCCATCCTCCCTATTCTGGTATTTTAAAGAGTAAGCAACCTAACTAATAGGGCTCTAAAACTCCCAGCAAAAAAAAACAAAAACAAAAACAAAAGGGAACCACCCACCCTCCACCTCATGATACTTGCAAGGAAATCAATTATTTTTCAAGAACATTTAAATAGATTCAACATCTTCAACAGATTTGCAGACTGCACAGATGGGACCTTCCCAAAGGAAAAAGTAGTATAGCTTACTAGGGTATATTAGACTTGATAGTTACGATATACAGTAATGAACTTCTATACATTTTACATCAGATTAAAACTTTGGGTGTAAGCTTCGTATAATTATTTATTAAAAGATAGACATTTTAAATGAGAATAAGAAAGAAAAGCATGTAAGTCCTCATGTGTTGAAATCAGATCTTGGGTCTGTACATGTGGCATTATGTCTTTTTTTTTCGGATTATGAAACATGCTGCAAAACAATCTGAGGCAGATTAACTGTGCCGCCTCAGATGCAGCCTTTTCCAGGCAGTAGAATTGCTAACATGCTAACACAGTTTAATGAGCAGAGTTGTTCCAAACAGTCAGGCTAAAATGACAAGATAACAATATAAATACATACCTCACAGTAACTGCACTTGTAGAGTCTCTTTCTGGTGTGGATCTGTTGGTGTAGTTTCAGGTAATGTGGAGATTTAAAAGTCTTCTCACACAGGTCACATTTATAAGGTCTCTCCTCAGTGTGGGTAAACATGTGTTGTTGTAACTGTGAGCCTGTTGTAAACTGTTTGCCACACTGATCACAGCAGTACACATCTTCTCTGGTGTGAATGCGTAGGTGTGTATTTCGGTACCCTTTCCGGCTGAAAGTTTTCCCACAGATGTCACAGCTGTATGCCTTAATTCCAGAGTGGGTAACTAGATGATTCTGTAAGTGGCAACTGTGAGTAAAAGCTCTGCCACACTGATCACAGCTGTACGCTTTAACTCCACTGTGGATGAGTTGGTGTCTTTTTAGACCAACCTTCCAGGAAAAAGACTTTCCACACAAGTCACAGCTGAACGGTTTCTCTCCAGTGTGGATGACCTGATGATGTTTTAGTGACTCCTTCAGAGTAAACTTCTTCCCACACTCGTCACAGCTGTATGTTTTCTCTCCCTTTCTTGGTTGAGGTTTGTCGGCCTCCTGAGAGCGCTGACTTCTCGCTCCATGTTGGTCCTGCAGTGACAGAGATACAAACAGAGGCAGTGAGTGAAATGCAGTCGTGGAACAAACTCAACCTTCAAACTCCCTCCATTAACACTAGTTTTAAACCTGAAGGTGGAGTGTGGCACCAAACACCTTAAAGGTCTCTTATCCCCACCTGCTGGAAGTTCTAACACATTACATCCAACCTGGTGTTAAAAATAATTCATGACTGTTCAAACAGTAAAATCACTTTTTCCTTACTTTTACTCCCCACATTAAAAAAAAACAGGACTGTCTACTCATTGTATTTTCAAAACAGTCTTTTTAGTTTTGGTTGGAGGAATTTGAGGGGAGTTATGTCAGAATCAGAATCAGAATACTTTATTGATCCCTGGGGGAAATTATTTTTTCTTACAGTGCTTCATTATAAACCAACATTAAGACAAGACAGACAATATGCTAACTAAGAATAGTACAATATATACATATATATACATACATACATACATAAGTCACTCATAAATAAATAGCTGGAAAAGAAGTGTGTAGTTGTAGCAGTAACCAGTGTGTTAAGTGGATGCGTTGTACAGGGAGATGGCCACAGGCAGGAAAGATTTGTCGTTCAGTGGTGCTTTTCGGTAATCTCAGTCTCTCACTGAATGTGCTCCTGTGACTGACCAGCATGTCATGGAGTGGGTGGGAGGTGTTATCGAACATTGTCTTTATCTTGGACAGCATCCGCCTCTCCGACACCACCTTGAGGGAGTCCAGCTCCATCCCCACAACATTGCTGGCCTTACGGATTAGTTTATTAAGTCTGTTGGCATCTGCGACCCTCAGCCTGCTCCCCCAGCATGCAACAGCATATAGGATCGCAATGGCCACAACAGACTCATAGAAAATCCTCAGCATTTTCTGGCAGATGTTGAAGGACCTCAGTCGCCTCAAAAAATAGAGACGACTCTGGCCCTTCCTGTAAAGTGCTGTGGTGTTTTTAGCCCAGTCCAGTTTATTGTCAATGTGAACTCCAAGGTATTTATAGTCCTCCACAATGTCAACACTGACCCCCTGGATTGAAACAGGGGTCAAGTGTTTCCTGGTCTTCCTGAAGTCCACGATCAGTTCCTTGGTCTTTGCCACGTTGAGCTGCAGATGATTCTGCTCACACCACGTGACAAAGGAGTCGACCACAGCCCGGTACTCTGTCTCATCATCCCTGCTGATGCATCCAACCACCGCAGAGTCATCAGAAAACTTCTGAAGATGGCAGGTCTCCGTGCAGTGGCTGAAGTCTGTGGTGTAGAGGGTGAAGAGGAAGGGGGAGAGGACAGTCCCCTGTGGTGCCCCTGTGGTGCTGATCACCTTGTCAGACACACACTGTGGGAGACGTACATATTGTGGTCTTCCTGTCAGGTAATCAACAATCCAGGACACCAGAGAAGCATCCATTTCATCACTAACTGTGTTATTTAAAGACTGCATGAAGATCCTCTGCAGGTTAGTGCAGGATAAACAGGTTCGTTTGCTGAACTGTGATGGATTTAAAGTAAAGAACAGTGTGTGACTGGTGCACAGTGACTGTGGTGCTCATGTCACAGTTAGATTACATCAAGTGTAGCAGAGATTCATTTAAACTGAAGCTCATGATGCTGACATTCATTCACTGAGTTCCACCTTCACACCAACAGTATAGTGTCTAATATAAAGACAGTGTACTGTCAGTGTGGAGGATGGAAATCAGCCAGGACAGCTCATGAAACATCTGCTGACATCTGGTTGAATTCAGTTGTGTACATCCACAGAGAGCAGCAGGTCAGCTGATCACAGCCTGTACTTTAAGAAAATCTACTGGAGCTCTCAACAGAAATTATTGTGAGCTGTGATTCTTTTCCCCACGCTGAGCCACTACAGCTGATTTTAGGGTTCCCACCTGCTCAATCCCACTTTAACCTCTTCCCTGCTCATGTTCCTGTTTAGAGGCAAAGTCACCCTCTACAATGTAGGCAACAGAAAATACACACATGTTTTATTTTCCTTCATTTTCTACTTAACTGATTCAAACAGAGAAACTTTATTAGAAATAAATAGTTTGTACTTCATTTACTAATCTTATTTTATTATTACATTAATAAAGCACAAGGTTCAGTTAACTTTGGATAAAAACATGTGGTTAAAAAGTTCTTTAAGGAGCTACTTTTACTTTTTTACTCTGATTACATTTCAGAGCCTGTACTTTTTCACTGTTACTTAAGTAAAGAAGGTGAATGAATACTTTTACTGAAGTATTTATAACACTAATATCTGTACTTCTACTTAAGTATAGAGTAAATGTACTTTTGCCTCCTCTGATCATTTCTATAATATTATTTATATCAGTGATGGCCAAATGAAGCTTTCTGAAACACTGAAGCTTGTATTGAAAAAGGTTCATTATTCAAAGCTTTTCAACACAGTCCTCTTTGGTGACATCTGCTGGCCAAAAATATGAAGAGCAGCTTGAATCTACAAATTATAATATAGAGTTTCATTATAATTGCCCACTCTACAGAGCTCAGCTGACAGCTTCTGTTTAATATCAGGCTGCTGTTGTGGTGCTTTGAACGTGTATTTTTTGGGGTGATGAAAAAACTGTTAGGTTTAATGTATGTGTTGTAGGTTGCCATTTAAAAAGCTACACAATGCCATTTAGAAAGCTAGAATGCTTCTGTTTGCTATCTAGGTAACCTACGCATATGACTACGTGCATGACATTGATAAGGGGAACAAGCAGCCTTGAGAAGAACAGATTCTACCAACAACAATCTGGGAGAGCTGCACTCCCATCATATAACCACACACAATGTATAATCACACTTGCACAGCACAATCACTTCGTAACCAGTTATAGTAGTTTCTCATAGGTAATACAACAACAAGCTTTATGCTTCATGTGTGTAACCAATAAAAACAACCTGCAGGGGGAAAGCAAGTTGAAGTGGGTTGGAGACAACTGCTTCCCCCTCGCGAGTGAAAACTTGAGCTCTGTGTGACCTCGTTCCTGAGTGAGTTTCTGTTTATCCAGCAGTATCAGGGGTAAAACTCTGACAAATGTCCATTTGATTATTAATAATGTTGATGAATAAACCTTCCTTATTTTAACATGTGCTGTGGTCTCTAAAAAACAACATAATATGCAACACAGTCATATAACAGGTTGGGAGGATGAGAGTTTGAGACGTGACTGATTATTTGGTGAAACTGTGATATTTTCCTCACCTCCTGTGTTGAGCTCATTGTTTCCTCTGTAGTGACTCAGCTGAGTCCAGATGGCTGAAAATGTTCCTCTGCTGCTCCGTCAGACTCTTCTCCTCCTGCTGATCAGCTGGGACACAAAACAGATCTTTGTTAGGCTCCACACTGCACTGAAGAGTCAAAGTGTCTCATATGTTCATCTGACAACACAAAGTACAAATTTCACTCTGATTGCTTGTAGAAATCTTGTGAGACGTGTTGTGCTGCAAAGTGAGGAAACTCTCTCACTCACTTATACTTCAGGAGGAACTTTGTGACATTGGCTCTAATATTCTAAGCAGCCCTTTACTATGACAGGGCCAGAAAGTCCTATTTGAAGGTTTGGGAGAAGGACCATGTTAAAGGTGGATTGGGGTTTATACACTTTGTTATGATACAGGTAAGGCTGTAAGAGCCTGAGAAGGTGTCCTGAATGAACCTCTAAAACCAGTTTTCAGCTAACGACTCTGCTTCAGTCTGGAAAACAGCAACTACAAGTTTAAAGACTCCATCAACAATTCACACCCAGCAACAGCCTGAACAACTCCTCCTGTGGTTTCCACAAACAGGGACAGACCTGTTACTCCCCCACCCCACACTTTCCACACCTTCAGCCCCCCAGTCCCACCACCTCCACTATTCCCCAACAACCAATGATTAAAGCTCATTGATCAAATGCTGTGATTGCAGCGACTCACTCACTGTTGTCGGGATGAAATATTATTTACTGTTACTATTCATAATCATTATTATTATTGTTGCATCATTTATGATTTATCATTATCATTTCATTGACACATTTATTGAAACTTTTGATGTTATATTAAAGTCTGTATTTCAGGTGTTAGTATAACTACATTATAATCTTATATACACATATAAGCTCGGTCCAGTTAATCAATGGTTTGAAGCTACAGCCGGCGCGAGTTCGACTGATCTATGCAGCAAAGTTTAAGTTGAAAGAATTGCCCTACATGTTTACAGTACAATTTATCACATATTGAAGGCTGGTGTGTGTGCTCAGCAGCCTGCTGCATTGAAGTTTGCCTGGTAACAGATGACTCAAACGGAGTCAGGAAGTATACTTCTAAAACGTCTTTGTTTGTTGAGTGAGGTCATGTACTGAGGTTAAAACACAGACAGAAGTCGGCCTGCACACATACATAGTAGACTTGTGTTGCTTGTAAACGGCATGCTCATGTTCTGTTCTGAAGTGCAGAGGGAGTGGAATAACAGGAAGCATCTGGAAGAACAGAGGAAGTAGCTGTTCTTTTTTAGAATATGTCCTCGCTGGAGTTACTGGAACATGCATCTGCGGTGATGCATATTACAAGTATAAATATCACACCCAAGTATTGTTCGCGGGAGATCGAGGCTGATGTTTTGCAGAGCCCATCTTCACCACATATATGTGTTTTAATAAAATCATTTGTGTTGACCCACTATGGACTTTCAGTCGTATGTCTCTTCTCAAATTCTAACCACAACACTGTGAACGGTAATCACGGCCATTGATTAATGAGCTTTGATCAGTGGTTTCAGTGCTTTCCTTCCTGCTTTGACTGCAGCTGTGTTTGACACAGGAAGACATTCTTCACGATTATACTTTATTCTTTTTGGGGAAAGTGCAGCTTTAAACCTTCACATGATTCAAGTCTGTTGAGCTAGTTAATAGGTATGCCCTCATTGTCATCTGTTGTGATTTTATTTTGAAAGGATGCTTCCTGTTATGCTGCAGAGTGCACGCGAGAGTTCAATAAAAACTAAGTCACCTTCCGGTGTGATGATCCGGTGAAAAGCCGATGCCCCACGTGTGATTATTCCTCCGTCTAGACAATATAAGTATCTTCAATATTCATGCAGATTCTGCTGGAGGACCCGTCTCTGCTAACAGGTTATGGGCCCAGGAAAACATTGAAGCTACACCAGGGGAGAGTTTACCACCAGAAAAGTCGCAAAGTACAGCGTGTTCGGTGAGGGCTAGCGTGCTAAGTTAGCACCATGAATAAGCGTGCTGGTGAACCCAGTGGCCGATGGGCAAGGTTGGTTTTTGACGGAGATGAGAAGAATTATGAACTGTGGGAGACAAAATTTTTGGGACATCTTAGATTACAAGGTCTAAAAGACACAATATTGAAAAGTGATGACGAAGATGAGGACGACGAAGATAAAAATGCCCAGGCCTATGCAGAGTTAATACAGTTCCTGGATGATAAGAGTTTATCGCTCGTGATGAGAGAAGCTGCCGATGATGGACGCGAGGCACTGAAAATTTTAAGAGACTATTATGCAGGAAAAGGTAAACCAAGAATTATCAGCCTTTATACCGAACTAACTTCTCTGAAGAAAGCAAGCAGTGAGAGCATCACGGAGTACATCATACGCGCAGAGACATTTATTACAGCCCTGAGAAATGCTGGAGAGACACTTAGTGATGGTCTGCTTGTAGCGATGGTGTTAAAAGATTTACCAGAAACATTTAAACCTTTTTCCGTTCACATTACGCAAAGTGAATCAGAAATCAAGTTTGCGGAATTTAAAACGAAACTCCGCAGCTATGAGGACACTGAGAATATGCGCTTAATGGAACAAGAGGATAACATCATGAAGGCGAGAGTGCAACCCAGCGCGAGACCAGCAGCAGCTGCTAATGACCACAGGAGAGACATGTCAGACATAGTCTGTTTTAAGTGTGGCCAACGGGGATACAAGGCCAGAGCATGCCGCTACAGACAGTGGTGCGGTCACTGTAGGAGCAACACCCATCGAGAGTCGACTTGCAGGAGACGACAACGGAATGATGAAGCACGCGCAGCCTCGGAGGAGGGCGACAACGCAGAGAGCGACGACACCTATGTCTTCCGGATGAGCGATGGCTACGCGGCACCTCAACAGCCACAAGACATCAGGACCAAAGGCCTGATGGTGGATACTGGCGCAACATCACACATCCTGAATGATAAAACAGCGTTCAAGAAATCTGATGACGACTTCCAGCCGGGAACATACTGTGTGGAATTAGCTGATGGCACCAGGTGTAAAGGAGTGGCTGAAGGCAGAGGAGATGCAGAGGTGTGCTTGATTGACAGCAGAGGGAGACAGTGTAAAACAACACTGAAAGACGCCCTATGCATTCCCTCATTTCCACAGAATATCTTCTCTGTGAGAGCGGCCACCACGAATGGAGCCACTATCATCTTTAAGAAAGGAAGGAACGTCCTTCAACACAGAGACGGTACAAAGTTTCACATCCATGAGCACAACAGACTTTATTACCTTGAGACTGTAAGTGAGTATGATGATAAGTGTAATAATTGTTTTGATGTGCAGACATGGCATGAAATTTTGGGACATTGCAATCATAGTGACATTCTGAAGTTACAAAATGTGGTTGAAGGTATGAAAATCAAAGGGAAAACTGACAGTCAAAGTTTGAACTGTGAGGTGTGTATTCAGGGAAAATTTGTCCAGACTAGGAATAGAAACCCTGACAGAAGAGCTGAGAAACCTCTCGAGCTGGTACATACGGATCTAGCAGGGCCGATAGATCCAGAATCACGAGATGGACACAGATATGCATTATTGTTTACCGATGACTTTTCCGGTGCAGTATTTGTATATTTTCTCAAAAACAAAAGTGAAACAATGCAAGCAACTGAAATCTTTTTGGCCGATACAGCCCCACTCGGGAAGGTAAAGTGTATCAGGTCAGACAACGGAACAGAGTTCATGGCAAAGAGTTACCAGGTATTGTTAAACAAACATGGAATAAGACATGAAACTTCAGCCCCATATTCCCCTCACCAGAATGGTACAGCAGAACGTGGCTGGAGAACACTTTTTGATATGGGGAGGTGCATGCTTATTGAGAGTGCCATACCAAAGGAATTATGGACGTATGCAGTTCAAACAGCGGCTATCGTGAGAAACAGGTGCTTCAACAACCGGACAGGACAGACACCTTACTTTTTGCTGACTGGGCGGAAGCCCAATTTATCCAGAATGCGAAAGTTTGGGTGTGAGTGTTATGCTTACAAGCAAGACAAGGGTAAGCTGGATTCTAAGTGTACAAAAGGGATTTTTGTAGGCTACGACAAAAACAGTCCAGCATACAAGGTTTATTTCCCAGACAGCGCCAAAGTGCAAAAGTTTAGGCTGGTTAAGTTTGTAACCAAACACAATGAGGAAAAGCAAACACAAACTGATACGACATCTGAGGATGAGGACATACAGGTGAGGGAGAGACCAAACATGAACAGGGAAAGCCCCAGTACCAGTTCACAGGAACCAGATACTGACAACCAACCAGAAGTGAACAGTCAGATGCCACTTAGTGGTGAGACTGAAAACTCCAGAAGGTATCCTTCTAGAACAAGAAAGAAACCAGATTATCTAAATGAATATGAGTCAGGAGAAGACATTGATGATCAAGTGCTGACTAACATAGACTACTGTTACAGACTGATAAGTCTGTAACAGTAGTTACAGACTTATCAGTCTGTAACTACTGACTGATAAGTCAGTAGTTACGTGACATTCAGTGAAGCTGCAAGATCACCCAACTCTAGAGAGTGGAAAGCAGCTATGGATGAGGAAATGCAATCCTTAAAAGAGAACAACACCTTTACCCTAACAATCTTACCTGAGGGAAAGAAAGCAGTAGGGGGTAGATGGGTATATGTGAAGAAAACCAGTGGTGATGGATCAGAAAAATATAAAGCACGGTACGTAGCTAAAGGTTACAACCAGTGTTTTGGGATAGACTATGATGAAACTTTTTCTCCGACTGCTAACCTGACAAGCATAAGAGTATTGACGCAGTGTGCAATACAAGAAAACCTGATTTTGCATCAGATGGATGTAAAAACTGCATACTTGCATGCACCAATAGATTTTGAAGTGTATGTTGAGCAGCCAGAAGGCTATGAAGTAAAAGGAAAAACAGATGAGAAACTGGTCTACAAGCTGGAAAAGTCACTTTATGGGCTTAAACAGTCAGGCCGAAACTGGAACAGGACATTACATGACTATTTGATAGAGAACGGTTTCATGCAGAGTCCTGTAGAGCATTGTGTTTACACAAGGAAAACAGGAAAAGACAAAGTGATCATGATCATATGGGTTGATGATATTATTATTGCAGCCAGTGATGAAAGGGTTTTGAAAACTGTGAAGGAAATGCTAACTGCAAGATTCAAGATGAAAGATATGGGAAACTCAAACATTTTCTTGGTATTGATTTTGAGCAAACCAAAGATTGTGTAAAACTGTCAGAAGAGAGATATGTAGAAAACATACTGGAAAGATTTCAAATGCAAGACTGTAAACCAAGATCAACTCCTTGTGAACAAAGGTTGAACTACAATGATGATGCTGAGAAAATGAACAATGTCAGAATGTACAGAGAGGCAGTAGGTAGCCTTATTTACTTGACCTCTTGCACACGACCAGATTTGAGTTTTGTTGTAAGTAAGCTGTCACAGCACTTCAAAGAACCAGCTGTGGAACATTGGACTACTGTGAAACATGTTCTAAGGTACCTGAAACAATCAAAAGACAAGACATTGTGCTACAGGAAAAGTGACAAAGATTTGAGAGTACAAGGTCACAGTGACTCAGACTGGGCTGCGGATGGGACTGACAGGAGGAGTACTACAGGTTACTGCGTAAGCCTGAATGAAGGAGGTACTTTGGTGTCATGGTGAACAAAGAAGCAGCCAACTGTTGCCTTGTCAACTTGTGAAGCAGAGTACATAGCTTTGGCAGCAACAACACAAGAATGTTTGTACTTGACACAACTGTTGCAAAGCATGTATGAGCATCAAAAGAGACCGGCAAAGATTTTTGAGGACAATCAAGGGACTATTGCATTGGCAAAGAATACTGTTAACAGACAGAGGTGTAAACATATCGATATCAAATATCGTTTTGTGAGATCAACAGTTAATGCTGGAAATTTGATATTGGAATATTGTCCGACAGGTCTGATGGTGGCCGATGTTATGACAAAGCCAGCAACAAAGGGGAAGTTATTGAAGTTTGAGAAATATATGTTTGGAGTGTAAAAAAATAGTCAAGAAAAAACTGTTTCTTTTGGAATGCATGTAAAGCTGACAACGTGAGTGCAAGTGGGGGTGTTGAGCTAGTTAATAGGTATGCCCTCATTGTCATCTGTTGTGATTTTATTTTGAAAGGATGCTTCCTGTTATGCTGCAGAGTGCACGCGAGAGTTCAATAAAAAACTAAGTCACCTTCCGGTGTGATGTTCCGGTGAAAAGCCGATGCCCCACGTGTGATTATTCCTCCGTCTAGACAACGTAAGTATCTTCAATATTCATGCAGATTCTGCTGCAGGACCCGTCTCTGCTAACAAAGTCAACCCAACAAATCAATCTGAACGATCACAGATGGGAAAAACTTCTGTAGATAAAAAAAAAAAAAAAACCAACATTCAATCCACAACATGATTAAAAACATGATTCTCCCAAATCACAAAGAGCTGCACATTAACCACCACAATATATTTTTATTCTCCGTGCTTTCAAATATGAACACTGTTTACTTTCATCTCTGTTTCATTCGCTTTTGTTAACATCTTCCTGTGCATCACTTTACAGCAGCCACACTCATTAAAATGAGACTTTGTAGGAGTTCACTTCCTCTCATGTGTTCATCCACAGCAGCTGGACAATAAAGTTTATTGTGACCCTGATACTGCAGCAGATCGCTCTCATCCATTTCCTGTTATCACTTCAAATAGAAACGAGGCTGTAGAGGTTTGGTGCAGGCAGAAAAACAGCTGCAGGGACAATGAAAAGACTTTTCTGCTCCAACTTCTCCCAGCATGCTGAGCTAATGATTAGTTGGTGTTTTTCTCCAAACACTCTCTCGCTCTTCTCTCAACGTGTTCACAATAAACTGTGAACAGACACCGAGGAGAGCAGCAGAAGACCTCATTCAGGAGCTAAACTCAACATGAACTGAACTCACAGTAAAGTTAGCTCGGTGCTTACCTTTAGATGAGCCCACAAACCGAGAGAAACTCCGCGATGAAGCTGCAACTCTTTCCAAACAGGAAACAGATCAGGGAGCAGAGACCCACGTGGTTCACGCTGATCTCAGCTATTTTGAAAAAAAAACAACAACAAAAAAATCGCAGCTACGATCCAGGAGACAAGGGTGGGCAGATCGATGCAGATATCGATCCAAACGTCGGTTTAGTTTGTTTTATCATCCAAATTCACTCTTTTACTCGCTTAGGAAGAAACGGTAGCTCCGTCTGAGTTGTCACTGTCACTACCCGATCCGTACCGGAAACCCGATCGGTACCCCGCATGCGCGAAAGGTTTCTACTTCCGGTCGTAGCGTTTTACGATAGTTATGGGTCAGAGTATCTGTTAAGATGTTAAGAATAACAAGTATATCTTAAAATGTTTGCAATAATGAAGCATTTCAGTACAATGTAGACAAAAACGAAAAATAAAAAGAACGTTACGGATCAGGACTCTCCGATCCTTACTGCGCATGTGTAAAGTCTGACCGTACAAATCGGGTCTACCCGATCCGTACCGCGCATGTGCAGATGTTTTCTTCTTCTTTTGTTCGTTTAATGGCAGTTTACTCCCCAGTGTACGAGGATACCGCCACCTGCTGACCGAGCGAATAAACCCTATTATAAACTGAATTATCGTCATTACAAACGTGTGTTAAATCTGATTTAGCGATAGTCGAGTGTGTTTATGCTTGTCTGCGAGGAGAGGATTGTTGGAATAGTGATGATGATGTGCGCTATCACTGTCAATTGTCAGTAAACACTTCATCTGGCTGATGAATCTACACGGGTTTTTTTGTTGTTGTTTTTTTTCCATACTTTAATTAAATTTATGCACATATTACAATCTCGTTGGGAGACAAAATTAGTGCAACAACATCTTGAAAAGGTTGAATAAGAAACCAAACGAAATAGGAAAAAAACCCCACATATATACATATTCATAAATATATGAAGGCCATTTTTATGACATATAACAGTTTCCTTTCTGCGAACACTTTAACATACATGTGGCTTACTTAGTACACCAAAAACACAATCATTAAAAGGATAGAGATTGAGTCCCATTGTCGCATATCAAAGCAGCCTCTTTACATGAATCCCTCAGTAATTCTAAAGATGACAAAAAAGATTTTAATTCAATTTTCAATACAGTTAGGGAAGGTCTTTTACTTTGCCATTTGCATTTGTGTATGTGGTATTTGCCCATAATTATCACCACCTTGTGTAGCATGGACAGTTCCTTAGATGGATCACCATTATTATATAAAACTTGTGTTAGAGTCAGTGGGGTCATCCCATCTATTCTTATACTCAACCAGTCTACTAGATCTTGCCAAAAGTCAGTTGTTACTGAGCAGGAAAAAAACAAATGATCAATACTTTCCACATTTTGTGAACAAAATCCACATGGCTCTACCTCAAACCCAAACCTTTTTCTAAGCATTTCAGCTGCTGGGTAATATCCATTAATTATTTTAAATTGCATTTCTTTGACTTTGGGGGGGGGGGGGGATAGGCCAACTTAAAAAGTGTGTATATTTGTTCGTTATTTTAACGTTACTCCCTTTTAATTTTGTGTTACTGTTAAAATAGTGAAATAATTCATTTTTAAATATTTTGTTTATGGTTTTATTATTACATTTTTTATCAGTCAAAGGAATCTGATTTAGCTGTAAAGAAGGTAAACTAATTTGTCCCTTAGAGTAATATAAATAGCCTTGTATCAAACTCAACAGAGATAAGGGGATCGCCTTACAAACCTTGTCATATTCTCTAAGGGAACACTGAATGTTAAACTTTGCATTAAAAACACCCACTGAGAGAAACTGTCCCTTTTCATCAAGTAAATCTGTTATAAAGATGATGTTTTTTTCATACCACTCTTTAATGAACAATGACTTCCTATTAATTGTAATGGTCCTGTTATTCCACAAGGTGGAGCAATGTGGTGAAAAGTTATGGGCAAAAACCTTCTTCCAATAAGACAAGACCTGCTTATGATATTCTGACAGTTTCACAGGCAACTTCAATATATCAAAATCACATTTCAGGAGAAAATCCAACCCTCCCACATTTTTGAAAATATTTTTTTCGGATATGGAACCATATGGAGTCAGGTTTCAAGAGGAAGGCTTTTATCCAGTTTATTTTAAATACTCCAACCATTAATTGAAAATCAATTGTCTTTATACCACCTTTAGTTTAATCTTTGACGAGTTGTGATTTTTTAATGTAATGTGTTTTATTGCGCCAAATGAATTGATAGATTATAGAGTCAATCTTTTTAATACTTTTCGGGGTAATGTATAATGAGTAAGCTGGATAAACCATCTTTGAGACGCCCTCTGATTTGGATAATAGATTGCGTCCAAAAATTGTGAGGAACGGATTTCAGCATGAACGATCAGTTCCCCAGAGAGATCCTGGAACGACGCAGGGTCCTCTTCCCAGTCCGACGTAGTTTTATCCAGAAAGGCTCCCGGGCTGTCATCGCCGTGGACCGGCTCTACGTGGACGGACAGCTCTACCGCGACCCCGGCACCACTCCATGGCTGTATTGACTGCACACCAGATAAGAATCCGCTGCACTATTCTCTTCACTCACACTCTCTTGTATTAACTTTTGCTCAACTATGTAATATCAGCTTGCTAATTTAGTATAACGTCACTCTCCGCCAATGCCCTAATTGGAATGTTTCCGTTTTTATTTCTTTTTCCCTCTCTCTCTCTTGTCGCGCACCTTGCTCTTTGGTTTATTTGCTTCTCTTTTCTATCACTATGTCGATCACCTGTTTCCCTATCCATCCACAAACAACACTGTCTATTTCTACATGCTCACTCTGCACGATCACGCACACACATGCGTTTAAAGGCAACACATTTACAACAGCCACACAGCACACACAGATATAGGACACGCACACATTTGCTCATTTTAGTTATTATGCACACACATAGTCAGACCTATGGAGCTTCTCGCCGCGCATTTTCTTCTCTTTATTTACAAAAAAATTATGTGTTTCCATTTTCCTCACCCGTCTAAGCGAGACATACAGCGTACATCATTAGCCACAAACACACAACTATGGGCATGCTAAGATTTGTCACATGTAATGTGCATGGAGCTGGCTCTAGGGAAAAAAGGTTAAAAATACTTAACCAACTTAAAAAATTACAGGCAGACGTTGTTTTATTACAAGAGACCCACATGCCTGTCCCAGGTTTGAATAAACTTAAAACGCCTGAGTTTCCTAATGTGTTCTCAGCCTGTTATAATTCTAGACAAAGAGGACTAGCAATTCTAATGCATAAAAATATTAATTTCACAGTACTCGATACAGTTATAGATCCAGAGGGCAGATTCCTAATCGTCAAACTATCTATACTTAACCAAAAGCTAGGTATTGTAAGTATATATGGTCCAAATGTTGATGACCCCTCATTCTTCCACATTTTTTTTAGTACACTCTCCGAACACCTAGATTGCACAATTGTTCTTGGGGGAGACCTCAACCTGGGACTAAATGAAGAAATGGATAGGCTCAATACAGCAGGACCTCAGCGTAATTGGCAGTCCACAAATATAATCAAACAGTATATGAGCGACTTTGGTCTTTGTGATGCATGGCGCTCCCTTCACCCCAACAGTAAGGAATATTCTTTCTTCTCACATGTCCATCACTCCTACTCTCGTCTGGATTATTTTCTAGTCAGCAGCTCATTGCTGAGTAACATTACAGACACTGAGATTCATCCTATAGCTGTCAGTGATCATGCTCCTGTATCTTTAACACTAATACAGATGAATAATACTACACCAAGTAAAAACTGGAGATTTAATACATCACTGCTCAAAGACAAAGAGTTTATCAAATACTTTAAAAAAGAATGGACTCTATATTTAGGCTTTAATGACATACCTGGAACATCAGCATCTGTTCTCTGGGAAGCAGGGAAAGCCGTGATGAGAGGTAAAACAATCTCTTTCTCATCACATAAGAAGAAAGAAGAAAACAAAAATATTCAGGAACTAGAAAAAAACACATCAAATCCTTAGAAAAAGCCTATGTGTCACACCAAGATCAAGAAATATTAAACAAAATACGCAAGACAAAACTAGAATTAAATGAAATTATTAATAAAAAGACTAAATTCTTAGTACAAAGACTTCACCTGCAAAATTATGAACACGGTAACAAATCCGGACAATTTCTTGCTAACCAGTTAAAAATCAATAAAGAAAAAACAACTATATGTACTGTTAAAGATTTATCTGGGAATACAATATATGATCTTAAAAAAATAAACAAATTTTTTAGGGATTTCTATGAAACTTTATATACACCACAAATAAACCCATCTAAAAATGAAATTTATCAAGTTCTCGACAACATAACTCTTCCAAAATTATTAGACACCCAAGCAATGGCACTGGATTCGCCACTGACGCCAGGTGAACTCCAGGAAGCTCTGATAAGTATGCCCAATAATAAGGCTCCAGGTCCAGACGGCTTTCCAACAGATTTTTACAAAGAATTCTGGACGATTCTGGCACCAGTTTTTCACAGGATGTTGCAGGAAATCAAAGAAAATGGTAGACTACCACCAAATATGAACTCTGCAAATATCAGTCTCTTACTAAAACCAGGCAAAGACCCTGTATTTCCTTCAAGCTATCATCCAATATCCCTTATTAATGTAGACCTTAAAATAATCTGCAAAGCTCTCTCAAAAAGATTAGAGAAAATAACCCCCCTTTTAATTCATCCTGACCAAACTGGTTTTATAAAAGGTAGGCACTCATCAACAAATACACGTAGATTACTTAATTTAATAGACTACTCATACAGTAAAAACCTAGAAACTACAATATTCTCTTTAGATGCAGAAAAAGCATTTGACAGAGTTAACTGGAAATTTCTATTTGCAACTTTACACAAATTTGGTTTTGGATCCTCTTTCATAAACTGGTTAAAAATATTATATAATTCCCCAACAGCTTGTGTCAGAACAAATGACCAGACATCCTCCAGCTTCTGTCTCCTGAGGGGCACCAGGCAGGGATGCCCACTCTCCCCTTCACTGTTTGCTATTTTTATTGAGCCACTAGCAGCAGCAATTAGACAGAATTCAGTAATTAAGGGCATAAAATGCAAGAACGTGGAACATAAAATCAGCCTTTATGCGGATGATGTGTTACTTTTTCTCCAAAATTCACAAACCAATCTCTCTGGGGTGATTGAATTGATAAATTCTTTCTCAAGTGTCTCAGATTATTCAATTAACTGGTCAAAATCTACAGTTCTTCCGATTAACTGCTCCTTCCATAATTCTTCTCCTTCCCCACTGCAATCTGGAAATATAAAATATTTAGGTATTAATGTCTCTCCTAAGCTTTCAGAATTAACTAAATTAAACCACATCCCACTTTTAAAGACAGTAGAAGGCAATCTGGCTAGATGGAAATCTTTACCCATATCACTCATGGGAAGGGTCGCTGCTGTAAAAATGATGGTCTTGCCAAAAATAAACTATTTATTTTCAATGATCCCAAATAAGCCATCACAAGATTGGTTCAGATCTCTAGACTCTTATATTTCTAAATTCCTTTGGAAAGATAAACCCCCACGTATCAGCTTAAAAACACTACAAAAGACCAAGGATAAAGGAGTATTAGATCTGCCTAACTTTAATCACTATTTTTTAGCCAACAGGCTTCAGTTCATCTCTAGATGGTTTAAACACACCCTCTTAGATGAACCTTGGATAGATGTAGAACAGGCACTATGTAATAACCTAGAAATTTCAGACCTACCATTTATCAGCTCAAACATCCAACGACATGAATGCTTTAAAAGCGTCAGCATCAGCTCTTCTCTGACAGCATGGTGGGAGTTTCTAAAAATGAAAGAGTCTTCATTAATCCCATGCAAACGTACACCTATCTGGAACAATCCGGACATATTACAAAACAATAATATGATAAACTTTCCAGATTGGAGTTGCAAAGGAATTAAATACTTGGAACATATATTGGAAGGAACAGACTTTATTTCGTTTGACAGACACAATATGGGATCAACAAGAAACGATTTTTGGAATATCAACAAATTAAACCCATAGTAAAAAAGAAATTTAATCCCAGTGAAGCTGAATTACAAATACCACCAAGTGTGGTACAATTTTTTTTAGTCTAAACCCCCCCCCCCCCCCCCAAATTATTGTCTAATATATACAGAACACTTTCTAAAATAGATGAATCAATATCCCTTCCTATTGCAAAATGGGAAGCAGATTTATCAATCAACTTAGACCCAAACCTTTGGTCTCAGATATGCTTAAAAACCTTTCAATGGATCAGAAATCCCAGTTTGCAATTAATACAATACAAAATATTACACAGAGTGCACTATACTGGTCATAGGATGTTCAAGATGGGCTATACGCCTTCCAACAACTGCTCACACTGCACAGCAAATACACCGGACAATTACATCCACACTCTTTGGTTCTGTCCACCAGTTCAGAAGTTTTGGCGCGAGATATGTGAAGACTTATTAAAGTGTCTGAAATGTAACATTCCAGCCTCCCCTTTAGTATGCTTGCTGGGCAACTTGGATGAGGTCACTGCAGAAATAAACACGTTGTTTTTACGGCCCTATGCATTGCAAAGAAAATGGTCCTCATTAACTGGAAAAATAAAAATAATCTTAATTCTAACCAATATAAAAACCCTCTAATAGATCACATTCGTCTTGATACAGCCTCTGCCATCACATTTGATCAATCCCTTTGGGCTCCATCACCTAGTGGGGGTGGGGGGTCATGGTTTGGTCCTGCCTTCGCTATTGTGGTTGATATGGGGGTAGGGACGGCCTTAGGACATCTGGGGAGTCCCTAGGGACGTTTTCCCTGGAGGGCCTAACCCGGGGGATGTGGCCATGACCTGGTTAGGGGCTCTGGTGGCTCTTAGATGGTGTTTTCCTTGTGGCTGCGTACAGCGGAGATGGGGCAGGGTCTGTGCTGGCGGACGTTGGTTACTGGCCTGGTAGCCTGGCTGCCCCTGGGTGGGTCTGGGACGTGCTCTCCTGTGTTTTAAAGGCACTTTAGAACAGCACACAGCAACACTACATATGAGCGGGCGTAGGGAGGTTTTGGGGTCTTCACTCACCCCGCTTCTGTTAGCCGTCAGGGCTGGGGGGCTGGGAGGAGGTGCTGGCCGTCAGATTGGGGTCTGGGATGCGGGGCCTCCCTGCTACTGCAGATAAGGAGGTGGTCCGCTTGCCTCCACCCCAGAGACAAGGGTAACATCTCCTGGGTCTAGGTGCGGCTTGCCCCTCTGGGGGCACCTGGACCTGGGATATAGAGTATGTTTGGGGAGTGTGACTGTCTGTGCAGTGTCTACTTGTGTCTGTCTACACGTTGGGTGAGTGCCGAGTATTTGGTTGTGTATATGGGGGTGGGAATGCACGTCTGTGTCCGCGTGCGCCTGTTCGTCTGTGTCTATATGTCAGGTTGGGTCTTAGACTCAACCTCTCTGGGTACATCTCGGGCCCTCTAAAGGACGGAGGCCTATCTCCCCTCACCACACTCCTTGCCGGTGGATGATGCCCTCAGATGTTGGTGTGTTGGTGGTTCTTGTCGACTGGGGCTGGGCGCTCATGTATGTACCGGCTCACTCCTGGTGGCCGATTGGCGGGGCCTGGCGCCTGTGGCCCGGCTGGGCTCCTACCGGGGGGTGGGGTGCCCTCAGTCCTCTGGCCTCTGGGCCTGAAGCTCGGTCCTCTCTGGCACAGCTGGCTGCCGGCAGAGCTCGCGGGCACGCCACTGCAACCCCCTCTGGCCTCTGCTCCGTAGCTGCTGGGTGACCTCTCGTTTGGGACTCTACTCGGCTCTTCCCAGGAGGGTGGCACGGTTCCCCCCCCTTTTGGTGGTCCTCCTCGGGTCCTCGTACTCTGGGGCCTCTGGCTTGTTTTTCTTTCTTTCTTCCCCCTTTCTCACCGTCTCTTCTCCCCTTTGGTTTTCTTTCTCTCCCTCTCTTTCTTTCACTCTTTCTCCCTGTCCTATCCCCCAGTCATGCCTGTCCTGTTTGTAGCAACCGAAAATAAAATAAATACATAATTATAATAAAGGTCAATCAAATGGACCAATATGGCAAGGCCATGATGATCCACTTGGTAAAATAAATCCGCTTGGCATCTTTCTTGGCCTTAAGACAACAATTCTGATGGCTAAAGATCCAAATGGGACAAAAAAAAGAAGAAAAAAGAAAAAATTTTAATATCTCTTGTTAACCAATGATTTAGTGTTTTGGACATACCATCAATTTTGTCTTTTAGGTTTTTTGATTCTCTAGTGTTGATGTCTTTGTTTAAATAAATGCCTAGATATTTGACTTTATTTTTCACTGGAATCGTCCTCATGCTATTTTCCAAACAATCATAAAGTGGCAAAAGTTCACACTTCTTTAGATTCAGACACAAGCCTGAAGCTTTAGAAAAAATTGAAATTACATTCAATGCTTTCTCAAGTATTGATTTATCCTTTAAAAATATTACTGTGTCATCTGCAAACTGACTTATTTTCAGTTCTGTTAGGGGTGAACAGTTATCAAACACTCAGGTGAAGAAATGACACTCAGACAGTTCAATAGGTAACGTGCACGGGTGAGAGCTTCAACAAGACTCACACACCCCACACTTGTCTTGCATCTTTATTTATACGCTCAGTATAGTGATGTCACATGGCAAAGCAAAGATAAAACAGGAACTTAGCTGCACGCTCTTCACTTGTGGGGAGAGAACATGCAGTTTCTGGAATTTAATCTAATAATAACAGCTTGTTTTCACAACTCATTGTGGTGTTGTGATGTGACTGTTCAGAGAGTTCATGATAGAAAGACGTTTGCATAAGCAGAAATAGTAAACACTTATCAGTACAA
Organism: Simochromis diagramma; assembly: GCF_900408965.1. Taxonomy (NCBI): domain Eukaryota; kingdom Metazoa; phylum Chordata; class Actinopteri; order Cichliformes; family Cichlidae; genus Simochromis; species Simochromis diagramma. Next base: position 176,535 of record NW_024387233.1, on the reverse strand, counting down.
CTCAGTTGCATTTCATGACAATAAAACTTAAAAATCCTCTAACAAGTTCAATATCAAAAATATTTATTCCTTCGATGTCTGAATGGTTCACAATGAGGTAGGCCATTAATTGAGTGCAAAGAATAAATAATTTTGGAGAAATTGGGCAAGCCTGTCGAATTCCACGGAATACGTCTATCCTAGGTGTTATGCCTGGATTGAGCGAAACATAACTATAAATCTGCTTGTAGAACAGTTTGATCACTTTGCAAAATTTGTTTCCAAATCCAAAAAGTTCTAAAGATCTAAATTAAAAATTATGGTCTATTGAATCAAATGCTTTAAAAAAAACAGTCAATAAATAATATTAAACTTTCTGAATTAATAACGGATCGGTAGTCAATCATATCTAATATTAATCTTATGCTATTATGAATCTGCCTTCCTTTAATAAACGCTGATTGGCACTCATCAATTAATTTGTTTAAGATGCTCTTAATCCTATTTGCATATACTAAGGCTAATAATTTGTAATCGTTACATAAAAGTGTTATGGGTCTCCAATTGTCTAGCACTTGTAAATTTTTGTTTGGTTTGGGCAATAAGGTTATTAATCCTGTTTTCATTGTTGGGGATAGTTCTTCATTTTTTAAACAATCCAAAAAGCCATTAAATAACAAATCTTTCATCTCTAGACTATAGAAATAAAATGAATTTTTTCCCCCATGCTCAATCCACTTGGCTTTAGACCTTACATATGCTCCTTTAGCCTTAATCAACTACACCTCATCTAGCTGGTGTTGTAAAGATTGTAAGTGTTCTGACTCGTCTGCAATCATACAAGGCTTACCACATAGTACAGTGGGGCAAAAAAGTATTTAGTCAGCCACCGATTGTGCAAGTTTCCCCACTTAAAATGATGACAGAGGTCAGTAATTTGCACCAGAGGTACACTTCAGCTGTGAGAGACAGAATGTGAAAAAAAATCCATGAATTCACATGGTAGGATTTGTAAAGAATTTATTCGTAAATTAGGGTGGAAAATAAGTATTTGGTCACCTCAAACAAGGAAAATCTCTGGCTCTCACAGACCTGTAACGTCTTCTGTAAGAAGCTTTTCTGTCCCCCACTCGTTACCTGTATGAATGGCACCTGTTTGAACTCATCATCTGTATAAAAGACACCTGTCCACAGCCTCAAACAGTCAGACTCCAAACTCCGCCATGGCCAAGACCAAAGAGCTTTCGAAGGACACCAGGAAAAGTATTGTAGACCTGCACCAGACTGGGAAGAGTGAATCTACAATAGGCAAGCAGCTTGGTGTGAAAAAATCAACTGTGGGAGCAATCATCAGAAAATGGAAGACATACAAGACCACTGATAATCTCCCTCGATCTGGGGCTCCACGCAAGATCTCATCCCGTGGGGTCAAAATGATCATGAGAACGGTGAGCAAAGATCCCAGAACCACACGGGGGGACCTGGTGAATGACCTGCAGAGAGCTGGGACCAAAGTAACAAAGGTCACCATCAGTAACACACTACAACGGCAGGGAATCAAATCCCGCAGTGCCAGACGTGTTCCGCTGCTGAAGCCAGTGCATGTCCAGGCCCGTCTGAAGTTTGCCAGAGAGCACATGGATGATACAGCAGAGGATTGGGAGAATGTCATGTGGTCAGATGAAACCAAAGTAGAACTTTTTGGTATAAACTCAACTCGTCGTGTTTGGAGGAAGAAGAATACTGAGTTGCATCCCAAGAACACCATACCTACTGTGAAGCATGGGGGTGGAAACATCATGCTATGGGGCTGTTTTTCTGCCAAGGGGACAGGACGACTGATCCGTGTTAAGGACAGAATGAATGGGGCCATGTATCGTGAGATTTTGAGCCAAAACCTCCTTCCATCAGTGAGAACTTTGAAGATGAAACGAGGCTGGGTCTTCCAACATGACAATGATCCAAAACACACCGCCCGGGCAACAAAGGAGTGGCTCCGTAAGAAGCATTTGAAAGTCCTGGAGTGGCCTAGCCAGTCTCCAGACCTCAACCCCATAGAAAATCTGTGGCGGGAGTTGAAAGTCCGTGTTGCTCGGCGACAGCCCCAAAACATCACTGCTCTCGAGAAGATCTGCATGAAGGAATGGGCCAAAATACCAGCTACTGTGTGTGCAAACCTGGTAAAGACCTATAGTAAACGTTTGACCTCTGTTATTGCCAACAAAGGTTATGTTACAAAGTATTGAGTTGTATTTTTGTTATTGACCAAATACTTATTTTCCACCCTGATTTACGAATAAATTCTTTACAAATCCTACCATGTGGATTCATGGATTTTTTTTTTCACATTCTGTCTCTCACAGTTGAAGTGTACCTCTGGTGCAAATTACTGACCTCTGTCATCATTTTAGGTGGGGGAACTTGCACAATCGGTGGCTGACTAAGTACTTTTTTGCCCCACTGTGTGTGTGTGTGTATGTATATATGTATATGTATATGTATATGTGTATATATATCTATATATCTATATCTATATCTATATATCTATATCTATCTATCTATCTATCTATCTATCTATATATATATATATATATATATATATATATATATATATATATATCACTGACTTTCAGCTCGTTGTGTTTGTGGATATATGACTGACTTCAATTATTAAACATTTGCACATAAATAAGTGACGTCATATTCAGTACTTTTGACAGTTCACTCTTCGGCCACTCCATCTTATTAGAGAAATTCCACATACATAAATGTGAATTTCAAAACTCAACCCCATCATTTAATTTGTTTTTGATTGAAATTGAATATTACTTAAACTCTCTTAAATTAACTTCCAATAAAAAAGGTTTATCATTGATTGAAATTCATTCAGAAATGTTTAACGAATGAGCTGTCACAACTTTCAAGTACAAAGTTGTTATGAAGTCTGTCACATATCCCCCCCTTTTTTTCTTTTCTATCCTTTATTTATTTATCCTTCTTATTTCATTGTACTGTATATTGTTACTCTTATTTGCCTTGTATGTCTACTGTACAAACTGAACTGGAATGCCTGACTGTTTGCTGTATGATTTCAATAAAGTTTGGAAATAAATAAGAAACCTCTTCGGCCACTCCCTTCTGCCGTATTTTGCGGCACACTTCTCCACACCCACCGCCGCGCTATGAATTGTGGGATATATGGGACCACGAAGCGTGCACCGGACCACGCTTGATATTTGGGGAAATCGACGGCGCATTTGGAGTACACTTCAAATTGGGACAGCCGTCGTCGCGTGGCGGTGACGTAACCGCACTTAAAATGCGTACTTCAAGCGTGCAGTCTCTTAATTGGGACACAGCCTATGTCCTCTGCCTCAGCCATTTTTCTTATTTCCCTGTCCTTATCACCACTAGAGGGTTGTATTTCATTTTATGTACTGGTTATGGCAGAGGTAGGTACAGGGTTATTTAAGGTCAAGGGTAATTCTGTCCAGGTGTTGCTGATGAGAAGGGGCAAACCATTTCCCACTGTGCTTAGTCTAGTTACTTGTTGTCTGTGTTTAAATGGAAAATTTAAATGGATGTTGCAAAGGAAATAAAAGTCCCCTTAGGACCCCTCCTTGATTCAGAGTCTTTCCCTTGTCATGTAAATGGTCTCCTTGACTCTGGTCTCAAACAGGCGTTCCTCCCTGTCCAGGATGTGTACCTGTGTTCCTGGAGGACAGGCGGGTCCACGGACCAGTCCACAGCTGGACACCGTACTTGGGTTAAACTTCCAGTGAAACTGAGGCCACAGCTCAGGACAATAGAAGATTGAAAAATGCTGCCTGGTCTAATGGGTCTCAATCTCTGCAACGTTCAGCTTTCAGAATTTGCCTTAAACAGCATAAAAGCATGGATCCATCCCACCTTGTATCAGGAAAACATTGATGAACTCTGAGCAAATGAAACCACAACTTTAAAAAAATGAATTCACAAAATTAATTGTTTCGACATCTTAAACACAAAATCATAAGTTTTAATACCTACAGCAAGTTTAAGAAAAAATAAAAGTTTTTAAAGATCTTTCAAACTTTTTTCTCAAATATAAAACAGCAGATGGAACTTACATGCATCTTTTATGGAATTGTCTGAAAATATCTAAATTCTGGCTCTGCATCAACAAGGAAATGAACTTGATACTAAACTGTAAGATCCGGGTCAATTCTTACCACAGTTGCTGCCTCTGAATAAAAATCTGGACAAAAAGAGATCCACATTATTAAATAAGCTTATGTTTAATGTCAGGAGATGTGTTATTGAACTGGATTACGGAGCAGCCCCCCCTACTGTAACTCAGTGTTACAAGGAAACTTTCATAACTTTCAGGTCAGATTTTAAATAAGCTGCAGGAACCCTGTTCAGTGTGAGTGGAGAACAGCCAAGTCTCCTCCTCTGATAAACCTCCATCTGTGCCACTGAAAACAGTTCATCTGACTGTGACTGTAAACATGTTTCCATTTGTCACTTCAGCCTTTACTCTGAAATACAGGAAATGAAATCACAGCTCAAACTTCTTCATCCAACTGCTGGAACATAGCGAACCACTCGACATGAACACTGAAGCAGAACAGTTTAGAAAGCTTAAAATGAGACTAGGGAACCATTTTCATTCATAGTTGCCTCATCAGATCTTTACAGGAGATTCACTCTGAACTCTGTGGAGCCTGATCTCAAGGGTTTTGAGTCTGACCCTGAAACCACAAGAGGATCTTTCTGTCTCTTTAGATTCACTGTGATCCAGTGATGGAAGTGATTTCAGCCCTGAGTGATCACGCTGATGTTTGCACAGAGCAGACAATGAGGTGAATATTTTGGCACATTGGTGACAGTGAAACAGTTTATTAGTAACGTGGGATCGTTTGTGTCTGGAGTATGAACTGAGATTCCTGAAGCTCTTGTCACACTGGTCACAGCTGTAGTTTCCTTCCATGTGTGCATGTTCATGATAGTTACGATTAGCTGATTGTGAGAAGCTTTTGTCACAGTATCTGCACTTGTATGGTTTCTCTCCTGTGTGGACTTGTTTGTGTGTTTTAAGCCCACTTGCAGTAATGAAAGATGACCCACACTGATCACAGAGGTGCTTTTTTGTCCCACTGTGAATGAGTTCATGTCGTTTTAATCCACTTAATGTGGTGAAGCTTCTCCCACATTCTTTGCAGTATTTCAGTTTGTCTCCAGTGTGTTTACGTTGATGTAATTTTAAGGTGTATTGGTGACTGCAATTTTTTCCACAGAGGTCACAATGAAAGTCTTTCCCACCACCACAGTGTTGACAGGGTTGAGAACTGGATCCATCTGTGTCGCTCTGCTTCTAAACAAAGACACGAAGACAGTGTAAGTCAGTCCTTCAACATTTTTATCCTGAACGTCGCCTGAAATAAAGAGCAAATAAAAAACAAACAAAAATCATAACTGAAATGAAAATCTGAATAATCACTCAGAGCTGCTTTTTCATGCAGTAGAATTGACGAAACATCAGAATCAGTGAGCTGCAAACTTTCAGCCCCGACTGTGTCTGTGCTGTCGGGTGAGAAAGGCGACAACTCACTGATTCTAATCCGCAGGTCTGCGGTTTGTGTTTACGTCTTTGTGCAGAATCCGTGTACCTGCTCTCATTTACTGTTTGGTGGTTGTCAAAATTTTGTGAGGTTTCACCTGAGATTCGGGCATGTCGAGCAAAATAAAATTATATTAAAAAAATCGATTCAGAATTTTAATGAATTGATGTCACGTTATCCAAGCCAGAATTGATTTTAATCAGTAAATTGATTATCAAAACCCACCCCTAGCTGAGACAGTTTAATGAGCATAGTTGTTCCAAACAGTCAGGCTAAAATGACAAGATAAAAATATAAATACATACCTCACAGTAACTGCACTTGTAGAGTCTCTTTCTGGTGTGGATCTGTTGGTGTACTCTCGGGTAATGTGGAGCTTTAAAAGCCTTCTCACACAGGTCACATTTATAAGGTCTCTCCTCAGTGTGGGTAAACATGTGTTGTTGTAACTGCGTGTTGGTTATAAACTGTTTGCCACACTGTTCACAGCAGTACACATCATGTCTGGTGTGAATGCGTAGGTGTGTATTTCGGTTCCCTAACCGGCTGAAGGTTTTCCCACAGATGTCACAGCTGTATGCCTTAATTCCAGAGTGGGTAACTAGATGACTCTGCAGGTGGCCACTTTGAGCAAAAGCTCTTCCACACTGATCACAGGTGTACGCTTTAACTCCACTGTGGATGACTTGGTGGTTTTTTAGGGAACCCTTCCTGGAAAAAGACTTTCCACACAAGTCACAGCTGAACGGTCTCTCTCCAGTGTGGATGACCTGATGACGTTTCAGGTGACACTTGGAAATAAAACCCTTCCCACACTCATCACAGGTGTATGTTTTCTCTCCCTTTCTTCTGTGAGGTTTGTCGGCCTCCTGAGAGCGCTGACTTCTCGCTCCATGTTGGTCCTGCAGTGACAGAGATACAAACAGAGGCAGTGAGTGAAATGCAGTCGTGGAACAAACTCAACCTTCAAACTCCCTCCATTAACACTAGTTTTAAACCTGAAGGTGGAGTGTGGCACCGAACACCTTAAAGGTCTCTTATCCCCAACTGCTGGTAGTAGAAACACATTACATCCAACCTGGTGTTAAAAATAATTTGTAACTGTTTAAACACTCTAAAATAATCTTTTCCTTATTTTCCTTACTTTTACTCCCCACAGAAAAAAAGACTTTCTACTCATTATATTTTCAAAATAGACTTTTTACTTTTGGTTTCAAACTCAAACTGATTTGAGCCTGAAAAGTAACACATGAAAGACAATCCTGATCGTGTACTAATCACCAGGGTTTGAAACATAAAAAGAGATGAAAGAGGCAAAACTGTGAGTCATAGTCAGGAGTTAAAGTGAGACGTTGTTCTTCTTTCTTTTTTGCACAGCACCTGAACAAACAGGTAATTTCAAATGCAGCGTTTCTATCAACAAACATCAGCAAACACACAAACTGTTTGTGTGCAGTTTGTCTCACAGTGTGTTGCTGGCTAAAGGTCCAGCTGCTGTACATCACAGGGAGAGAAAAGAAAGAGAGCTAACTTCACTCAGAGATGGAGAAAGATAAGACACACAGGACAGGAGAGGAAGAAGAGAGGTTAGATTTAAAGGGAAGGACTGCTCAGTGGGATTCGATCAACTGGAGATTAAAGCTTACATGTAAGTCCTCATGTGTTGAAATCAGATATTGGGTCTGTACTAGAGATGGCACGATACCACTTTGCTATGTCCGATACCGATATCATAAATTTGGATATCTGTCGATATGAATCTGATATAGTGACAGGGGATTTCTTTAAATCACCCTGTAATTCTTCAGCTAAGACACCTGAGTTAGAAAACACAAAGACTGCAGTCGTATTTACACGCGTGGGCAGTCACTTCTGAGATCTGCGAATCTGCGATCAGCCTGCGTGGTACATTTATACATGTCTGTGTGTGTGTGTGTGTGTACAAAAATAACAACGTCACTCAGAGCAACAGAATCAGCACATACACACTTAAGATTATAATTTCACTTCTGTAAAAAACACGCTCTGCAAACCTGTCTACACTTTGTACAGAGTGTACTAAAAGCAACGGGTTCTTTCCCTTTTCTACATTTGTACTCAAAAAACAGGAAATGGTTCAGTAGCTGGATAAATTCATCACAAGGTTATTGGGTGAAAAGTCACATAGACGTTTAGCACATTTCATGAAGCTGATCAAATTATATAAAAACAAACATCTCTTGACATATAGTGTGTTTTTAATCAATAAAGCTGTTTTTTTAAATATCTTGCTGCTTTTTGTATAAGTTCATGCTCAAGTAAAAACAACAACAACAAAACAAAAAAAAAACTAAAGCTATTCTGTTATACCTGTATGCAAAAAATACACTGCACCCAAAATATTTCATAGTTCAGCAATACTGACCAATCTACTCCATCCTCCCTATTCTGGTATTTTAAAGAGTAAGCAACCTAACTAATAGGGCTCTAAAACTCCCAGCAAAAAAACAAAACAAAACAAAAAAAAACAAAAACAAAAAGGGAACCACCCACCCTCCACCTCATGATACTTGCAAGGAAATCAATTATTTTTCAAGAACATTTAAATAGATTCAACATCTTCAACAGATTTGCAGACTGTACAGATGGGACCTTCCCAAAGGAAAAAGTAGTATAGCTTACTAGGGTATATTAGACTTAACAGTTACTATATACAGTAATGAACTTCTATACATTTTACATCAGATTAAAACTTTGGGTGTAAGCTTCGTATAATTATTTATTAAAAGATAGACATTTTAAATGAGAATAAGAAAGAAAAATATGTCTTTGTGCCCCCTTTTCCCTGTTAATGCCCTATCGGCCCCCCTGGCTAAACTTTGCTAGATCCGCCCCTGCACAGTTACCAGCCATCAGCTACGTAGAAAAAGATCCTGGTGTGGAACGTAAATAAATTCTAACAACAGCTTATCAAGCTTAAACGTGCTGCAGTTGTTCAGCCACTGGTTTCCTCTTTCTGGTGCGAAGTGGGCCAAAAACAAACAAGAGAGACGGACTCACGACAGAAAAGCCGATCAGCTGATCATTAATCAGTTTCATGATTGAAGTAGCAGCAGGAGAGGGAGAGAGAGAGAAGAGGCAGTCGCTCCATATATCGGTTGTTAAGCTTAACGCTGGAATGCTTTACAAACATTCAGAGATGAACTTACACACTTGCTTTACTTCTCTCGGGGATAACTTCCTCGGAGATGAAATGCCGGATTGGTAGCGAGGCTCCAAATGCTCAAACATACTGCAGACAGGTCCCGCACGCCACAACCACTCTATCACGTGATGCATACTGCTGCCACGTGCTACGGTTATGAGCCGAGTTACGCCATGTCGAAAGTTTTGTGAGGTGCTTTTTTGATATTTAATGGATCAGATTACATTTTTTATTTCTCTCCGATATCCGATCCAGTAATTTACGTCAGTATAAGACAGATACCGATACATAATATCGGATTGGTCCATCTCTAGTCTGTACATATGATTTTATGTCTTTTTTTCAGATTATGAAACTTGCTGCAAAACAATCTGAAGCAGATTAACTGTGCCGCCTCAGATGCAGCCTTTTCATGCAGTAGAATTGCTAACATGCTAACACAGTTTAATGAGCAGAGTTGTTCCAAACAGTCAGGCTAAAATGACAAGATAAAAACATAAATACATACCTCACAGTAACTGCGCTTGTAGAGTCTCTTTCTGGTGTGGATCTGTTGGTGTCGTCTCAGGTAACGTGGAGCTTTAAAAGTCTTCTCACACAGGTCACATTTATGAGGTCTCTCCTCAGTGTGGGTAAACATGTGTTGTTGTAACTGCTGGTTTCTTGTAAAGTGTTTACCACACTGATCACAGCAGTACACATCATGTCCGGTGTGAATGCGTAGGTGTGTATTTCTGCTCACAATCAGGCTGAAAGTTTTTCCACAGATGTCACAGCTGTATGCTTTAATTCCAGAGTGGGTAACTAGATGAGCCTTTAAGTTGCTACTGTCAGTAAAAGCTCTGCCACACTGATCACAGGTGTACGCTTTAACTCCACTGTGGATGACTTGGTGTCTCTTTAGGGAATCCTTCCTGGGAAAAGTCTTTCCACACAAGTCACAGCTGTACGCTTTAACTCCAGTGTGGATGACCTGATGCTGCTTCAGTTTATCCTTCAGAGTAAACTCCTTCCCACAATCGTCACAGGTGTATGTTTTCTCTCCCTTTCTTCTGTGAGGTTTGTCGGCCTCCTGAGAGCGCTGACTTCTCGCTCCATGTTGGTCCTGCAGTGACAGAGATACAAACAGAGGCAGTGAGTGAAATGCAGTCGTGGAACAAACTCAACCTTCAAACTCCCTCCATTAACACTAGTTTTAAACCTGAAGGTGGAGTGTGGCACCAAACACCTTAAAGGTCTCTTATCCCCACCTGCTGGTAGTTCTAACACATTACATCCAACCTGGTTTTAAAAATAATTCATGACTGTTCAAACACTCTAAAATATTTTTTCCTTTTTTTTTTTTTTTTTACTTCTGCTCCTCAAACAAAAAGGACTTTCTACTCATTACATTTTCAAAACAGTCTTTTTTACTTTTGGTTTGAGAAATTTGAGGGGAGTTATTTCATCACTAAGGGCATCAAACATCAAACTGATTTGAGCCTGAAAAGTAACACATGAAAGACAATCCTGATCGTGTACTAATCACCAGGGTATGAAACAGAAAAAGAGATGAAAGACGCAAAACTGTGAGTCATAGTCAGGAGTTAAAGTGAGACGTTGTTCTTCTTTCTTTTTTGCACAGCACCTGAACAAACAGGTAATTTCAAATGCAGCGTTTCTATCAACAAACATCAGCAAACACACAAACTGTTTGTGTGCAGTTTGTCTCACAGTGTGTTGCTGGCTAAAGGTCCAGCTGCTGTACATCACAGGGAGAGAAAAGAAAGAGAGCTAACTTCACTCAGAGATGGAGAAAGATAAGACACACAGAACAGGAGAGGAAGAAGAGGGGTTAGATTTAAAGGGAAGGACTGCTCAGTGGGATTTGATCAACTGGAGATTAAAGCTTACATGTAAGTCCTCATGTGTTGACATCAGATATTGGGTCTGTACATGTGACACGTTTTTTTTTTTCAGATTATGAAACTTGCTGCAAAACAATCTGAGGCAGATTAACTGTGCCGCCTTGATGCAGCCTTTTCCAGGCAGTAGAATTGCTAACATGCTAACACAGTTCAATGAGCAGAGTTGTTCCAAACAGTCAGGCTAAAATGACAAGATATAAATATAAATACATACCTCACAGTAACTGCGCTTGGAGAGTCTCTTTCTGGTGTGGATCTGTTGGTGTCGTCTCAGGTAATGTGGAGATTTAAAAGTCTTCTCACACAGGTCACATTTATAAGGTCTCTCCTCAGTGTGGGTAAACATGTGGCGTTGTAACTGCATGTTGGTTATAAACCGTTTGCCACACTGATCACAGCAGTACACATCATGTCCGGTGTGAATGCGTAGGTGTGTATTTCGGTGCCCTATCTGACTGAAGGTTTTCCCACAGATGTCACAGCTGTATGCCTTAATTCCAGAGTGGGTAACTAGATGCCTCTGTAAGTGGCCACTTTGAGTAAAAGCTCTGCCACACTGATCACAGCTGTACGCTTTAACTCCACTGTGGATGACTTTGTGTGTTTTTAGGTGACCCTTCCTGGAAAAAGTCTTTCCACACAAGTCACAGCTGAACGGTTTCTCTCCAGTGTGGATGATCTGATGATGTTTTAGATTAGACTTCAGAGTAAAACCCATCCCACAATCGTCACAGGTGTGTGTTTTCTCTCCCTTTCTTCTGTGAGGTTTGTCGGCCTCCTGAGAGCGCTGACTTCTCGCTCCATGTTGGTCCTGCAGTGACAGAGATACAAACAGAGGCAGTGAGTGAAATGCAGTCGTGGAACAAACTCAACCTTCAAACTCCCTCCATTAACACTAGTTTTAAACCTGAAGGTGGAGTGTGGCACCAAACACCTTAAAGGTCTCTTTATCCCCACCTGCTGGTAGTGCTAACACATTACATCCAACCTGGTGTTAAAAATAATTTATGACTGTTCAAACACTAAAATATTTTTTTCCTTATTTTCCTTAGTTTTACTCCCCACAGGAAAAAAAAACATTTTCTACTCATTATATTATCAAAACAGACTTTTCACTTTTGGTTTCAAACATCAAACCAATTTGAGCCTGAAAAGTAACACATGAAAGACAATCCTGATCGTGTACTAATCACCAGGGTTTGAAACATAAAAAGAGATGAAAGAGGCAAAACTGTGAGTCATAGTCAGGAGTTAAAGTGAGACGTTGTTCTTCTTTCTTTTTTGCACAGCACCTGAACAAACAGGTAATTTCAAATGCAGCATTTCTATCAACAAACATCAGCAAAATTCAGTTGTGTACATCCACAGAGAGCAGCAGGTCAGCTGATCACAGCCTGTACTTTAAGAAAATCTACTGGAGCTCTCAACAGAAATTATTGTGAGCTGTGATTCTTTTCCCCACGCTGAGCCACTACAGCTGATTTTAGGGTTCCCACCTGCTCAATCCCACTTTAACCTCTTCCCTGCTCATGTTCCTGTTTAGAGGCAAAGTCACCCTCTACAATGTAGGCAACAGAAAATACACATATGTTTTATTTTCCTTCATTTTCTAATTAACTGATTCAAACAGAGAACCTTTATTAGAAATAAATAGTTTGTACTTCATTTACTAATCTTATTTTATTATTACGTTAATAAAGCACAAGGTTCAGTTAACTTTGGATAAAAACATGTGGTTAAAATGTTCTTCAAGGAGCTACTTTTACTTTCTTACTCTGATTACATTTCAGAGCCTGTACTTTTTCACTGTTACTTAAGTAAAGAAGGTGAATGAATACTTTTACTGAAGTATTTATAACACTAATATCTGTACTTCTACTTAAGTATAGAGTAAATGTACTTTTGCCTCCTCTGATCATTTCTATAATATTATTTATATCAGTGATGGCCAAATGAAGCTTTCTGAAACACTGAAGCTTGTATTGAAAAAGGTTCATTACTCAAAGCTTTTCAACACAGTCCTCTTTGGTGACATCTGCTGGCCAAAAATATGAAGAGCAGCTTGAATCTACAAATGAAACTGAAGAGTTTCATTATAATTGCCCACTCTACAGAGCTCAGCTGACAGCTTCTGTCTGATATCGGGCTGCTGTTGTGGTGCTATGAACGTATATTTTTTGGGGATGATGAAAAAATGTTTTGTCTATTTGATTAATAAATATTTTTTATGAATAAACCTTCCTTATTTTAACATGTGCTGTGGTCTGTAAAAAACAACATAATATACAACACAGTCATATAACAGGTTGGGAGGATGAGAGTTTGAGACGTGACTGATTATTTGGTGAAACTGTGATATTTTCCTCACCTTCTGTGTTGAGCTCATTGTTTCCTCTGTAGTGACTCAGCTGAGTCCAGATGGCTGAAAATGTTCCTCTGCTGCTCCGTCAGACTCTTCTCCTCCTGCTGATCAGCTGGGACACAAAACAGATCTTTGTTAGGCTCCACACTGCACTGAAGAGTCAAAGTGTCTCATATGTTCATCTGACAACACAAAGTACAAATTTCACTCTGATTGCTTGTAGAAATCTTGTGAGACGTGTTGTGCTGCAAAGTGAGGAAACTCTCTCACTCACTTATACTTCAGGAGGAACTTTGTGACATTGGCTCTAATATTCTAAGCAGCCCTTTACTATGACAGGGCCAGAAAGTCCTATTTGAAGGTTTGGGAGAGGGACCATGTTAAAGGTGGATTGGGGTTTATACACTTTGTTATGATACAGGTAAGGCTGTAAGAGCCTGAGAAGGTGTCCTGAATGAACCTCTAAAACCAGTTTTCAGCTAACGACTCTGCTTCAGTCTGGAAAACAGCAACTACAAGTTTAAAGACTCCATCAACAATTCACACCCAGCAACAGCCTGAACAGCTCCTCCTGTGGTTTCCACAAACAGGGACAGACCTGTTACTCCCCCACCCCACACTTTCCACACCTTCAGCCCCCCAGTCCCACCACCTCCACCACTCCTAAAAGTTTGATTCTGTGCAGCCATTCCCCAACTCTCTGAACGGTACTGTCCTGATTCTTTGATGTTGGGCTGAGAACAAAAAAAAACATTACTCAGATCTTGTCCAGTCAACAACAATTATTTATTAAGCACATATGTGGGAGATGTACACGACACCACCCTCAGCGTAGTCCAGTAGATCTCAAAGAGGAAGCACTTTGATACACAGTTTTACATGTCAGGGTTCACGCCCCTTCATGCGGAAGCAGATAACATAACATGCACGATAGTTGTCTGCAACTCCTGTTATAGTATTGATGTTTGTTCCTCACTAACGGTTTCAGCACTCTCTCACCTCCATCTGTTTCCTGTTTCTCGTTGTGAGGCCCCATGATCGTATATGACACATCCTGAGTCCATCCTCTTCTAATCTGCGCAGGCACGTATGCAGTTACAAGCAAAACACTACTTTAAATGTCTTCCAGTTTAAACCTTCTATAACCTCTTGATTAATATGGCACTTATTTAAAATTACAACATTTATATTTCCCACAGTACTCGTGGTCATTGATCAGCAGTCTTTGATTAATGAGCTTTGATCAGTGGTTTCAGTGCTTTCCTTCCTGCTTTGACTGCAGCTGTGTTTGACACAGGAAGACATTTTTACATTCTTCATGATTATACTTTATTCTTTTTGGGGGAAGTGCAGCTTTAAACCTTCACATGATTCAAGTCAACCCAACAAATCAATCTGAACGATCACAGGTGGGAAAAACTTCTGTAGACAAAATGAAATCAAACCCAAAATTTAATCCACAACATGATTAAAAACATGATTTCACCAAATCACCAGGAGCTGCACATTAACCACCACAATATATTTTTATTCTCTGTGCTTTCAAATATGAACACTGTTTACTTTCATCTCTGTTTCATTAGTTTTTGTTAACATCTTCCTGTGCATCACAGCAAACACTCAACTTCTCCCAGCATGCTGAGCTAATGATTAGTTGGTGTTTTTCTCCAAACACTCTCTCACTCTTCTCTCAACGTGTTCACAATAAACTGTGAACAGACACCGAGGAGAGCAGCAGAAGACCTCATTCAGGAGCTAAACTCAACATGAACTGAACTCACAGTAAAGTTAGCTCGGTGCTTACCTTTAGATGAGCCCACAAACCGAGAGAAACTCCGCGATGAAGCTGCAACTCTTTCCAAACACAGGAAACAGATCAGGGAGCAGAGACCCACGTGGTTCACGCTGATCTCAGCTACGATCCAGGAGACAAGGGTGGGCAGATCGATGCAGATATCGATCCAAACGCTGGTAGTGGTTTATGATCGATACTTTAGTTTATTTTAGTGATGGGGCGTTCTGTATCGAGGCTTCGGAGCGTGTGTCGAGTAATGGAGGGGGCGTTTCCGCGAAGCGCGTATCGAGGCTTGCTTCATTTATGGGAGGAGCTGAAAATGATGACGTCCGAAGCCTCGCTGCCCGGCTGTACCACGTGACTGGTTCATGAAGTGGTTCGAACTTTGCCGCGAGATATGACAGCGATATAAACCCCTCAGACTTCATTCAAAAATGTGGGTGTTTGATGGAGAGTTGCGGTTAGTGAGAGTTTGGAGACCGTTTGGAGGTTTATGAGAGTGAGGAGAGAAAGTCAGGAGAGAATGGAGCCAGCTAAGAAGAGGAGGATGTCCTCCCCTGTGTGGGAACATTTTGATCTTATTCCTCCCAACAAGGTATGTAAATTTCTACAGAAGATGTATTTTCATGATACTGATGGTGCAATATAATTTATGTTAAGCTGTCTTGACTTTTGTACAAGGTGAAGTGTTTGCTATGTGCCAGGGAGCTGGGATATAACAACAACAACACCTCATCCATGCTTAGGCACTACAGAGCTTTGCATGAGAATAAGGGGGACACCGATTGTGGAGCAAGACCAGGTGAGCCATCAAATGCAATGATAATATAGCATGCAGTAATGTTACTAAATGATATAACAATATTATACAACTGTTATAAGTTACGTGTGTGATATTTATATTTGTGCTTTATCTTTATTGTCTTTCCTCAGGAGAACAATCTCAAATAGATGAAGACCTGGTCAGCATGGTGATTGAGGACTCCCAGCCATTTAGCATTGTGGAGGACAAAGGATTCAAAAGATTTGTTAAATCATTAAATCCTAGCTATGTTCTCCCCACTAAAAAGGCCATAAAAGCAGTGAAAATTTAGTTTTTACAGAATAAAATGTGAACAGGCAGGACTGAGGCTCAAAGCCTCAGTGTGTAGCTGTCCATACCTCAACGTTACAAAAGAACAACCACTGTCCACACCCCAACCACACCTCACCTCACAGTAAATGATCATTTCCATTTCAAGCATTTCCAAATAATCATTTTCCATACTGCCACTATAAATATACACAGTATACTGCCATCACTACAATATACATGTTTTACACACTCCTTTTGTTGTTGACATTTACAGGCTGTGTGCAAAATGCCACACTCTTCAAATTCATGCCAGCTATTATTTTTTACGTCCAGTAGGTGTCCTACTAGAGCAAATGAAGCTTCATGAAGCTTCGCGTTGGGGTGAACCAATTGGATGAAAAGCTTCAGTGCTTCATGGGGCTTCATCTGCCCATCACTAGTTTATTTCTCTCCTCTAAGTTCACTACTTTACTCGCTTAGGACGAAACGGTAGCTCCGTCTGTGCAAACTGTGTACGGCATATGATCCCGGAACAGGCTTCTTCTTTATATTGTTTGCACCATTTTGTTGTTTGGCGGTTGTTAAACAACAAAATGGTGCATTACCGCCACCAACTGGTGTGGAGTGAAACGTCGACACCAGAATCCTCCCTAAATGTATACTCTGTTTTAAAAACTGGAATAAGGCCTGACAACTTTCACTTCTTGAACCCTTTTGCAGTAAACTTACGTTTTGAACAGCGGGCGCGTCAACATTATCCCCCTATTCAGCTTCTCGGCGACTCAAAGGTTTGACAGTCACCAATAGTATTGTTCAAATCAATATGTCCAAATCTTATTCCAGATATGACCACCTCCTCTCTCCTACTCCTTCCTGTGCTTCTCATTTCTCCTACCCTCCTTAAATTTCTTTCTCCCTCCCACTGTTTTTGTCATGTTTCCTTTATTTCTTGCCTTATTATACTCGTTATCTCTGTCTGACAGAAGTTAAAAGCCAGTTCAGTTAACCCATGTTTTGTGGCTTTCTTCACAACTCTGTCGTTTCATTTCCTCTGACTCCATAGTGAGCTGGAATCCATAAAAAGCCAACTATAAGTCCCATCATGTGTATTTTGTAAAATGTTTGCTGAACCTCTGTTAGTACATCTGCTCTACTTTCTGAGTGGCTACACTGTAAACTGGCCAATGAAGAGCTTCCATCTGAACAAATGCCTGATTGTAACGGTCACATGTCTTCCACAGCTGTCAGCTGACAGTACTGGAAGCATTTCTCCAGTGTGTACTGATGGTCCACCACTGATCCTTTTCAGGGACCACAAATGTTACCCTGGTTTGACTGGCTGTATTCTTTGATGCATCTGTATATATTTGTACATAATTATAATACTGATCAATGTAAGTCTGTACTGTATGTAAGTTTAAATTAAATTCCCCATTCCTGTTCTTCTTTTCGTGTAATGTGAAATCTACTGTGGCATCAGTATATTTGGCTCAAGCAGATCCCAGGAACAACAGTGGAGATCGGAGCGCAGTCCTAGGAACAGCTAGGATGCACAGGACCCTCAAGCCCCCAGGCCTCTGGTAGAGGACCTGAGCTTGAAGGATAAACCACCTGCACGGGCGAGAGGGGAATTTATCATCTTTCTGTCTGGTTGGGGTTTTTTAACATTATTTTTTATTATTTGGTAAGAGTGAATTCTGGTCCACACTAGTTAGTGGTGGCAATGCCCCACCTCCTTATTTGCCAACCGTCAAAAAAAGTGAGCATGCACCAGGAGAGGAAGAGTGTGTCCAAATTCAGGGGATTGATACTTCAAATGCCGTAACAACAGGCTTTTGTTCTCTTTGATTTATCCATTTTTGAATTTAATTTAAAAACACATTGGTGTATTTCATGATACTTGAAAACCATTCCTCTTGTTTTAATACTTCTTTCTCTGGCACCAAAGGCAACACCTCAACATGTGAACTTGAAGCCTTTTCACACAGTGCTTTTACAGTTTTTTACAGACGCTAGGACACATTTCTCAATACTTAGGTCACTTTTGCAAAACTCTTCACACAATCCTCCTAACTGACCGTCAGCTTGGCAAAGCAGTTCATTTCACATTCAAAATGCACTACAACTACCAAAACACTTTATTCAGGTCTCAAATAAACTCATTCTTCCAGAACACTAGCAAAGGTTGACAGCCGACAAACACACTTTGTCACCCACAAAACAAAGACCTAAAAAACACTAACAACATGTAGCATTACACAGCGTTTTCTTGTGTAAAACAAGGACACATCTCTGTTTATAATTTCAATATATGTTACTGGAATGAATCAGACATCATGCAGAATTCGTTAATATTTGTTTCTGTATTTTTATTATTTTTGCACTAAGTAATCCCAAAGTACAAGAATTTGTATACACACCATCCACTGATACACATACAATAGTAATGCTATTCTACTCGGTCTTCTCTATTTGGCCACAGGTTCTCATCCACATCACATCTTATGTCATCTAGGGCAATACACCTAGGAAAGAATCTTCTGGCATGCCAGAATTGAAGGAGTTGAAAAATTGAAGGAGTAACATCTGTGTAGATGTTCATCTACAATGAGGATCAGCTGTGGCTGGTTAAACTGCATTTTTAGATTTAAAATATGTATCAATAAAATATTGCTGTTGGATTTTGCTGTCTTTTTAAGTTTTGCATTGTGTTATTGTTTTGGCCGTAAGTTTAACAGTTTTGAAAACAGTATGTAAGCACATGCAAAATGTCCTGTACGTACAAAGATTTTTGGCAGTTGTTGTGTCTGAGTGAGAAGATAATTCATGAAATTTGAGAGATGTAGTCATTGAATGCATTTTGTGCCAAAACAATGATAAATGATCCTCAGTTTAGCCCACATAGACTTCTGTTGTGCTCACTGTGTGAGGAGTTTTGCAAACGTGACCTAAGTATTGAGAAATGTGTCCTAGCGTCTGTAAAAAACTGTAAATCCACCACATACTGCTTAATTTGAGAAAGATTTTCATTGTGTTTGATAGGTTTGTAGCTTGAACCTATTCGCTGGAACGTTGAAGACAATATAATTACACAGCAAGCAAGACACGAAGTAGGCAAAGTTCTTCATGTTTCTCGTGCACGGGAGAGAACCGGACAAACGCCGTTCCTTCGCTTGACCCCAGTTGCTCTCGTTCGTTCTCCCGTAACACTGGTCTTTTATTGAGGTTACATGAATATGCATAGGTTCATTAACATATGACGTCTATATACACACAAAGAGTACCTTGCCTGTGTGTGTGTGTGTGTGTGTGTGGTGTGGTTTGTGTGAGGTCAAGATGTGACCCTGTGAAGACTCCCCAAAGCTGGTGCCAGGCGTCTAGCAGATCTATCTAAACAAAAGGCTCTTATACTTAAAGAGATATACGTGTGTTTGCTATACCATATATCAACAAAGAGAAGATCAATCAATCAATCAATCTTTATTTATAAAGCACTTTTCATACAAAAAAAATGTAGCACAAAGTGCTTTACATAGTTAAAAGCAGCCCACCCCACCCTCCAACTCACTCCCCACACTCTCATTAACATAAAAAGATAGGACCTCTCTGATGTTCCTAGACTGTGGGTGTGCATTCTAGTGTGGAATACACACCAAGCCTTTACAGCCTGCTAAAGATCACAGTCCTATCACTACACAATTGATTATATACCTCTAAGCATATATGGTTAAATATTTCTAAGCATAAATGACAATCAACAATACAAAACCTAACAGTGTTGCATGAGCTCTTTCATTTTTTGTATTAGTCCTTTCATTTTATTGACATATATATTTTGCATTCATTTTGTAATTTTTTGATTTTATTCAACAATGCCTTTCCAGTCATTTTTCTTGGTCTCTTTCCCCCCAAATCATTAGAGGAACAATCATCACCACCTGTTTGACTCATGATTTTCCCGTTTGTTCGATTTTTTTTTAAATTTATTTAAAAATTCAGTGATCATCCATTAAAACATATATCCACTGGAAGCCACAATAGACTTTGACCATAAAATCCTTTTAACATAACGGCAATTTAATTGTCCATTTGAATGTCATCCAAGCAGCATAATTAATAAGACGCAGCGCAGTCATCAATCCAAGAGCGAAGCAAAAACGTTGCACGTTTAACCAACATTCATTCCATTCAGTGTCTCCTCTTGAAACATCTCAGCGCTAATGCAATGTGGCTTCCTTTTCCACAACCAGACATGCACAGGTATTCTTACCTGCGCTCTTCAGAATTGCATCAGGTGTGTCGGTGCTGCTGGTGTAACAACCCTTTTGGGTTATAGCACCACTGGGAGGGTTGCCCTACTATTGTAGTAGGGCAACTTGGTTGGGGCGATCGTGGCTCAAGAGTTAGGAGTTCACCTTGTAATTGGAAGGTTGCCGGTTCGAGCCCCGGCTTGGACAGTCTCGGTCGTTGTGTCCTTGGGCAAGACACTTCACCTGTTGCCTACTGGTGGTGGTCAGAGGGCCCGGTGGCGCCAGTGTCCGGCAGCCTCGCCTCTGTCAGTGCGCCCCAGGGTGGCTGTGGCTGCAATGTAGCTTGCCATCACCAGTGTGTGAATGAATGGGTGGATGACTGGATATGTAAAGCGCTTTGGGGTCTTTAGGGACTAGTAAAGCGCTATATAAATACAGGCCATTTACCATTTTAGTTGTGGGAGTCTCCTAGTGGGTGTGGTGTTGTTAGTGGCAGCCATTCCATGCTGCTCATGTTCCATTCTCCGAGGAAACACCTTACTGTTGTAACGTCCTGGCGCCGGCGACTACTGAACCCTGCACATGTATGTATGGACAGAGTAGAGCCGTGGAGACCTGGCTTGTATGGTCTTATGTTGCTGATAATGAATAAAAGAATAACCTCTACACCACATGCCCGCTGGACCTGCTAGCCGCTCCTTCCTCGCCAGACTGCTGTTACAAAGTGGCGGCCGTACATTGTTCTCTGGATCTTCATAGTCATCCGGACCGACAGACGGTGGGCTTGGATATTTTTCCCGTGTTTTTCAACGATCGACACTTCGGCTGAGGTGGCGTGTTTTTTTTCTCTTCGTCTGGCTGTATTTGCCGAGCCGATAGAACCCCGTGAAGGAGCCGACTCCCCACGATTTCAGCGATATTTGCAGGCACGGAAGAGCGCCGACCCATCGCTTGACACGCTCGCCTGCCGAGGGAGAGTACTCCGTGAGTAACTGTACGGTCCGTTGGACCGCCAACTCAGTGCTGTTGGACCGTTACGACATCTGCGGCACTAAAGCTAATGCTGCAGTGACTTTGACTCAGTGTTTATTCAGAGGTTTTGTGTGAAGCATTGAAGCATCAGAGTGTGCATGGACGGTCTCGGTCTGACTGATATATGCGCTTAGGTACTGTGTGTGAACGCTCTTTTCACTTCGCCATAACTATTGTGGGAGCGAGTTGTTTCCACACTTTTAAAATGGCGTCCCACGCAGACACGAGGAGTGAGGAAGATGGCTGCGACCCGGATGCTGAGACGCCTGGCCTGACAAAGTACATCATCCCTCACTCTACACCTCTTTACCTCAACCTTGTAGTGGTAAACTTGGAAGGGGAGGTCGAGAAGCCACGAGTTTGCTTATGGGCTTCGCTGGAGCTGCAGAAGAGCCTGCTGAAGTGTTTGGATCATGGAGCTACGGGAGAGCCGGGAGAGCGGCCATCTCCCCAACGAACCCCGCCGGTGCCCCGTAATGACCGCTGGTTGGATGGGTACTAGGTGGACTAACCGTTATAATACGGACAATCTTGAGTTTGACTCAGGGTTGATTTCATGCAAGATGTATGTGATGTAATTATTCTGTTCGCAAGGGATGATTACTTGTTCTGTTACACTGAACCCTCATCACCGCAGCCCGTGAGAGGCTTTTGGTTTGGTTTTCTGTTGTACTGATTTAAGCAACGGGATGTGTTGTATTTTTGACTGTTTTTCCCTTGTCTAGGACCATCTCCAGAGGATGACTAGCCAGTAACACTGCATGTTCTGTATTGTTTGCTTCAATCACTAATTTTGTTTATTGACTGTACCAATGCCGTAAGGGTGTACAACAATTCCTCCACAACCTGCTTACTACCTAAAGTAGCTTTGTATAGTGAAAGGGGGTAGTGGGAGGAGGGTCACCTGGGGTCTGGCTGAGGACAGCCTTCCAATTGCCGGCAAGCACTAATTTTGTTTATTGATTGTATTGACTGTACCAATGCTGTATAACAATTCCTCCACAGCCTGCTTACTACCTAAAGTAGCTATGTATAGTGAAAGGGGGTAGCGGGAGGAGGGTTACCTGGGTCCGGCTGAGGACAGCCTCCTAATTGCCGGGGGGGTGATGTAACAACCCTTTTGGGTTATAGCACCACTAGGGGGGGTTGCCCTACTATTGTAGTAGTTGTGGGAGTCTCCTAGTGGGTGTGGTGTTGTTAGCGGCAGCCATTCCATGCTGTTCATGTTCCATTCTCCGAGGAAACACCTTACTATTGTAACGGCCTGGCGCCGGTGACTACCGAACCCCACACATGTATGTATGGACAGAGTAGAGCCGTGGAGACCTGGCTTGTATGGACTTATGTTGCTGATAATGAATAAAGGTCTGTTGTTTAATTTAACTGACTGGCTTCGAGTTATCCGGCTAACCTCTACACCACATGCCCGCTGGACCTGCTAGCCGCTCCTTCCTCGCCAGACTGCTGTTACACTGGCTCACTCATTCAGATGCGCTGCACTTACTTGGCGTCTTTCAGGTTCTTTGATCTGATTTCTTTGATCCTGCTTGCGGCTTGCTTCTCCAGAATGCGGTTTTATGTTGACTAAAGATGTAGCGACTTCCACAGTCGCTAGAGGCCGGGGATGGAGCCTGCCTATTTGCCTGACGCGCTGTCAACTTTACGCAATAATGCGAGAGGTGGAATTGTTTGCTTGTTTATTAAAGTGCTTTGAGAGTTTACAGAGTAATGTCATCGGTAGTGATGTGACGTTCTGTATCGAGGCTTGTGTAGAGTAATTTAGGGGGCATTTCCGCGATGCGCGTATCGAGGCTTGCTTCATTTATGGGAGGAGCTGAAAATGATGACGTCCGAAGCCTCGCTGCCCGGCTGTACCACGTGACTGATTTAAGTAGATGCATATTCTTTGTGGTATGAACACATGGGAAACAAATGATCATTTGGCCATTTATTTTTAGCTCAAAATGACAACATTAACACAATAAAACAGGTCACTTTCTTAAACAGAAGCCTGCCATGTTTAACTTTTGAGAATATAAGTAAATCTTTCTTTAAAAGAACTCTGTCCTGCTCAACTTAAAATTATATAAAATAATAGAAAACAATAGAAAGAAAAACATTCTTGTAACAGTGCACATATAGTGCATTTAGTACAATTGGCTTCAGTTGAGGCATTAATTCAGCTTTTCTAATGCTAATCAGCTGCTCCTGTTTGTAAACCCACTTGTTCCCATGATTACGCATCTTAACTCATCATCATTATTCATCTATGCATTACTTTTATGTATTAGTCATCTATTTGTTGTAATCATCTATCCTTGCAGTTGTTTATTACACAAAATAAATTATATCATCACACTTCTGGCCACATAGCGCTGATATTCACTGCACATGCCCATATTAACCTTAACCAGAGGGTTTAAAAAACAAACAAACCAATGTTTACATACCATATCTGCTTCTGCCGTGGCCTGGTGGACAAAAAAATTGGTTAAGGGTTCCCTGAAATTTCACGACCCTCATTTTCTTCATGTGCCCACCATTAGAAACATGCCTATGGAAAAGTGCGCCAGCACACAGTGCAGTGCACTTTATTGGTGTTATCGTGCACTTTTTCCAGCCAGGTGTTTTCCTTTTCCCATTCCTCACCGTACTTTTGCAGCCTTTTTTTTTTTTTTCTCGGAGGGGAACAAACATTGCTGGTCTAATGCTGGTCTAATGCTGGGCTTACACTGTGCGATTTTTGGCCCATTTTGAGCCGATTTTTGAGTCGTGCGACCGTTTTGGTGATTGGCCCGATTTTCGCCTTCCTTGTGCGTCGTGCATCGTGTAGTATGCGTGGGGTCATGAGAAGCAATTAACACCTCACGACCAGCTCCCATTCATCAAGCGTCGTGAGGGTGTCACTGCAGCCGCTCACACTGCTCACGCGCAAACACATAAACGTCGGTGAAAAAGACTGGGCAGCACGGCTGTGCAGCATGTGATTTGGACACAAACGATGGAGGCACAACTTGTAGAACTTGGGAAAGCTCATCCGAGCCTTTTCGATGTGGCATCACAAAATTATCACGACCACAACAACAGTGAAAATAGTTGGATTTACATTGCTGCTCAATCACAGCTGCCTGATCAGTGTTTTTCATTAGCAATTTAGCAAAGTTGATGGTGGTGGTGGTGTCTGTGTGAGTGAAAGACAAAGAGGGAGAGCGAGCGACAGATTTTCTGTTATAACCTTCATTTTATGGACGCACAGTGTGAGCACTCAGGTCGCATCAGAGCATCGGGCCGTATAGTGTGAGACTCTGCATCGTGACCTACGAACTTCTAACCCCTGCGAGTCAATCGTGCAGTTCGAGCAGAAGCTGAATAATGCGACTAAAAAAAAATCACACAGTGTATGCCCAGCTTTAGGTGTACTGTCATCCGAGACTTGCACCGGCAGTGTCGGCGTTTGTTTCCCTGTTGGCCATGGTTCTTGTTGTGGTCATCTGTTGTCTTCCGGTATTTTCTCCGCAAGCGACCTTTCCTCGACCAATGAGATAAGCGGTAATCTGAATTGTCATAAGTGTGCTGTCAGCTCATTGGTCACAAAGCAGGAGAGGGGCTGGGAATTATGTTTTCAAACAAAGCGTTAATTCCATTAAAAGTTATAGACTACTTTTGATTCTCACTGTATTACGGGACAAAGTGCGTCCCTTTTCAGCACAATACTGGACGTGTACTTTTGTTTCTAAATACGGGACGATTCTGTTTTTCAAGGGACGGTTGGCAACCCTAATCACCCCCGTCTCTTCACCCTCAGCTCACTGGGGATGTCGGGTCTGTCTGCCGGTAGAGCAGCCGCAGGGTGCAGCGCTAACAGCTGATCCCTAAAATAAACAAAGCAGCCATGCGCCGGGTATCCAAATAGGGGTGAAAAAAGTGGAGACAAAAGAAGAGAAAAGTCAACATAACTAGCACAAAGCGGTAATGCATGATGGCAGAATCTGATTGCTAAGACATAAGTTAAAGGTTAAGAGAAGTAAAGAGGAAAATAACAAAGAAGCTCAGAAATCAGCAGAGCTGCCGTAACACGAAACATGTATTGCACCTTTATTCCCAACAATACGGCTCCGGACGGAACGGTCACTAGGGCGCTTGAGAATCTGAAAACGTTATCTAGAACCATGCATGAGCAATCAGGCGTGAACACGGGGCTGGGAGATTGGATCACGTCTGTCTTTGGGCAATGGAAGGGTGTGTTTATGTCTGCCATGTTTTCTCTTATAGTTTTTCTAGGTATATTGATGATCGGGTGTTGTCTCATTCCTCTGGTAAGGCGGGTGTTGGTAAAACTGGTAAGCAGGGCCCTAGACTCTGGTTCAGCTGGTCCGGGGTATATGATGCCGTTGCGAGAGGCCGCCTGGACGGAGGAGTGAAACAAACTCTGGGTAAAGGTTGGCCTTTTTTTTTTAGGCCAAAGAGGAGGAGTGTGGGCAAGAGATATTTTATTTTGTATTCTTATGGTCACAGTTATAATCAGAATTATCATTGATTAATCATTTACCATTGTTGAATCAGTTGACAGAATAATCTTTGAAGCACATCTATGTTACTTTGAGCAAATATTAATGTACACAGATTATCAGCACTTTAATCAGTCTATTGTTGTTCTGTATTATTCTTTCTATTTGCTTAGGCTGTTGCACATTCTTGTAACCGCTCGGACTTGTGGGTCCTGTTGGACCCTGGGCTGTCTACATTCAGTTCTGCACGTACTCAGGCCTGTAACAACATGCACATACTTATGTAAAACACACACGTTCACACACACACTTAGTAAGAATAGGAGGGTCGTCTGAGGACAGTTTTTCTGATAGATATACTTTCACAAAATGCACAATATAATACACACTTGTTTTTTTCTAAAAGTAGCACTTGATGTCCATATAAGGAGAACTTTTTGAGTGTGGGGAACTGTTATCATTTCCAGTAAAGATCTAACTGTGACGTCATCACGGCAATATAAGGATGGGGAACGGTCCATTCGCAGAAGGATTGTATTGCAAGTTTTCTTCCCACATTCCTGCGCAAAGTGTGTAAAATAAAGATCACTATTTTTGACACCTACCCGGACTCAGCCTGCTTTCTTCTCTTACCCAAATCGAACGAACTTCAACAACAGTTAAGGTTTCAGAAAAAGCATTCTGTCGTTTGTTTGCTTGATCATACTTTAAACACATCCAAATGCATAGTGGGATTATAATACAAGTGAATACTGTGACAAGCACTGGTACTGAATAGGCAATCACTTAGCAGCAAGGTGAATCGGTGATGCATTAGTGTGGTCTGCACTTCCTCTTTTTGATTGGGTGAAATGAGTTGAAAGTAATTGGATGAGGGAACCATGGGGAGTGCCCTGCATAATTTCAATAAAACGCTGTTTTAAATGCCATTACAGCTGACACAGTACATCGTAAAAAACGCCATTTTTATGTCTCTTTGAACGGCGTTTTCTGCCGAGTGACATAAAAAGCGGCGTTCAAAGACAGATATAAACGGCATTTTTTCTGCCACTCAGATGGGGCGTTCAAGGTAAAAAAGTGGAATTTGTCCAGACAGAACGCAGTTTTTTACGGCGTTTGGACTAATTAAACGGAATTTTTTTACGCCATTTCTTAACCAAACGGGTTGGAAAATTGGCGATATTTGGCACTTATGGCTTGCCATACAATCGCGCTAATTTGACGCGCGTTTCATGCGTTTTTATGATGCAAATCTGCTTCTGAATTTTCGCAGGACCCACAATCACGCGTCATCAAACTTTTCCATTGACTTTACACGTAAACCTGACGCTCTGGTCGCATCTATTGCGTTCGGTGTGAACACACCTTAATGGGTCTCAATCTCTGCAACGTTCAGCTTTCAGAATTTGTCTTAAACAGTATAAAAGCATGGATCCATCACACCTTGTATGAGGAAAACATTGATGAACTCTGAACAAATGACACCACAACTTTAAAAAAAAAGACTCCCAAAATTAATTGTTTCGACATCTTAAAAACAAAATCATAAGTTTTAATACCTACAGCAAGTTTAAGGAAAAATAAAAGATTTTAAAGATCTTTCAAAATTTTCTCAAATATAAAACAGCAGATGGAACTTACATGCATCTTCGATGGGATTGTCTAAAAATATCTAAATTCTGGCTCTGCATCAACAAGGAAATGAACTTGACACAAAATTATAAGATCTGTAAACATCCGGGTCAATTCTTACCACAGTTGCTGCCTCTGAATAAAAATCTGGACAAAAAGGGATCCACATTATTAAATAAGCTTATGTTTAATTTCAGGAGATGTGTTATTGAACTGGATTACGGAGCAGCCCCCCTACTGTAACTCAGTGTTACAAGGAAATTTTTCATAACTTTCAGGTTAGATTTTAAATAAGCTGCAGGAACCCTGTTCAGTGTGAGTGGAGAACAGCCAAGTCTCCTCCTCTGATAAACCTCCATCTGTGCCACTGAAAATAGTTCATCTGACTGTGACTGTAAACATGTTTCCATTTGTCACTTCAGCCTTTACTCTGAAATACAGGAAATGAAATCACAGCTCAAACGTCTTCATCCAACTGCTGGAACAAAGCGAACCACTCGACATGAACACTGAAGCAGAACAGTTTAGAAAGCTTAAAATGAGACTAGGGAACCATTTTCATTCATAGTTGCCTCATCAGATCTTTATAGGAGATTCACTCTGAACTCTGTGGAGCCTGATCTCAAGAGTTTTGAGTCTGACCCTGAAACCACAAGAGGATCTTTCTGTCTCTTCATATTCACTGTGATGGGAGTGATTTCAGCCCTGAGTGATCACGCTGATGTTTGCACAGAGCAGATAATTTAGTGAATGTTTTGGCACATTGGTAACAGTGAAACAGTTTATTAGTAACGTGGGATCGTTTGTGTTTGGAGTATGAACTGAGATTCCTGAAGCTCTTGTCACACTGGTCACAGCTGTAGTTTCCTTCCATGTGTGTACATTCATGCTTGTTTTGATGACCTGATTGTGAGAAGCTTTTGTCACAGTGTCTGCACTTGTATGGTTTCTCTCCTGTGTGGACTCGTTTGTGTCTTTTAAGCTCACTTGCAGTAATGAAAGATGACCCACACTGATCACAGAGGTGCTTTTTTGTCCCACTGTGAATGAGTTCATGTCGTTTTAATCCATTTGATGTGGTGAAGCTTCTCCCACATTCTTTGCAGTATTTCAGTTTGTCTCCAGTGTGTTTACGTTGATGTGTTTTCAGGGTTTGTTGCCAACTGAAAGTTTTTCCACAAAGGTCACAATGAAAGTCTTTCCCACCACCACAGTGATGACAGGGTTGAGAACTGGATCCATCTGTGTCGCTCTGCTTCTAAACAAAGACACAAAGACAGTGTAAGTCAGTCCTTCAACATTTTTATCCTGAACGTCACCTGAAATAAAGAGCAAATAAAAAACAAAAATCATAACTGAAATGAAAATCTGAATAATCACTCAGAGCTGCTTTTCCATGCAGTAGAATTGCTAACATGCTAACACAGTTTAATCTGCAGAGTTGTTTCAAACAGTCAGGCTAAAATGACAAGATAACAATATAAATACATACCTCACAGTAACTGCACTTGTAGAGTCTCTTTCTGGTGTGGATCTGTTGGTGTCGTCTCAGGTCATGTGGAGATTTAAAAGTCTTCTCACACAGGTCACATTTATGAGGTCTCTCCTCAGTGTGCGTAAACATGTGTTGTTGTAAATGCGTGTTGGTTATAAACTGTTTGCCACACTGATCACAGCAGTACACATCATGTCTGGTGTGAATGCGCAGGTGTCTATTTTGGTTCTGTTTCAGGCTGAAAGTTTTTCCACAGATGTCACAGCTGTATGCCTTAATTCCAGAGTGGGTAACTAGATGACTCCGTAAGTACCTACTCTCAGTAAAAGCTATGCCACACTGATCACAGCTGTACGCTTTAACTCCACTGTGGATGAGTTGGTGTCTTTTTAGGGAACGCTTCCAGGAAAAAGACTTTCCACACAAGTCACAGCTGAACGGTTTCTCTCCAGTGTGGATGACCTGATGCTGTTTTAGTTTAGCCTTCAAAGTAAAACCCATCCCACACTCGTCACAGGTGTATGTTTTCTCTCTCTTTCTTGGTTGAGGTTTGTTGGCCTCCTGAGAGCGCTGACTTCTCGCTCCATGTTGGTCCTGCAGTGACAGAGATACAAACAGAGGCAGTGAGTGAAATGCAGTCGTGGAACAAACTCAACCTTCAAACTCCCTCCATTAACACTAGTTTTAAACCTGAAGGTGGAGTGTGGCACCAAACACCCTAAAGGTCTCTTATCCCCACCTACTGGTAGTAGAAACACATTACATCCAACCTGGTGTTAAAAATAATTTATGACTGTTTAAACACTAAAATCATTTTTTCCTTATTTTCCTTACTTTTACTCCTCACATTAAAAAAAAAAAGACTTTCTACTCATTATATTTTCAAAACAGACTTTTCACTTTTGGTTTCAAACATCAAACTGATCTGAGCCTGAAAAGTAACACATGAAAGACAATCCTGATCGTGTACTAATCACCAGGGTATGAAACATAAAAAGAGATGAAAGACGCAAAACTGTGAGTCATAGTCAGGAGTTAAAGTGAGACGTTGTTCTTCTTTCTTTTTTGCACAGCACCTGAACAAACAGGTAATTTCAAATGCAGCGTTTCTATCAACAAACATCAGCAAACACACAAACTGTTTGTGTGCAGTTTGTCTCACAGTGTGTTGCTGGCTAAAGGTCCAGCTGCTGTACATCACAGGGAGAGAAAAGAAAGAGAGCTAACTTCACTCAGAGATGGAGAAAGATAAGACACACAGGACAGGAGAGGAAGAAGAGAGGTTAGATTTAAAGGGAAGGACTGCTCAGTGGGATTTGATCAACTGGAGATTAAAGCTTACATGTAAGTCCTCATGTGTTGAAATCAGATATTGGGTCTGTACTAGAGATGGCACGATACCACTTTGTTATGTCTGATACCGATATCATAAATTTGGATATCTACCAATACCGATATGAATCTGATACTGTGTGTTTTTAATCAATAAAACTGTTTTTTAATATCTTGCTGCTTTTTGTATAAGTTCATGCTCAAGTAAAAAAAAACAAAACAAAAACAAACAAACAAAAAAAAAAAAAAACACTAAACCTATTCTGTTATACCTGTATGTAAAAATACACTGCAAGGCAAGGCAAGTTTATTTGTATAGCACAATTCAACAACAAGGTGATTCAAAGTGCTTTACAGAGACATTAGAAACAAAAACAAATAAAAAGCATGATTTAAAATTGATTAAAACAAGCAAACAAACAAACTAATTAACAAACAAACAAAACAGTATATAAAATCAAAACAGTCGATAAAATCAGTAGTTAAAATGTAAGTTTTGAAATTTAAGCTTAAAAGTGTGGATTTGGTGCTTTATTCAAATGCAGCTGAGTCTTCGACCTGGATTTAAATAAACTGAGTGTTTCAGCTGATCTGAGGCTTTCTGGGAGTTTGTTCCAGATATAAGGAGCATAAAAGCTGAATGCAGCTTCTCCGTGTCTGGTTCTGACTCTGGGAACTGATAAAAGACCAGATCCAGATGACCTGAGGGATCTGGAAGGTTCATACTGGGTCAGGAGGTCACTGATGTATTTTGTCCTAAACCATTCAGAGCTTTATAGACCAGCATCAGAACTTTAAAGTCTATCCTGTGACGGACAGGCAGCCAGTGTAAAGACCTCAGAGCTGGACTGATGTAGTCCACTTTTTTGGTCTTAGTGAGGACTCGAGCAGCAGAGTTCTGAATGAGCTGTAGTTGTCTGACTGATTTTTTAGGTAGACCTGTAAAGATGCTGTTACAGTAATCAAGCCTACTAAAGATGAAGGCATGATACTTGCAAGGAAATCAATTATTTTTCAAGAACATTTAAATAGATTCAACATCTTCAACAGATTTGCAGACTGCACAGATGGTACCTTCCCAAAGGAAAAAGTACTATAGCTTACTAGGGTATATTAGACTTAATAGTTACTATATACAGTAATGAACTTCTATACATTCTACATCAGATTAAAACTTTGGGTGTAAGCTTCGTATAATTATTTATTAAAAGATAGACATTTTAAATGAGAATAAGAAAGAACAGTATGTCTTTGAGCCCCCTTTTCCCTGTTCATGCCCTATCGGCCCCCCTGGCTAAACTTTGCTAGATCCGCCCCTGCACAGTTACAGCCGTCAGCTACGTAGAAAAAGATCCTGGTGTAGAAAGTAATGTTAAATAAATTCCAACAACAGCTTATCAAGCTTAAATGTGCTGCAGTTGTTCAGCCGCTGGTTTCCTCTTTCTGGCGCGAAGCGGGCGATAAACAAAGAAGAGAGTAGGGCTGGGCCATATTATACCGTTCACGGTAATACTGGTATAATGTTAGGCAACGATAGGAAAATGAAATATCGCGATAGAATATGAGTAAAACGCGCATGCGCAGTGCCTTTGTTTTCATACGCACATGGCCGATTGTTGAGTGAAACAGATGAACCAGAATTGGTTTGTAAAATGGTGCAACTTCAGTGATGTGGAACTGGTTTGGTGTTTGTCCGTCAGATACACGACAAAGCACATTTTTTTTGCAGAACATGCAAGCGGCCGTCGTTATTGTCGTATTTGTCGGACTAAGATGTTCTTAAATCTGGGAGTAATCTGGGTCCTGAACAGTGTTGCCAACTTAGCGACTTTGTCGCTATATTTAGCGAGTTTTCAGAGCCCTTAGCGACTTTTTTTCTAAAAGAAAGTGGCTAAAAAAAGACGTGAAAGCGCGTATCGCTTTTACTCTCAACAAGCAGCGGGTGCTGTAACGCAGTCAGTTCTTCTTTTACTCTTATGCTGTTTTGTGGATCACAAGGTTTAAAACTATTTATAAACACACACACACACACACACACACACACACAGTAACTCCACCAGAGTGCCTATTTCGGGTCACTTTTGCCGGTCCAAGCCCGGGTAAAGGAGTAGGGTTGGAATTGTGACATAAAAAAACAAAAACAATAATTGCTAAAAGAAATTTAATTTGTAGTTCTAAATAAACTCTAAATGCATTTAGGACGTTTTTTACTCACTTTATGTCTCTTCCACGATGTTATTTCTCTCTCCAACAACATAGGTTACAATTAGATTAGCATGACCAATTATACAAATTAGGCGATGACGTCATTTAGCGACTTCTAGCGACTTTTAGGACAACCAATAGCGATTTTCCTTACTGAGGAGTTGGCAACACTGGTCCTAAACTCCGTCTGCTTCAAGTCAAACGAACACTGCAGCATCACTGAGAGTTAAAAACTGTCTAAATTCTTTCATCTTTAATAAAACGATCACCATTGCTGCTTTACCAGGTGTAACTATGAAGTTTAACTTCCAGGCATCCATGAAAACAAAATTTATTACATTTAACGGAGTTAGAAGTTAGCAGGAAGCTAGCGGAAGTTAGCTCGCTAGTTTCGCTAGTTACCTAAGCATGATATAGCATGTTCTGACTGAGAGATTTCTGAAAAAATTCAAACGTACAGCTCTGCTATCACTTCCAACATAAATGAAGACAGGAAACTAAACAGCAGTGACGTTTGTAGGGTTACTGAAGTTGGGCTAGCTGGTATATAATGATGTGCTACGTGATAGCTAGCGACACAGCTATGTTAGCATAACATAAACAGTGAAGCTGGAGGACGAACACTAACACTTTTCCACTTATAAAAGTTAACGTGAAGGTTCCTCATGGTTAGAGACAAATGCAATCGCATGGCAGGATGCTGTAAACGGACCAAACTAAAGTCAGGAGAACAACTGAGATAATCCATCCACAATACGAGGTTAGTCATTAATATACTGCAACAACATGGGAGTACAGCAGCTGCCAGAGAATTCAACATTAATGAATCAATGGTACAGAAGTGGAGGAAGCAAGAAGAATGAATTTAATAAAGTTTGATTTATCTGACTGCTTTGTTTCGCTTAATGTGCCTTATAATCCCGTGCACCTTATGGTCCGAAAAATGCGTACTGCACACTGCAGTTTAATGTTGCAAAGCACCTCTTTTTAACTTCAGTGGATATTATACATGGTTATGCTCAGGATATGTCAGCACATTTCTACTGGAAATGCCTTTTGGTTAAACTTTCAGCAAGGAATTTGCATTTGCACGGTTACATTTTTATAAAGCTTTAATGTACATAAAAACCAGCTTCTTGTTTAAGTGAAAATAAATGGAAGGTTGTCTTTTTGTGCTAGTAATGTTGTGGAGTTGTATTTTGTCTCGCATCAATTATATCGTCAGTTATATCGTTATCGCAAATTTTCAAATATATATCGTGATAAATATTTTTGGCAATATCGCCCTGCTCTAGAAGAGCGACAGAAAAGCCGATCAGCTGATCATTAATCAGTTTCATGATTGAAGTAGCAGCAGGAGAGGGAGAGAGAGGGAGAAGAGGCAGTCGCTCCATATATCGGTTGTTAAGCTTAACGCTGGAATGCTTTACAAACATTCAGAGATGAACTTACACACTTGCTTTACTTCTCTCTGGGATAACTTCCTCAGAGATGAAATGCCGGATTGGTAGCGAGGCTCCAAATGCTCAAACAGACTGCAGACAGGTCCTGCACGCCACAGCCGCTCTATAACATGATGCATACAGTTGCCACGTGCTATGGTTATGAGCCGAGTTACGCCATGTCGCAAGTTTTGTGAGGTGCTTTTTTGATATTTAATGGATCAGATTACATTTTTTATTTCTCTCCGATATCCGATCCAGTAATTTACGTCAGTATAAGACAGATACCGATACATAATATCGGACTGGTCCATCTCTAGTCTGTACATATGATTTTATGTCTTTTTTTCAGATTATGAAACTTGCTGCAAAACAATCTGAGGCAGATTAACTGTGCCGCCTCAGATGCAGCCTTTTCCATGCAGTAGAATTGCTAACATGCTAACACAGTTTAATCTGCAGAGTTGTTCCAAACAGTCAGGCTAAAATGACAAGATAAAAACATAAATACATACCTCACAGTAACTGCGCTTGTAGAGTCTCTTTCTGGTGTGGATCTGTTGGTGTCGTCTCAGGTCATGTGGAGATTTAAAAGTCTTCTCACACAGGTCACATTTATGAGGTCTCTCCTCAGTGTGGGTAAACATGTGGTATTGTAACTTTTGGTTTGTTATAAACTGTTTGCCACACTGTTCACAGCAGTACACATCATGTCCGGTGTGAATGCGTAGGTGTGTATTTCGGCTCTGTTTCAGGCTGAAAGTTTTGCCACAGATGTCACAGCTGTATGCCTTAATTCCAGAGTGGGTAACTAGATGATTCTGTAAGCTGTCTCTGTGAGTAAAAGCTCTGCCACACTGATCACAGCTGTACGCTTTAACTCCACTGTGGATGACTTTGTGTCTTTTTAGGGAATCCTTCCTGGGAAAACTCTTTCCACACAAATCACAGCTGAACGCTTTGACTCCAGTGTGGATGACCTGATGCTGCTTCAGTTTATCCTTCAGAGTAAACTCCTTCCCACACTCGTCACAGGTGTATGTTTTCTCTCTCTTTCTTCTGTGAGGTTTGTCGGCCTCCTGAGAGCGCTGACTTCTTGCTCCATGTTGGTCCTGCAGTGACAGAGATACAAACAGAGGCAGTGAGTGAAATGCAGTCGTGGAACAAACTCAACCTTCAAACTCCCTCCATTAACACTAGTTTTAAACCTGAAGGTGGAGTGTGGCACCAAACACCTTAAAGGTCTCTTATCCCCACCTGCTGGTAGTTTTGACACATTACATCCAACATGGTGTTAAAAATAATTAATGACTGTTTAAACACTCTAAAATATTTTTTCCTTATTTTCCTTAGTTTGACTCCCCACATAAAAAAAGACTTTCTACTCATTATATTATCAAAAATGACTTTTCACTTTTGGTATCAAACTGATTTGAGCCTGAAAAGTAACACATGAAAGACAATCCTGATCGTGTACTAATTACCAGGGTATGAAACATAAAAAGAGATGAAAGAGGCAAAACTGTGAGTCATAGACAGGAGTTAAAGTGAGACGTTGTTCTTCTTTCTTTTTTGCACAGCACCTGAACAAACAGGTAATTTCAAATGCAGCGTTTCTATCAACAAACATCAGCAAACACACAAACTGTTTGTGTGCAGTTTGTCTCACAGTGTGTTGCTGGCTAAAGGTCCAGCTGCTGTACATCACAGGGAGAGAAAAGAAAGAGAGCTAACTTCACTCAGAGATGGAGAAAGATAAGACACACAGGACAGGAGAGGAAGAAGAGAGGTTAGATTTAAAGGGAAGGACTGCTCAGTGGGATTTGATCAACTGCAGATTAAAGCTTACATGTAAGTCCTCATGTGTTGAAATCAGATATTGGGTCTGTACATGTGACATTATGTTTTTTCAGATTATGAAAGCTGCTGCAAAACAATCTGAGGCAGATTAACTGTGTTATTTAAAGACTGCATGAAGATCCTCTGCAGGTTAGTGCAGGATAAACAGGTTCGTTTGCTGAACTGTGATGGATTTAAAGTAAAGAACAGTGTGTGACTGGTGCACAGTGACTGTGGTGCTCATGTCACAGTTAGATTACATCAAGTGTAGCAGAGATTAATTTAAACTGAAGCTCATGATGCTGACATTCATTCACTGAGTTCCACCTTCATACCAACAGTATAGTGTCTAATATAAAGACAGTGTACTGTCAGTGTAGAGGATGGAAATCAGCCAGGACAGCTCATGAAACATCTGCTGACATCTGGTTGAATTCAGTTGTGTACATCCACAGAGAGCAGCAGGTCAGCTGATCACAGCCTGTACTTTAAGAAAATCTACTGGAGCTCTCAACAGAAATTATTGTGAGCTGTGATTCTTTTCCCCACGCTGAGCCACTACAGCTGATTTTAGGGTTCCCACCTGCTCAATCCCACTTTAACCTCTTCCCTGCTCATGTTCCTGTTTAGAGGCAAAGTCACCCTCTACAATGTAGGCAACAGAAAATACACACATGTTTTATTTTCCTTCATTTTCTACTTAATTGATTCAAACTGAGTTCCTTTATTAGAAATAAATAGTTCTTATTTCATCTACTAATCTTAATTTATTATTACATTAATAAAGCACAAGGTTCAGTTAGCTTTGGATAAAAACATGTGGTTAAAAAGTTCTTCAAGGAGCTACTTTTACTTTTTTACTCTGATTACATTGCAGAGCCTGTACTTTTTCACTGTTACTTAAGTAAAGAAGTTGAATGAATACTTTTACTGAAGTATTTATAACACTAATATCTGTACTTCTACTTAAGTATAGAGTAAATGTACTTTTGCCTCCTCTGATCATTTCTATAATATTATTTATATCAGTGATGGCCAAATGAAGCTTTCTGAAACACTGAAGCTTGTATTGAAAAAGGTTCATTACTCAAAGCTTTTCAACACAGTCCTCTTTGGTGACATCTGCTGGCCAAAAATATGAAGAGCAGCTTGAATCTACAAATTATAATATAGAGTTTCATTATAATTTCCCACTCTACAGAGCTCAGCTGACAGCTTCTGTTTAATATCAGGCTGCTGTTGTGGTGCTTTGAACGTGTATTCTTTGGGGTGATGAAAAAATGTTTTGTCTGTTTGATTAATAAATATTTTTTATGAATAAACCTTCCTGATTTTAACATGTGCTGTGGTCTCTAAAAAACAACATAATATACAACACAGTCATATAACAGGTTGGGAGGATGAGAGTCTTAGACGTGACTGATTATTTGGTGAAACTGTGATATTTTCCTCACCTTCTGTGTTGAGCTCATTGTTTCCTCTGTAGTGACTCAGCTGAGTCCAGATGGCTGAAAATGTTCCTCTGCTGCTCCGTCAGACTCTTCTCCTCCTGCTGATCAGCTGGGACACAAAACAGATCTTTGTTAGGCTCCACACTGCACTGAAGAGTCAAAGTGTCTCATATGTTCATCTGACAGCACAAAGTACAAATTTCACTCTGATTGCTTGTAGAAATCTTGTGAGACGTGTTGTGCTGCAAAGTGAGGAAACTCTCTCACTCACTTATACTTCAGGAGGAACTTTGTGACATTGGCTCTAATATTCTAAGCAGCCCTTTACTATGACAGGGCCAGAAAGTCCTATTTGAAGGTTTGGGAGAAGGACCATGTTAAAGGTGGATTGGGGTTTATACACTTTGTTATGATACAGGTAAGGCTGTAAGAGCCTGAGAAGGTGTCCTGAATGAACCTCTAAAACCAGTTTTCAGCTAACAACTCTGCTTCAGTCTGGAAAACAGCAACTACAAGTTTAAAGACTCCATCAACAATTCACACCCAGCAACAGCCTGAACAGCTCCTCCTGTGGTTTCCACAAACAGGGACAGACCTGTTACTCCCCCACCCCACACTTTCAACTCCTTCAGCCCCCCAGTCCCACCACCTCCACCATTCCCCGACAACCAATGATTAAAGCTCATTGATCAAATGCTGTGATTGCAGCGACTCACTCTCTGTGAACGGTAATCATGGCCATTGATCAATGAGCTTTGATCAGTGGTTTCAGTGCTTTCCTTCCTGCTTTGACTGCAGCTGTGTTTGACACAGGAAGACATTATTACATTTTTCTTGATTATACTTTTTGGGGGAAGTGCAGCTTTAAACCTTCACATGGTTCAAGTCAACCAAAAAAAAAAATCAATCAGAAGGATCACAAGTGGACAAAATATGTATAGATAAAATGAAATAAAACCCAACATTCAATCCACAACATGATTAAAAACATGATTCTCCCAAATCACCAAGAGCTGCACATTAACCACCACAATATATTTTTATTCTCTGTGCTTTCAAATATGAACACTGTTTACTTTCATCTCTGTTTCATTAGTTTTTGTTAACATCTTCCTGTGCATCACTTTACAGCAGCCACACTCATTAAAATGAGACTTTGTAGGAGTTCACTTCCTCTCATGTGTTCATCCACAGCAGCTGGACAATAAAGTTTATTGCGACCCTGATACTGCAGCAGATCGCTCTCATCCATTTCCTGTTATCACTTCAAATAGAAACGAGGCTGTAGAGGTTTGGTGCAGGCAGAAAAACAGCTGCAGGGACAATGAAAAGACTTTTCTGCTCCAACATCTCCCAGCATGCTGAGCTAATGATTAGTTGGTGTTTTTCTCCAAACACTCTCTCACTCTTCTCTCAACGTGTTCACAATAAACTGTGAACAGACACCGAGGAGAGCAGCAGAAGACCTCATTCAGGAGCTAAACTCAACATGAACTGAACTCACAGTAAAGTTAGCTCGGTGCTTACCTTTAGATGAGCCCACAAACCGAGAGAAACTCCGCGATGAAGCTGCAACTCTTTCCAAACACAGGAAACAGATCAGGGAGCAGAGACCCACGTGGTTCACGCTGATCTCAGCTACGATCCAGGAGACAAGGGTGGGCAGATCGATGCAGATATCGATCCAAACGTTGATTTAGTTTGTTTTATCATCCAAATTCAGGATTTTACTCGCTTAGGATGAAACGGTAGCTCCGTCTGCGTAAACTGTGTCCCGCATGTGATCCCGGAACAGACTTCTTCTTCTTTGTATTGTTTATTGGCGGTTGTCAAACACCAAAATGGAGCATTACCGCCACCAACTGGTGTGGAGTGAAACGTCGACACCAGAATCCTCCCTCAATGTATACTCTGTTTTAAAAACTGGAATAAGGCCTGACAACTTTCACTTCTTGAACCCTTTTGCAGTAAACTTAAGTTTTGAACAGCGGGCGCGTCAACATTATCCCCCTATTCAGCTTCTCGGCGACTCAAAGGTTTGACAGTCACCAATAGCAGTGATCAAACCAGTATGTCCAAATCTTATTCCAGATATGACCACCTCCTCTCTCCTACTCCTTCCTGTGCTTCTCATTTCTCCTACCCTCCTTAAATTTCTTTTTCCCTCCCACTGTTTTTGTCATGTTTCCTTTATTTCTTGCCTTATTATACTCGTTATCTCTGTCTGACAGAAGTTAAAAGCCAGTTCAGTTAACCCATGTTTTGTGGCTTTCTTCACAACTCTGTCGTTTCATTTCCTCTGACTCCATAGTGAGCTGGAATCCATAAAAAGCCAACTATAAGTCCCATCATGTGTATTTTGTAAAATGTTTGCTGAACCTCTGTTAGTACATCTGCTCTACTTTCTGAGTGGCTACACTGTAAACTGGCCAATGAAGAGCTTCAGTCCGAACAAATGCCTGATTGTAACGGTCACATGTCTTCTACCCACTGAACAGCTGACAGTACTGGAAGCATTTCTCCAGTGTGTACTGACGGTCCACCATTGATCCTTTTCAGGGACC
Organism: Simochromis diagramma; assembly: GCF_900408965.1. NCBI lineage: Eukaryota > Metazoa > Chordata > Actinopteri > Cichliformes > Cichlidae > Simochromis > Simochromis diagramma. The sequence goes on along the minus strand of NW_024387233.1, from coordinate 136,880 downwards.
ACAAATTTCTTTGAAAATTCTTTGATGCATCTGTATATATTTGTACATAATTATAATACTGATCAATGTAAGTCTGTACTGTATGTAAGTTTAAATTAAATTCCCTATTCTTGTTCTTCTTTTCGTGTAATGTGAAATCTACTGTGACATCAGAATATTTGGCTCCAGCTGATCCCAGGAACAACATTGGAGATCAGAGCGCAGTCCTAGGAACAGCTAGGATGCACAGGACCCTCAAGCCCCCAGGCCTCTGTTAGAGGACCTGAGCTTGAATGATAAACCACCTGCACGGGCGAGAGGGGAATTTATCATCTTTCTGTCTGGTTGTTTTTTTTTTTTAACATCTATTTTTTATTATTTGTTAAGAGTGAGTACAAGAAAAAAAATTATTATAATATGATGTGTTAAACTTGTTTAGATTATAGGAATAAGGAAGGATTTGTCTGTGTTTTAGTTTGGCTTAGCTGTAGCCTGAGAGTGTGTAATTGTTTAGAGAGAAAGGAATTTATGGACACTGGGGGTCTGCTGTCATAAATGGAGGCAGGAAGCTACAGTGTGGGGTTGCTGATGCTGATGCTTGTACCTTTAATAAAAACTCATAATTGTTATAAGTTAGAAGTAGGTTTGCAGGAGACTCTCCACATGCTTATCTGTAAATGTAAGACAACAAGAGGCCACTGGCCCAGTGGATGCAGAGTGGGGGTCTCAGTGTTTGTAATATGTTAACTCTGTTTTGTGTGTTGTCTAAAGTAATCTGATGTAGCTTGGTGAGGAGATTACTTTTGACCGGCAGGAAGTCACAGAGACACACACACACAGTGCTTTAACTGTTACGCACCCACATGCACACTCACTCACGTGCACACACATACACACGGGTACGCGCACACACAGGCAAGAGTGAATTCTGGTCCACACTAGTTAGTGGCGGCAATGCCCCACCTCCTTATTTGCAAACCACGAAAAAAAAGTGAGCATGCACCAGGAGAGGAAGACTGTGTCCAAATTCAGGGGATTGATACTTCAAATGCCGTATTTGTAGGCAATTATGTCACAGTGATGCGATGAAGGCTTTTCAAAGTCGAAGAGTCCTCCAAATGTGGTGACGAACGTGTCCTACTTTTCCACAGATTTCAAGGATTGGTTGGGTGTGGGGCGGAAGGGGCTTGAGCACCCGTCCCTTTCCTGATGGGAGCCCAAAGTGCCCGTTTATTGAGGCATTTTTTTTATGTTTGTGTACTTGTGGAGTCCTGTCTGTGCCCCTCAAAAATAATATTTAACTATCAATCCTAGTTTTTGCTAAATAAAAGGAAATGACTTGCATCAGTCACATGATCGCCATTAACCAATGGGTATTTTTGAAAACGCAGATTTTTCTATGTGTTTGCACCTTTCGTCCACACGAAAACGGCGTTTTTGGTCACTGAAAACGGAGATTTTTAAAAACTCCGGCCAGGGTGGATATTTTTGAAAACTCCGTTTTTGCATTTACGTGTGGACGAGAAAAACGGAGAAAACGCAGCGTCAAAGATTTGCGCCTTTTTTGACGTCACACTGTGCGCCACGTTATTGTTTCGGTGAAATGAATTTCTACAATACTATTACTGTTAATTCTACTCTCTGCAGTGTTTAAATGCTTACATACACACACACAGTTACTGTCCCTCCACACATACGACTCAGTTCTGCTTCTATGCCCCAGCTTTGTTTACTTTTTCCCACTGAGGCTTCTAGACTTCTGATTGGCCAACATTTCTGCACGGTTAGGAATATTGTTGCACTGTTGCTTTGGCATGTTCATAGCAGCGTTTTCCTTCATTTCTGCCTTTACGTGTGGACGGGATTATTTTTTAAAACGAAAACGGAAAATCTCCGTTTTCAAAAATACCCGTATACGTGTGGACGTAGCCACAGACTGATGCGACAAAACGAGTAAGTAGGTGTACAGTGCACACTGTAGTCTACAGCACACAGTATTAGCTTATTACGTACACGTTGGTAAGCTGTCTTGTGGCAACTGACGAATTGAAACAATTGAGCGTGCTGTGTGTGCAACAGCGCGACACACATTACCTGTCCTTTTATTAACTGTACAAGTAGTGCTGGTCGTAGCTGCTGGCTACCTGTGTAAGGCTGTCATGGGTCTGTAGCTCTGTCACCGTTTTATGGAACATATTTAGTTTTAAAGTAAGTTACAGGGCTTCTCCTGCCTTTCCGCGAGGGCTTGTATTTCACTAAAAACTATCTAATATTCATGTCCACATAATTATGGATGATTATAATTAATATTATATATAATTAATATTTAAAAAACACATGCTGTATTTTAAAGAACATACATTAAGAAGCAGATCATATTAGATTTATATTTTAAATAAGACAAAATGCTGATTTTACAGCAGTAAAATTATTGTATCTCTACAGTTTAAACATGTAATAAACTTTCTGCCTTCACAGAGTGAATAGTGAAACGAATACATCATGAATACAATATTTCATATTTATTACTTTCTCCCCCTCATTGCCTTATTATTGTAGCTCTAGTAATAAATAATAAGGGAAGGATTCTGGATCAGCACCATGATGCCCACAGTATATCCAGTATTCTGAAGAAGGTCTAAAATGTCACTGTGTGTGTTTTATGTATATAGATTTTTAAAATTATTATTCATGATATAACATGTCCAGACATGGCTGGTAAGGACATGGGAAGGAAACAGAGCTGTGTGAGGCTACTAAAGGCAGTGGATTCCTCAGCAGCTGGATTACAAAGAGCACAGGTAACATTAACACATGGACCAGTTGTTGGAGAGGTATTCCAGTATAAAAATAATAATAAGCACAACTGGAATGTTTTGCTGCTGTCATAATTTTTATTATAGATTAAGTGCAGGAGTTGTTAGGTGTGGATAATTACATAATAGTTTATTGCAATAGCAAGTTGTGCCTTGTTCTCAGATGGACACCAAGTGGAGAGTGATAGATGAGATGAGGGGATGTCATGTACTGGCATGAATTCAAAATTCTGCTCCTCACATACAAGGTCTTAAATAATCAGGCCCCATCTTATCTTAATGACCTTGTAGTACCATATCACCTTATTAGGGCACTTTGCTCTCGCACTGCAGGCTTACTTGTTGTTCCTAGAGTATTTAAAAGTAGAATGGGAGGGAGAGCCTTCAGTTTTCAGGTCCCTCTTCTGTGGAACCAGCTTCCAGGTTGGATTTGGGAGACAGACACTATCTCTACTTTCAGTTCTGTTCTAGGATGCCCTCTGGACCTAGAGGTGGTGAGTGACAGGAGAATGGTGGCTAAGCTGTCATCCCTGTTGGACAACATCTCCCACCCCATGCAGGAGACTCTGACAGCTCTGAGCAGCTCCTTCAGTGGCTGCGGCACCTACGATGTGGGACGGAGAGATTTCGCAGGTCTTTCCTCCCCACTGCTGTCAGACTCCACAACAAAGACTTCAACTGACCAAGCACACACATCCACACATGTGCAATACTCTTTCTGGCATCGTTGTATTATACTCAATTCTATATAGCATTTGTAGTCTATTTTATTCGATTGTATGTAGTATTTTATTTCATTCTATTCTATTGTGTACAGTATCTCATGGATATATTATTCCAGTGTTTTTTCTCAAAATTTTCTATGCAACTTTGCACTGTCCATTGCTGTAACAAAAATTTCCCACACGTAGGATTAATAAAGGTTATCTTATTTTATGCAACCAAGACTACATATCTCCCGTACTGGCAACCTTACACTGGCTGCGAGTTAGGTTTTGAATTAATTTTAACATTTTATTATGTGTTTTTAAGGCGTTACATGGGTTAGGACCCTCAAACCTTTCTGATCTTTTAAATTGGTTCGCTCCTGTAAGATCACTGAAGTCTGTGGATCAGATGCTCTTAGCTGTCCCAAGGTCCAGATTAAACACAGAGGATAAGAAAGCTCTGGCCTCTCTTATCTGGAAACAAAATTAACAAAATTCATTGAAAAACCTGTTGCAAAAATCCATTTTCGTTTTGTTTTGTGAAGCTACAAACTGATGAACTAGATTACTGGTAGAATGATGTATAGAATGATTTAGAATGATGTTTTTTTCTACAGTTGACAGGCTAACAAACCCTCCTGTGTCAGTGGCAGCTAAACTTCATTCGACCATGGCCTGCAATGACTTTGCCAAATTCTTCACAGAAAAAATCCAAAAGATTAGACAAGCAATTGGTACATCAACAGCAGATCCAGGATATGTACTGTGTCCACCGAAAAACTGTTTAAACACCATGAAACAGTTTCACCCGATTAACAGCAAAGACCTGGAGGACATCTTAGGTCAACTGAACTCCTCCTCTTGCTGTTTAGATGTCCTGCCAACAGGTTTTTTCAAAAAGGTCTCAAAGACTTTGGAGTCAGACCTGTTACAGATCGTCAACTTTTCTTTAATGTCAGATGTGTTTCCAGAACCACTAAAAGCTGCTGTAATTAAACCTAAAAAGGACAATCTTGACAAGACACAAATGAACAACTACAGGCCGATCTCAAATCTCCCATTTTTAAGTAAGATCATTGAAAAGCAGTTTCTCAACAGCTCAATTACTTCTTAAAACAGAATAACTGCTATGATGCCTTCCAGTCAGGTTTTAGACAGAACCACAGCGCTGAAACCGCTCTGACCAAAGTGTTCAATGACATATGTCTGAATACAGACAGTGGAAAAATGTCAGTCTTAGTTTTACTGGATCTCAGTGCAGCATTTGATACAGTTGACCACAACATATTACTCAAACGACTGGAGAACTGGGCAGGTCTTTCAGGAACTGTACTAAACTGGTTCAAAACATACTTAGAAAACAGGAAATACTTTGTATCAATAGGTAACTTCACATCTGAGCAGACAAGTATCACATGTGGAGTTCCCCAAGGTTCCATCTTGGGACCCCTTCTGTTTAACATTTACATGCTCCCACTGGCACAGATTATAAAGCACAACAAAATAAACTATCATAGCTATGCAGATGACACACAAATATATATCACAATGTCACCAGGAGACCGAGGCCCTGTACAGGCTCTTGGTAAATGCATTGAGGAAATTAATGACTGGTTGTGCCACAATTTTCTCCAGCTAAACAGAAACAAAACTGAAGTAATAGTCTTTGGCGCCAAAGAAAAACGATTACAGGTCACCAGAGAACTTCAATCTATACACCTAAAAACCACCAACCAGGCGAGAAATTTGGGTGTAGTGATGGATGCAGACCTAAACTTAGAAAAACACATTAAGACAATAACAAAATCAGCTTACTATCACCTCAAGAATATTTCAAGGATAAAAGATCTGATGTCTCAACAGGACCTGGAAAAACTAGTCCATGCATTCATCTTTAGTAGGCTTGATTACTGTAACAGCATCTTTACAGGTCTACCGAAAAAATCAGTCAGACAACTACAGCTCATTCAGAACTCTGCTGCTCGAGTCCTCACTAAGACCAAAAAAGTGGACCACATCAGTCCAGCTCTGAGGTCTTTACACTGGCTGCCTGTCCGTCAGAGGATAGACTTTAAAGTCCTGATGCTGGTCTATAAAGCTCTGAATGGTTTAGGACCAAAATACATCAGTGACCCAGTATGAACCTTCCAGATCCCTTCGGTCATCTGGATCCATTTTTTTTAAATCAGTTCCCAGAGTCAGAACCAGACACGGAGAAGCTGCATTCAGTTTTTATGCTCCTTATATCTGGAACAAACTCCCAGAAAGCCTCAGATCAGCTGAAACACTCAGTTTATTTAAATCCAGGTTGAAGACTCACCTGTTCTCAGCTGCATTTGAATAAAACACCAAATCCACACTTTTAAGCTTAAATTTCAAAACTTACATTTTAACTACTGATTTTATCGACTGTTTTTTAATCAATTTTAAATCGTGCTTTTTATTTGTTTTTGTTTTTGAATGTCTCTGTAAAGCACTTTGAATGACCTTGTTGTGGAATTGTGCTATATAAATAAACTTGCCTTGCCTATAAATGAAACATGGTTTGCCCTCTTATGCATATTGTAAAGATGTATCATGACTAGTAATGTGGGATACCACTGATTTCATTTCTGATTCGATACCAAGTAAAATTCAGGCTGGTATCGATGATACTGAACCGATACTGATACTTTGTACAAAAAATTATTTTATTTATTGTATCTTCTATTGTATCTCCAATTTTAGCATCATCATGATTACAGGACATCAGACTACTTGTTCTTATCACTTAATAATGCAGAAGTCATCATATAATAAAAAAACTGAAGTTGTGCGCTATTTGAACACCTTGCTGGTTATGACAGAGGTAGGTACGGGGTTATTTAAGGTCAAGGGTAATTCTGTCCAGGTGTTGCTGATGAGAAGGGGCAAACCATTTCCTACTGTGCTTAGCCTAGTTACTTGTTGTCTGTGTTTAAATGGAAATTTAAATGGACGTTGCAAAGGAAATAAATGCACCTTTAAGCCCCCTCCTTGATTCAGAGTCTTTCCCTTGTCATGTAAATGGTCTCCTTGACTCTGGTCTCAAACAGGCGTTCCTCCCTGTCCAGGATGTGTACCTGTGTTCCTGGAGGACAGGCGGGTCCATGGACCAGTCCACAGCTGAACACCGTACTTGGGTTCTACTTCCAGTGAAACTGAGGCCACAGCTCAGGACAATAGAAGATTGAAAAATGCTGCCTGGTCTAATGGGTCTCAATCTCTGCAACGTTCAGCTTTCAGAATTTGTCTTAAACAGCATAAAAGCATGGATCCATCCCACCTTGTATCAGGAAAACATTGTTGAACTCTGAGCAAATGAAACCACAACTTTAAAAAATGAATTCACAAAATTAATTGTTTCGACATCTTAAACACAAAATCATAAGTTTTAATACCTACAGCAAGTTTAAGGAAAAATAAAAGATTTTAAAGATCTTTCAACCTTTTTTTCTCAAATATAAAACAGCAGATGGAACTTACATGCATCTTTTATGGAATTGTCTAAAAATATCTAAATTCTGGCTGTGCATCAACAAGAAAATGAACTTGATACTAAACTGTAAGATCTGTAAAGATCCGGGTCAATTCTTACCACAGTTGCTGCCTCTGAATAAAAATCTGGACAAAAAGAGATCCACATTATTAAATAAACTTATGTTTAATGTCAGGAGATGTGTTATTGAACTGGATTACGGAGCAGCCCCCCTACTGTAACTCAGTGTTACAAGGAAACTTCATAACTTTCAGGTCAGATTTTTAATAAGCTGCAGGAACCCTGTTCAGTGTGAATGGAGAGCAGCCAAGTCTCCTCCTCTGATAAACCTCCATCTGTGCCACTGAAAACCATTCATCTGACTGTGACTGTAAACATGTTTCCATTTGTCACTTCAGTCTTTACTCTGAAATACAGGAAATGAAATCACAGCTCAAAATTCTTCATCCAACTGCTGGAACAAAGCGAACCACTCGACATGAACACTGAAGCAGAACAGTTTAGAAAGCTTAAAATGAGACTAGGGAACCATTTTCATTCATAGTTGCCTCATCAGATCTTTACAGGAGATTCACTCTGAACTCTGTGGAGCCTGATCTCAAGAGTTTTGAGTCTGACCCTGAAAGCAGAAGAGGATCTTTCTGTCTCTTCAGATTTACTGTGATGGGAGTGATTCCAGCCCCGAGTGATGACACTGATGTTTGCACAGAGCAGATAATTTAGTGAATGTTTGGGCACATTGGTAACAGTGAAACAGTTTATTAGTAACGTGGGATCGTTTGTGTCTGGAGTATGAACTGAGATTCCTGAAGCTCTTGTCACACTGGTCACAGCTGTAGTTTCCTTCCATGTGTGTACGTTCATGATAGTTACGATTAGCTGGTTGTGAGAAGCTTTGGTCACAGTGTCTGCACTTGTATGGTTTCTCTCCTGTGTGGACTCGTTTGTGTGTTTTAAGCCCACCTGCAGTAATGAAAGATGACCCACACTGATCACAGATGTGCTTTTTTGTCCCACTGTGAATGAGTTCATGTCGTTTTAATCCATTTGATGTGCTGAAGCTTCTCCCACATTCTTTGCAGTATTTCAGTTTGTCTCCAGTGTGTTTACGTTGATGTATTTTCAGGGTTTCTTGCCGACTGAAAGCTTTGTGACAAAGGTCACAATGAAAGTCTTTCCCACCACCACAGTGATGACAGGGTTGAGAACTGGATCCATCTGTGTCGCTCTGCTTCTAAACAAAGACACAAAGACAGTGTAAGTCAGTCCTTCAACATTTTTATCCTGAACGTCGCCTGAAATAAAGAGCAAATAAAAAACAAACAAAAATCATAACTGAAATGAAAATCTGAATAATCACTCAGAGCTGCTTTTTCATGCAGTAGAATTGCCGAAACATCACAATCAGTGAGCTGCAAACTTTCAGCCCCGACCGTGTCCGTGCCGTCAGGTGAGAAAGGCGACATCTCACTGATTCTGATCTGCGGGTCGGCGCTTTGTGTTTACGTCTTTGTGCAGAATCCGTGTTCCTGCTCTCATTTACTGTTTGGTGGTTGTCGAAATTATGTGAGGTTTTACCAGAGATTCGGGCGTTTCGGGAAAAAATAAAATTATAATAAAAAATCGATTCAGGATTTTAATGAATTGATGTCACGTTATCCATGCCAGAATCGATTTTAATCGGTAAATCGATTATCAAAACCCAACCCTAGCTAAGACAGTTTAATGAGCAGAGTTGTTCCAAACAGTCAGGCTAAAATGACAAGATAAAAATATAAATACATACCTCACAGTAACTGCACTTGTAGAGTCTCTTTCTGGTGTGGATCTTTTGGTGTAGTCTCAGGCAATGTGGAGATTTAAAAGTCTTCTCACACAGGTCACATTTATAAGGTCTCTCCTCAGAGTGGGTAAACATGTGTTGTTGGAACTGCGTGTTGGTTGTAAACCGTTTGCCACACTTTTCACAGCAGTACACATCATGTCCGGTGTGAATGCGTAGGTGTATATTTCGGTACCCTATCCAACTGAAGGTTTTCCCACAGATGTCACAGCTGTATGCCTTAATTCCAGAGTGGGTAACTAGATGCCTCTGTAAGCTGCTACTGTGAGTAAAAGCTCTGCCACACTGATCACAGCTGTACGCTTTAACTCCACTGTGGATGAGTTGGTGCTGTTTCAGAGCATCCTTCCAGGAAAAAGTCTTTCCACACAAGTCACAGCTGTACGGTTTTTCTCCAGTGTGGATGACCTGATGATGTTTTAGTGAACCCTTCCCAGTAAAATCCTTCCCACACTCGTCACAGGTGTATGTTTTCTCTCTCTTTCTTCTGTGAGGTTTGTCGGCCTCCTGAGAGCGCTGACTTCTCGCTCTATGTTGGTCCTGCTGTGACAGAGATACAAACAGAGGCAGTGAGTGAAATGCAGTCGTGGAACAAACTCAACCTTCAAACTCCCTCCATTAACACTAGTTTTAAACCTGAAGGTGGAGTGTGGCACCAAACACCTTAAAGGTCTCTTATCCCCACCTGCTGGTAGTTCTAACACATTACATCCAACCTGGTGTTAAAAATAATTCATGACTGTTCAAACACTCTAAAATCATTTTTCCTTATTTTCCTTACTTTTACTCCCCACATTAAAAAAAAAAGGACTTTCTACTCATTACATTTTCAAAACAGACTTTTTACTTTTGGTTTGAGGAATTTGAGGGGAGTTATTTCATCACTAAGGGCATCAAACTGATTTGAGCCTGAAAAGTAACACATGAAAGACAATCCTGATCGTGTACTAATCACCAGGGTGTGAAACATAAAAAGAGATGAAAGAGGCAAAACTGTGAGTCATAGTCAGGAGTTAAAGTGAGACGTTGTTCTTCTTTCTTTTTTGCACAGCACCTGAACAAACAGGTAATTTCAAATGCAGCGTTTCTATCAACAAACATCAGCAAACACACAAACTGTTTGTGTGCAGTTTGTCTCAGAGTGTGTTGCTGGCTAAAGGTCCAGCTGCTGTACATCACAGGGAGAGAAAAGAAAGAGAGCTAACTTCACTAAGAGATGGAGAAAGATAAGACACACAGGACAGGAGAGGAAGAAGAGAGGTTAGATTTAATCAATCAATCAAAGCTTTATTCACCACATGCAGGTTGCCTTGGAGTGAAATGGGACCCCCCCCGACCTTACACACACAACACAGACATTACACGGGGATACAAGTTGGAGATCGGTAGCGTTACAGAAAAACACTTAAATGTACACTACAATGGGAAAGTACAAGAGGAAAAACAGAGACCTCTACTCATGCTGTGCTTCCATGGTAGGACAGCATGAGAACAGGAAACAAAAAACTCCTCTGTACAAAAAGCACATAAATGTCCACAGCACAACTTTGTGAAAGACATGACAAGCCACAGGATTGGGTGGGGGGTGAGGAGTAATCCGAAGCGAACACAGCAGCCGCCCTGCACAGCGCTACCATTCCAGCGCGGCACACAGACCCGCCGTGTTCCCCCGCAGGAAACAAGCATCGAAGGCGTTTGGAAAGGGAGGGGGATGAGTGTGTGCTTATCAGTGTAAGTGTATGTGTGTGCGTGTCCATAGTTCAGCTGAGACAGTGTCCTCCGCCCTATCAGGCTAAGTAAACAGTCTTCCAGCCAACCCAGGTGGCCTTGCATGGAATGGGAAGGAACAGACTAAACACAGTCGTTATCAGGGTGTTTTGTTCAGCTCCAGCCTTGAGGCCGCAGCTGGCACCGAAGGGGTAGCCACATGAAGTGATGATGGTTTTTACTTTAGTGCGAACAACTCATATGTATTTCAAAGCTGTTCCAACACTGGTCTCTCAATCTCCCGTTGGAGAGCCGTGAGCTTCTCCATGATGTTATCCAAACTTACGCTCCGTGATGTTGTCATTCTTGTGGTCAAAGAGCAGGTTCTGAGAACTCACGACCGCAGTGCACTTCCCAAGATTTGATCCAATTTGCGCTCAAAGGTGTTATTCGAGCTAGCCCCTCCAGATGTAATCCAGTTTTTCACTCAGAGGTCTTGTTCTGAGTATTCACGGCAGCCATGCGTTCTCCAAGATCTTCTCCGTGCTGCACTCAATGAGCCCATTTTGAGAAACTCACGCCTCGTCCCATCATTTCAATCCCAGCGGGCAGCCTTGTGGGGGTTTGAACAGCCAGTTCCACTTCCTTAATTCTGCGATAAGCCAGGACCAAGCCAGCTCCGATCAGCAAGAACCCTGTTATCATGGTTCCGAATAGGTAGATATCTTCAGCACTCAGGCTCACCCGAGCCCAGACTTCTTGTTGAGAAGGGGTGTCAATTGCATTCACAGACCAGTTGATCAAATCCATAATTCCTCAAAGGGAAGGACTGCTCAGTGGGATTTGATCAACTGGACATTAAAGCTTACATGTAAGTCCTCATGTGTTGAAATCAGATATTGGGTCTGTACATGTGACATTATGTTTTTTCAGATAGTGAAAGATGCTGCAAAACAATCTGAGGCAGACTAACTGTGTTATTTAAAGACTGCATGAAGATCCTCTGCAGGTTAGTGCAGGATAAACAGGTTCGTTTGCTGAACTGTGATGGATTTAAAGTAAAGAACAGTGTGTGACTGGTGCACAGTGACTGTGGTGCTCATGTCACAGTTAGATTACATCAAGTGTAGCAGAGATTAATTTAAACTGAAGCTCATGATGCTGACATCCATTCACTGGGTGACCGTGGCTCAGGGGGTTGGGAATCGCATCTGCAACCGGAAGGTCGCCGGTTCGATCCCTGGGCTTTCTGTCCTGGTCGTTGTGTCCTTGGGCAAGACACTTTACCCTACTTGCCTACTGGTGTTGGCCAGAGGGGCCGATGGCGCGATATGGCAGCCTCGCTTCTGTCAGTCTGCCCCAGGGCAGCTGTGGCTACAACTGTAGCTTGCCTCCACCAGTGTGTGAATGTGAGAGTGAATGAATAGTGGTATTGTAAAGCGCTTTGGGTGCCTAGAAAAGCGCTATATAAATCCAATCCATTATTATTATTATTATTACTGAGTTCCACCTTCATACCAACAATATAGTGTCTAATATAAAGACAGTGTACTGTCAGTGTAGAGGATGGAAACCAGCCAGGACAGCTCATGAAACATCTGCTGACATCTGGTTGAATTCAGTTGTGTACATCCACAGAGAGCAGCAGGTCAGCTGATCACAGCCTGTACTTTAAGAAAATCTACTGGAGCTCTCAACAGAAATTATTGTGAGCTGTGATTCTTTTCCCCACGCTGAGCCACTACAGCTGATTTTAGGGTTCCCACCTGCTCAATCCCACTTTAACCTCTTCCCTGCTCATGTTCCTGTTTAGAGGCAAAGTCACCCTCTACAATGTAGGCAACAGAAAATACACACATGTTTTATTTTCCTTCATTTTCTAATTAACTGATTCAAACAGAGAACCTTTATTAGAAATAAATAGTTTGTACTTCATTTACTAATCTTATTTTATTATTACATTAATAAAGCACAAGGTTCAGTTAACTCTGGATAAAAACATGTGGTTAAAATGTTCTTCAAGAAGCTACTTTTACTTTTTTACTCTGATTACATTTCAGAGCCTGTACTTTTTCACTGTTACTTAAGTAAAGAAGGTGAATGAATACTTTTACTGAAGTATTTATAACACTAATATCTGTACTTCTACTTAAGTATAGAGTAAATGTACTTTTGCCTCCTCTGATCATTTCTATATTATTTATATCAGTGATGGCCAAATGAAGCTTTCTGAAACACTGAAGCTTGTATTGAAAAAGGTTCATTACTCAAAGCTTTTCAACACAGTCCTCTTTGGTGACATCTGCTGGCCAAAAATATGAAGAGCAGCTTGAATCTACAAATTATAATATAGAGCTTCATTATAATTGCCCACTCTACAGAGCTCAGCTGACAGCTTCTGTTTAATATCAGGCTGCTGTTGTGGTGCTTTGAACGTGTATTTTTTGGGGTGATGAAAAAACTGTTAGGTTTAATGTATGTGTTGTAGGTTGCCATTTAAAAAGCTACACAATGCCATTTAGAAAGCTAGAATGCTTCTGTTTGCTATCTAGGTAACCTACGCATATGACTACATGCATGACATTGATAAGGGGAAAAAGCAGCCTTGAGAAGAACAGATTCTACCAACAACAATCTGGGAGAGCTGCACTCCCATCATATAACCACACACAATGTATAATCACGCTTGCACAGCACAATCACTTTATAACCAGTTATAGTAGTTTCTCATAGGTAATACAGAAACAAGCTTTATGAATATTCATGTGTGTAACCAATAAAACAACCTGCAGGGGGAAAGCAAGTTGAAGTGGGTTGGAGACAACTGCTTCCCCCTCGCGAGTGAAAACTTGAGCTCTGTGTGACCTCGATCCTGAGTGAGTTTCTGTTTATCCAGCAGTATCAGGGGTAAAACTCTGACAAATGTCCATTTGATTATTAATAATGTTGATGAATAAACCTTCCTGATTTTAACATGTGCTGTGGTCTCTAAAAAACAACATAATATACAACACAGTCATATAACAGGTTGGGAGGATGAGAGTTTTAGACGTGACTGATTATTTGGTGAAACTGTGATATTTTCCTCACCTCCTGTGTTGAGCTCATTGTTTCCTCTGTAGTGACTCAGCTGAGTCCAGATGGCTGAAAATGTTCCTCTGCTGCTCCGTCAGACTCTTCTCCTCCTGCTGATCAGCTGGGACACAAAACAGATCTTTGTTAGGCTCCACACTGCACTCAAGAGTCAAAGTGTCTCATATGTTCATCTGACAGCACAAAGTACAAATTTCACTCTGATTGCTTGTAGAAATCTTGTGAGACGTGTTGTGCTGCAAAGTGAGGAAACTCTCTCACTCACTTATACTTCAGGAGGAACTTTGTGACATTGGCTCTAATATTCTAAGCAGCCCTTTACTATGACAGGGCCAGAAAGTCCTATTTGAAGGTTTGGGAGAAGGACCATGTTAAAGGTGGATTGGGGTTTATACACTTTGTTATGATACAGGTAAGGCTGTAAGAGCCTGAGAAGGTGTCCTGAATGAACCTCTAAAACCAGTTTTCAGCTAACGACTCTGCTTCAGTCTGGAAAACAGCAACTACAAGTTTAAAGACTCCATCAACAATTCACACCCAGCAACAGCCTGAACAGCTCCTCCTGTGGTTTCCACAAACAGGGACAGACCTGTCACTCCCCCACCCCACACTTTCAACTCCTTCAGCCCCCCAGTCCCACCACCTCCACCACTCCTAAAAGTTTGATTCTGTGCAGCCATTCCCCAACTCTCTGAACGGTACTGTCCTGATTCTTTGATGTTGGGCTGAGAACAAAAAAAAAAAACATTACTCAGATCTTGTCCAGTCAACAACAATTATTTATTAAGCACATATGTGGGAGATGTACACGACACCACCCTCAGCGTAGTCCAGTAGATCTCAAAGAGGAAGCACTTTGATACACAGTTTTACATGTCAGGGTTCACGCCCCTTCATGCGGAAGCAGATAACATAACATGCGCGGCAGTTGTCTGCAACTCCTTTTATAGTATTGATGTTTGTTCCTCACTAACGGTTTCAGCACTCTCTCACCTCCATCTGTTTCCTGTTTCTCGTTGTGAGGCCCCATGATCGTATATGACACATCCTGAGTACATCCTGTTCATCCACAGCAGCTGACTAAAGACTAAATAATATTTTTTATGTTCTTGACATATCTGTTAATTCAGTCGAAGCTGGTCTCTATTTTGAAATCAGGTGTCCGCGCATCCTGCCGTAATACTTAGAATACAAAGGAAACACAAAGCATGGTGGACGCTGACTTGACTTTAATTCTCAAACTGGAGGCTGGGTTGACACCAGTAGCATGTTGAGCTAATGATTAGTTGGTGTTTTTCTTTTGCTAATTAAAAAAAAAAAAAGCTTCACTTCCTCTCATGTGTTCATCCACAGCAGCTGGACAATAAAGTTTATTGTGACCCTGATACTGCAGCAGATCGCTCTCATCCATTTCCTGTTATCACTTCAAATAGAAACGAGGCTGTAGAGGTTTGGTGCAGGCAGAAAAACAGCTGCAGGGACAATGAAAAGACTTTTCTGCTCCAACTTCTCCCAGCATGCTGAGCTAATGATTAGTTGGTGTTTTTCTCCAAACACTCTCTCACTCTTCTCTCAACGTGTTCACAATAAACTGTGAACAGACACCGAGGAGAGCAGCAGAAGACCTCATTCAGGAGCTAAACTCAACATGAACTGAACTCACAGTAAAGTTAGCTCGGTGCTTACCTTTAGATGAGCCCACAAACCGAGAGAAACTCCGCGATGAAGCTGGAACTCTTTCCAAACACAGGAAACAGATCAGGGAGCAGAGACCCACGTGGTTCACGCTGATCTCAGCTACGATCCAGGAGACAAGGGTGGGCAGATCGATGCAGATATCGATCCAAACGTTGGTTTAGTTTGTTTTATCATCCAAATTCACTATTTTACTCACTTTGGATCAAGGGCGTAGATTTGGCATGGACGGAAGGGACATGTCCCCACCAATAATTTGATCTCTTCTAGTAAAGAAAAACAAAACCGATAGAAATAAAAAAAAAAAACCAAAAACGATCTGTCAGCGTCTCATTCACCCAGCGGTGCAGAAAGAGTTCAATTACGTTCTCTACTGGAGTCCTACGTCATGTGACAAATATGGCCAATGTGATTGGCTGAGCCTTTCAGGGAGGTCTGTTTAGTTTTAGCAGCGGCAAGCCTGCGCTGTGAGGAGGAGAGGAGGATGGCAGCAAAAAGATCCTGGATATAAGAAAGTATTTTTTTTAATGATGGGTAGATGAGGCCTCATGAAGCGTTTCAGCACAAACTGTATCCATGCTGTGTCGACACAGTTTTGCTGTTTTGCTCCATACTGACACCTGCTGGACCTTAAATATCATTGCAGGCAACTTACTTGAGACTCACAACAGACACTGATTCAATGACCTAGTCATACTTTGTCGCATGGAGTCACACAAACCACCTGCAACTCAACACCTCAAAGACTAAGGAACTGGTTGTGGACTTCGGGAGGTCCAGAGAAGGTCCACTGCCGGTTCAGATAGAGGGGGAGGAGGTGGAGGTGGTCAACAAGTACAAGTACCTCAGGCTGTGGGTGGACAATAAACTGGACTGGTCATGCAACACAGAGCACCTGTATAAAAAAGCCCAAAGCCGACTGTACTTCCTCAGGAGGCTGAGGTCTTTTAACATCTGCAGGAAGCTCCTGAGGATGTTTTATCAGTCAGTGGTGGCTGGAGTACTTTTCTATGCTGTGGTGTGCTGGGGGAGCAGCACTGCAAAGAAGGACTCATGCAGGCTGGAGAAACTGATCAGGAAGGCTGGCTCTGTGGTCGGCATGAAGCTGGACACTCTGGTGACAGTGGCAGAGAAAAGGACACTAAAAAAACTGCTGGACATAATCAACAATGCTGGGCATCCTCTGCACACGGCCATTAACAACCAGAAGAGTCTGTTCAGTGACAGGTTGCTTCTCCCCAAGACAAGAACTAACAGACTTAAAAACTCCTTTGTCCCACACGCCATCAGACTGTTTAACTCCTCTCTGGAGGGGAGAGGGAGGGGAAACAGGAGGACAAAGGAGGGGGGAACAACTAAGCTGTAGTGCCTCTTCACCTCACCGTGCAATACCTTTGTGCAATACTTTTGTAAATAGTCAGTGGTGCAATAGACCTCAATACTTGAAATGTGCAATTCACTTGTATTTTTATTTTTATTCCTATTTATTCTATTTATCCCCTTCGTATATTTTATTTATATTTGTCTCTGTATTTATATATGTGTGCGTGTGTGTGTGTATATATGTATATATAATATTCTGTAACTGTAACTTCTGTCGGTGCTGTGCTTTTGGAAACCGAATTTCCCAGAGGAACCCACCCGAGGGATTAATAAAGTTCTATCTTATCTTATCTTATCTTATCTTATCTTACTTATATACACTGTAAGGTATTGTACTTTCCATGGAATCATTTTATATCTTCTATATTACAAATATTGTAGACATCTTTAAAATATATTATGAATGACATTAAGTGAAAATTAAAATGAAAGTATTGTGAATGTAATATTACCCATTTGACTCAGAGTTTATTATAAATTTCTATTCAGAAAATTAGGTTTATCCAATGTTTTTGAATTCAGTCTATTGCGTTTTTTGTTTTGTTTTTTACACCATTTCCCCAGCTTTGGAAAACTCACAGGAACAGATGAAGCTGGGGTACACAAAAGCTGTAAAGCCAGGTGGATAAGGTTCTGATAATATGTCTTCCTATTCCCTCAGTACGTTACACTCAATCTCCACAATACTAAGGGGTTGGCAGTCCTTTATAATAAAATTCAGGACTGCCTGGTCCAGAATAGTCTTCCTAGATGAAAATAATAAAACATTAATTAAAAAAAAATGATGATAAAGCTGTTCAGTGTCTATATAGGCCTACCAGTGTTCATTCTCGGCGTGTTTGTCTCCTCATTTTCATGTTTGGCTCTGTGATACTTAAACACTGAGGAGGTGCTTTTGTTTGTGTAAGAAAGCTCCGCAGAACAGATGCGACATTTAACCTGCATAAAATGAAATAAATAATTTACACTTAAAGTCACATTGCTGTTTTTTTTTCCTATTATGATAGATTACACTGAAACAAAGACAGACAAACTATTACCTTATTTGCAGTTAAAAGATCAAAATGATCCCACACAGCAGAAACATTTCTTTTTCTTTCGGGCTCCATTTTGTTATGGAGAGAGATGTGTATTATTATTATTTTTTTTAATCTTTGCGAGAGTAATTTTGTGTTTTTTGGTGGCGACTCATTCCGTTGGCAGATGCGGAACCTTTTAAACACAGATTGGGTCGTTGGCAATGAACGATACAGCGGCTGTGTCGATCACGTGACTTTTTCTTAAAGCGACGCACGCATCGATACAGGCATCGCTAGGTGAGCTTGATACATGCGTCGGTGCGTCAGTGTTGCTGGACCCATCACTAGTATTTTTCAAAGAAACCTGTAATTCATTTAAAGTTAAGTTCACTCATAAAATCTGTCCATCATAATAACGTTACAGGCTATGCAAGGCAATACATGCCAACCCTCCCGATTTCTCGGACAATCCCGAATTTCAGTGCCTCTCTTATTACTCTTTCTGGATTGCAAAATAAACTTTTTAAAAAAATTTCAGGCGAGAATGTAGCTGTGCAAACTTCAAATATCTGAACCGGGGAGAACAGCAAACTCCTGGCACATCGTTTTAGGCTTTGGCTCACATCAGTCTAAAATTGTATGTAACCACGAATAACGTGTTGCCATGTCCACCAGGAGAGACTGGACAGTATAGATGTAAAACAAATATGCCAGCAGTTTATCTTAGTTAATGAGAGAAGAAGGCATGTGTTTGGCTGCTTCACATAGTGGACATTGAGTTGTTGTGTGGGACACCAGTAGTGCATGTCTGTTGCTGTGACAGTAGTTCATGTTTAGAGTAAAACATCCCAGCTCACTGACTTGATAGTGTCACGTCCGGTGTGGCAGACGTGTGGAATATATTAGGACCCAAAATGCGGCAGCTCAGGTGCAGGTGAGTATTTATTAAACCAAAAGGAAATACAAACAACAATGGCACTGGGAACATAAAACTAGAAGCTAAACTGGGTAAAACTAACAAAACAAACCAGAAACCAAGATGCAGGGAGGTCCAGGGAAATACATACGGAGAGACGCAGGGAGACCGAGGGGAAACAACACAGCTTGTCGACAGTACGACGCGAAACTGACTCAGAGAAACACAGGGTTTAAATAGAATTAGAATTAGAATTCAACTTTATTGTCATTGCACATGCACAGGTACAGGGCAACGAAATGCAGTTTGCATCCATCCAGAAGTGCTTTAGTGATATAGATATATTACAATATATATTAGCAATAATATAGATATGTGAGTATATTACAGAAATGGGTCTATTATGGTATGTTATAATGTACACGGTATGAAGTATGTTGTGAATATTCTATAACTATAAGTATGTACAGGCTGTAGTGAGTACAAGCTATGTACAGGATATGAACAGGATATAAATATGAAAAACAAATACACTGGGAAGTAACGAGGGGAATGAGACACAGAAGGAGAGCACAGCTGGGGGAAATAAGAACTGACGAGATAAGGAAGCGTAAACTGAACACATTCACATAAGACACGGACCTTCAAAGTAAAACAGGAAGTATGACACAGAGACGCGAACTTGACACGGTGGAGACAGAAACTAAGAAACACAGAGACATAACCAGTAAGGCAGAGGACTCGATGAACCAAAAGACACAGAGGGAAACTCAAACATGCTGACACAGACTTACACAGAACAGAGGGGACACAGAGAGACATGAAGGGCAAGGGATCAAAACTAGAAACCATAGAATAAATCACCTCCACAGGACAAGACTCAGCAGTCCATCTGCATCTTAAGGATAAAGGTCACTCTTTCGAGGATGCCAATGTTCACATTTTGGACAGAGAGGACAGATGGTTTGAAAGAGGAGTGAAAGAAGCCATCTATGTCCACTGTGAGCGACCATCTTTGAACAGAGGCGGGGGTTTACGACACCAACTCTCTGCCATCTATAATCCAGTTTTGAGATCCCTTCCCAGACGCCTTAACGCCCACTCACATCCTGGGCCATCTGACCTCAGGAATTCGCATGATAAGGTGGGGCCAGGTTTCACAATGAACTCACC
The DNA here is from genome assembly GCF_900408965.1 of Simochromis diagramma. NCBI lineage: Eukaryota > Metazoa > Chordata > Actinopteri > Cichliformes > Cichlidae > Simochromis > Simochromis diagramma. Next base: position 117,032 of record NW_024387233.1, on the reverse strand, counting down.
CGAAACTCTGGCTGATTGGGACCCACACCCAGTTTCACACCTTGGCTCAGGCGATTAGAGGATCATCAGGGGGTCCTTTTGTCCCTCTGTGGGGGGAAACTCCCACTATGTTTATATCTGGGACTCTCCACCATTTGACCTTAGAACTGAAGAAGCTTCTCGGATGAGAGGTGAAACGTCTTCAAGTAACTTAAAGAAGTCCAGACGCTTTTCTTTGCAAGCTCCTTTGACTACGATGACCTGGATGACTGAGAACCTTCACAGACATAGAATAAATCACACACACAAGTACAATAATACAAAAATCACAAAGAACTAAAAACGCTGGGTCAAGAGACCCAGGACCCTGACAGATAGGGGCAATAGTGCCTAAAATGTTGCATAATTTTGCTAAGAGATCTGTTACTTTGTGGTAATCTTAGATGAGTAGTTTTATGGACAAAAAACAGCAGGTCATTCAGAGATGTTGGTGTCCTATAACTGAAGTAATGTTGTTAAGTCCTTAAAGTCATATTCTTTTATTGTCATGACTGTATTTTTAAATGGTTTAAAAACACGTGGAATAGCATATGTAGGCAAGTATATTTCTCCTTTTCTTTTAAAGTTCAGTGGTTGAATCATCCGTCCCCACCAATGCCAAAACCAAATCTACGCCCTTGCTTTGGATGAAAAAATAGCTCCGTTTATATATATATATATATATATATATATACTTTTTACACCCAGCACGCCCCTGCGGGCGGTTTATCCTTCAAGCTCGGGTCCTCTACCAGAGGCCTGGGAGCTTGAGGGTCCTGCGCAGTATCTTAGCTGTTCCCAGGACTGCGCTCTTCTGGACAGAGATCTCCGATGTTATTCCCGGGATCTGCTGGAGCCACTCGCCTAGCTTGGGAGTCACCGCACCTAGTGCTCCGATTACCACGGGGACCACCATTACCTTCACCCTCCACATCCTCTCGAGCTCTTCTCTGAGCCCTTGGTATTTCTCCAGCTTCTCGTGTTCCTTCTTCCTGATATTGCTGTCATTCGGAACCGCTACATCGATCACTACGGCCGTCTTCTTCTGTTTGTCTACTATATATATATATATATACATATATATATATCCTGGAGGAGGAGGAGGAGAAACAATGATGGTTTAAAGAGCACTGAATAACAGAGGATCCATATGTCTTCCATACAGTTACTGGATGAAATGTTTCTACACAACAAGGACATGTTCACAAATTACTTTAAATGATCAAATTAAATGGTGCATCAGTGACTTTTGGCTGGATGGCTGGTCTAATCAGGTAAAAATACATTTTACACACAGTATTTATTCCATCTTAAGATTGTGTTTGTTGTTCGTATTGATGATTTTTCATGATTTCCAAAACATTCTTCAGGTTACAAAAAGGTGCGAGAAAACTTTGAAGTACACGATTATATCTAACATGTGAAAAGAGAGAGCATCTCCCTATGAACAGTGTGAAGCAGGGGTGTCAAACTCATTGTCCATCAGTGTCTAAATGAGTCTCATAGGCTTGAATTTGTGAATAATGAAACTCCACTTTCCATCAGTGTAAAGAAGTTAAATAATTAACTGTTTTTCTATATGATGAAAAAGCTGCTGTCAGCATGACTCTGAACCAAAGTGGGAAGAAATGTGCAAAATTACAGAAAAAGTTCTTGCAACTTATTGCACAGACTGAAAACAGAAATGTCACGGCTGGGGCAGCAGTCGTGTGGTGGAGAGAAAAGAGAAAACAGGGCTGATAAAACACTAAGCTGAATAACCATACCCTAAGGACTAATACAAAATAAGAATTAACACAAAACATAAGATGATACCAAAATGAACACAAAACGCTGGGTCAGTGACCCAGGATCATGACAGTACCCCCCCCCCCCCCCCCCACTCCCCCACCCCTCAAGGGCTGGCTCCTGGCAGCCTCAAAACACAGTTCACAAAACACAGACCGGGGCCTGCGAAACAGAGTCCAAAACATAGGACAGGGGGCTGGCCAGGGGCTGACAGCCCAACAGTTCACTTAGTTCTGGTGGCCGGCCTGAAGGTTGCCAACACAGGAGCCCAGAGTAAAACGGTTCAGGAGGTCGACCACGCAGAGGGTTGTGGCAGTTATGAAATAGTTCAGGCGGCTGGCCATGCGGACAGCAGCGGCGGCGTCGACGAACCATATCTGGGGGCTGACCACGCAGAAGGCAGTGGCAGCGACAAAAGTCCGAAGGCTGGCAGCGCAGTAGGCAGCAGTGGTGTCCAGGAGGTTGCCTGCGATGCTGCTGATGTCCAGCCAGCAGCCTGGAAAGTGGCCAACGATGTAGAGGCACCAGATGCGGGACCAGGCGACACTGAAGCTGACGCTGAAGGAGAGGATGAGGACGCAGAGGCTGGACCAGGTGAGGATGAGGACGCAGAGGCTGGACCAGGCGAGACTGATGCTGACGCTGCAGGTGTGGATGAGGATGCTGACGCTGCAGGCGAAGCTGATGCTGAAGCTGAAGCTGCAGGCACAGAGGAGCATGAAGCTGCTGCAGGCACAGAGGAGCATTAAGCTGCTGCAGGGCTAGGCGCAGAGGAGCATGAAGCTGCTGCTGCAGGCGAGGATGAGGGTGGTGGCAAAGGAGCTGCAGGCGACTGTGATGGCCGGACAGGCTCCTCAGACCCCCCAGCGAAAGCAGGAGGCTGGAGCGGATCTTCGGACCCCCCAATTCAATTCAATTCAATTTTATTTATATAGCGCCAAATCACAACATAAGTCGCCTCAAGGCGCTTCATAGATACAGAGAAAAACCCAACAATCATATGATCCCCTATGAGCAGCACTTTGGTGACCGTGGGAAGGAAAAATTCCCTTTTAACAGGAAGAAACCTCTGGCAGAACCAGGCTCAGCGCATGTTTCAGGTCTCGTAAAATCCCTTAATAAAGTATAATGACTCCAAAATCCTATTTAGGGTGTCAGATAATGTGTCAGGACTACTTAGATATCTCAAAGGAGCTTACTGTTTAACAAACCGTTGTTGATATATTTACTGTGGAAGTTAGGATCTAATGCACAGCCCACAAAGCAGTCTACCTGCCATGCAGAGCGTGCACAAGTCATTGTTAGTCAAATGGCTGTGAAATTTGCATATTATTTTTAATCACATCAGAACTAGAGAAAAGTTTGAAACCAAGCAATTCATATACACCTTTCCTGTGTTTTTGATAATTGGAGAGTCATGTAAATTTAAATATTTTGTGATGCAATTAAAAAGTCACACCAATGACCACCTTATCGAACACACACTGAACTTTTCAGGCAAAACTGCCTGGCGGTTTTATCAGGTGTTGTCTGCGTTCCATCGCTGATCCCTCATCAGTGACACAGAGCCTCAACCTGCACGTCACTAAGTTGGCGCTTGGCACACTCTTGTTGGAGGAGGGCGCTTTTTCACCCCTCACTCTCTCGTTGTAACGCAGCTGTGGGTTGAAAGGGCAGAGCACGTTGTACACCCTTGTTGTCTTCCTCAGCGTCTTAACGCAGGGATCTTTCTTAACCTTTGCGGTTTTTGCTGTGACTCTGGAATCTTCTTGTGATGAGCAGCAGGACCCCAAATGACATGACTCGGGCCCTTGACTGCTGTCTGGGCTGTCGGCTGTGCCTGGACTGGTCCCTGCTTCCCGCTCTCTGAAGATTTCTGATCAGCACCCAGTTTCAGTCTGGAGCTTCCACCCTTGGGATGATTTCTCCCAGCAATACTCTGGATACTGCACCTGTATTTCCTTACTTGAAGGAAAAACTTCTAACCGTTTTGAAAACATATCAGTCATCATCAATCAGCATTCCACTTTCTGTTCAGTGAACTTGTAGGTTATCAACAACTTATCTAATAGCACCTGTAGGGGTTTAATACCTGTACATTAATTGTTAGTCACACAAATCATAGAAAAATCACTGAAAATTGTAGAAAACTGTAGAAAAATCACCAGACAGTTTTAGAGTAAACCTGAAATCCCTCCTTTTGATACATTGTCCTTCCCATGTGGCAATTTACCATAATTTCTCATGGTTAGCGCTGGCCAACTGTGGGGAAGAAGAACCCAAATGCTGGACTCTTTGATGAAGACAGTGCATTTTATATACAGTGGAGCAAATACCAAGAACACAAATCCCTGTGAGCTCCCTAGACTCCCATGTCATGTCTTCACCCAAACGTTCGTGCTCTCTGCTCTCGTCTTCTTCCCGAACTCCCTGTGTGTGCTTTCCTTTTTCGTCCACGCTCCTCCTACAGGGAAACACTAACTCCCGCGGGCATACATGACCAGCATGACACTACACTTAGACACAAACTAACTATGGAGTGTAACTCAACGATCCAGCGTCGAGGAGCTCTAAGCTACACTCCTATGTTACTCCCCTGACAAGTCAGATCAGCTGCAGGTGTGTAAGGTCCTTAGTTGTGGCCAAAAAAACAAAACAAAAGCAAAAACAAAGAAACCCTGGTGTATTGGCTCCATTTTTTGATAAATAATTGTATATATTTACACAATGTGTGCATAAGTTTTCAAAATACACAATTTATATTTGCATGGCTGTAGGTTTGCATGTGAGTGGCTGTAGTTCAGGTGGTAGAGCAGGTCATCTACTGATCGGAAGGTTGGTGGTTCGATTCCTGGCTTTCCCCAGTCTGCATGCCAAATATCCTTGGGCAAGATATTAACCCCAAATTGCTCTCCGATGCATCCATCGGAGTGTGAATGTTACTTAGAAAGCACCTAGAACAATGCGCTTGTGCGAATGGGGGTGAATGCACAAGTTGTGTAAAGCGCTTTGAGTGCTCAGAAGAGTAGAAAAGCACTATATAAGAACCAGTCCATTTACCATTTCAAATTATAAAATAATTTATTTAACATGTCTGTGGTTTTTACAGTAAAAAAATACTACTAGGGTAGTCTTTTGCATGATTTCAGGAATCTTGTGTTAATACAGTGTGTCAATGAAAAAACAGATAAATTCAGACACGTGAGGTTGAGCTACAAACAATGATACAAAGCAAGGCAGGAAAAAACAACCTTTCTGATCTTCTAAATTGGTACACTCCTGTAAGATCACTGAGGTCTGTGGATGCTCTCAGCTGTCCCGAGGTCCAGGTTAAAGACAGAGGAGACCGGGCCTTTGCTGTGACTGCTCTTAAATTGTGGAACAAACTGTCACACGAAGACCTCTCCAACATTGGACACTTTCAAAACCCGTCTAAAAAATCCACTTATATTTCTTGGCTTTTAAATCAGGATGAGTTTGTACTACTTTTATCTTACTTCTTACTCAAATCTTCTAATTTTATGATTCTTTCATGTCTTCTTATGTTTTATCTCTTTTATCTCTTTTTATGATCTTAAATGTCCATCACCTTGGTCAACAGTTGCTGTTTTCCATGTGCTATATAAATAAATTTGACTTGACTGGACTTGACTATATATTCAGGAGTGTTGCAATGCTATGGAGGAACTGCAGTATTTGCAGGAGTTAATCATGCCAGCTAACATTAAACTTCTGATTCAAATTTTTTCATTTAAACTGAGAGAAAAATAGAGAACAAAGGCAAATGAGATTCTCGAGAAGAATGGCCAAAGAGCATGTTTCCCAGATATTGTTTTAGAAAGAAAGTTTCGGATAACAAATGGAGTTTAAGCTGTGCAAAATGTTTATTCTGTAAACTGAATGGAGGAAAACCCAGCCAACAACAGATGGCAGACCTGCCAGAGGAAAGAGTGGTTCCAGATCTGCAACCTTTCAGAAACGTTGGTCTAGATTATTTTGGTCCACTTGTTGTGAAAAGAGGGCGCAGTATTGTAAGATGGTATGTAGTAGCGTTCACTTGCATAACAAGCAGAGCCGTGCACCTCGAAGGGGATTACTTTTTAGATACTGACTCATGCATTAATGCACCATCAGAAAAGCTATCACAGGACACAAATGACCTCCAAGCATTAACACCGAACCACTTCCTCGTCATGAAGTGAAAACCAGCTCTTAAGGGCCCCTGAATGATTTTCTCCACCTGGAAAGAACAGGCCTGTTGCAACCTGTAATATGTCCTTTTTCTTGGCATCCTTGCAAATGTCTGTTTTTCTTGTTCCTCCTCCTCGTCTAGCTCTAACCTGCTTGAAAACCTCAGTGTCTTCATCATAATGCATCCATCCTATTTCTATTTTTCTATTTCTCTTCAGAGCATTTCTTTTATGGGTTGTTTGGAAATGTTCTTTTTGCCGTGTGCTACTGCCATCCTCTTCAGATAATTTTCTTTTGGACAGTTTGGATTTCAGCCATTCAAAAAGCGCTGACTTGCGGCTGCTGCCCCTCCGTCTGCAAAATCCAAATACTGCTAGACAATCACCGTATGATGGCAAATAAGTCTTCAGCTCCTCATCTGTCATTAGACTTATGACACTGGCATCAATCTAAAGATGGAAAAATAATTTAATTTATTAAAACAACCAGCCTTGAAAATACAATCCTATTTTTAACTTAAGAACGATGAGGAAAAGTTGCATTTCAACCAGTATCTTGTTGGAATTAAGTACCTTCTCATTCTCCAAGGTCTGTATAAATTCCTCAGAGACTTCTCTTTGTTTCAAGAATTCAGTCAAGTCTCCCATGCTGTAAGGAAGGATGTAAATTAAAATTACCTATTATAAAGTCACCATATTATCATCAAAGTATCTGTGCCTACCTACATTATGAGCTCTGACTATGGTGGGGAAGTGGGAATGGCATTTTTAAGTGTCCATTTGCACTGTAACTACAATCAGCATCACAATACAGTCAATCCCACCTTTTCCCATTTGCCTGGTTACATTTTTATTGGTTTTGTTCCTTATTTATATAGTTTTCAGTCATATTCCCTGTTTTGGGTGATTTGTGATTTTGTTTTATACAGTGCTGTACACTTATTACGTATGTTTTCAGCAAAACGTCTGTTTCATCAGACGTAACAGGTGTCATTAGCGTGTAACAGAAACCTTATAGGTACCTTTGGTTAACCTTCACATTGCATTCTATTCAACTTTGTATGTAACAATCGCTGTCACACTGTTTTGTATACCTTTTATCCAGTTATCATTTGTAGGAAGGTATTCAAAGCTGAAGAGCCTGGCGCCATTTGTTGTTATACAGTAGCTCACGACATAATCTAGTTTTGAGTGCGCACCCGTTTGATTTATTAACTCAAAAATTTGAGAAAAGTAACTCAAAATTTCGAGTTAGCGCTGCCAATCAGTAATCTACGTGAATGACGTCATTTCCTTGTTACCCGGAAGCTGAAGCCCTCAGCTACAAATGCTACAGCTAAGCTACCAGTATTACATCCAGTCGTGAATGCACAGATTGCTGAGTGTTTTCAGCCTGGCTTCACAAATGATAAACTCCCTGTGTTATTAGCTGAATCACATGGTGTTACTATCAGCAAACGTACTCGCGAAAGCACCAATTTGTTGGGATCCGTTTTTGAGTGCGCGTTCCTCTGCGCCATATGCTTCCGGGTAACAAGGAAGCGACCTCATTCACGTAGATTTTTGATTGGCAGAGCTAACTCGAAATTTTGAGAAAAGTAACTCGAGATTTTGAGTTATGGATACTATTTTTTTGGTTTTTATTTAGTGGCGGAAACGGGCTTCCATATATATATACGTATGTGTAGCCGTTATATGAGGGATTAACTATGTGACTTACTGAAAGTTTGTCTGCTTTAGTTTTTCTTCATTGTCAGTCGATCAATCAATCAATTCGACATGTGCAGGTTGCCCTGCAGTGAAATGAGACACACACACACCCCCCATCACATAGGGATACAGGTTGGAGATCGGTAGCGTTACAGAAAAAACACTGAAATATACACTACAATGGGAGGGTATAAGAGGAAAAGCAGAGACCTCTACTCATGCTGGGCTCCTGGGGGGACAGCATGAGAACAGGAAACAAAAAAAATCCTCTGCACAGAAAAGCACATAAATGTCCACAGCACAACATTATGGAACACGTGACAAGCCACAGGGTTGGGTAGGGGGTGAGGAGTAATCCGAAGCAAACACAGCAGCCATCCTGCCCAGCGCTACCATTCCAGCGCGGGCTCACCGCTGGCCGTGTTCCCCAGGAGGGAACAAGCATTGAAGGCGTTTGGAAAGGGAGGGGGGATGAGTGTGTGCTTATCAGTGTATATGTATGTGTGTGCGTGTCCAGAGTTCAGCTAAGATAGTGTCCTTCACCCTGCTAGGCTAAGTAAACAGTCTACCAGACAACCCAGGTGGCCTTGCATGGAATGGGAAGAACAGTCTAAACACAGTCCATTATCAGAGTGTTGTTGTTCAGCTCCAGCCTTGAGTTTAGAAACAGACTGTGAGAGAGTGTTCCAGGGAAAAGTAAAAACACCAGACAAGAAAAGGACATAAGAAGCTAAGCAGGGAAGATAAGGGAGAGGAGAGGAGAAAAAGTGCGACCGCCTTCGCCGAGAGCCAAACAAGTTTTGTGTATGTGTTGGGTGTGTATGTGCATTACCTTTTATGTTTTATTGTCTAACACTAAATAAAAAGATTAGGAAAAAAAGGTTTTGAATATTTTATTTTTCTTACATTTCAGGTCAGATTTTTAATACAGTGGGGCAAAAAAGTATTTAGTCAGCCACCGATTGTGCAAGTTCCCCCACCTAAAATGATGACAGAGGTCAGTAATTTGCACCAGAGGTACACGTCAACTGTGAGAGACAGAATGTGAAAAAAAAAATCCATGAATCCACATGGTAGGATTTGTAAAGAATTTATTCGTAAATCAGGGTGGAAAATAAGTATTTGGTCAATAACAAAAATACAACTCAATACTTTGTAACATAACCTTTGTTGGCAATAAGGTCAAACGTTTACTATAGGTCTTTACCAGGTTTGCACACACAGTAGCTGGTATTTTGGTCCATTCCTCCATGCAGATCTTCTCGAGAGCAGTGATGTTTTGGGGCTGTCGCCAAGCAACACGGACTTTCAACTCCCGCCACAGATTTTCTATGGGGTTGAGGTCTGGAGACTGGCTAGGCCACTCCAGGACTTTCAAATGCTTCTTACGGAGCCACTCCTTTGTTGCCCGGGCGGTGTGTTTTGGATCATTGTCATGTTGGAAGACCCAGCCTCGTTTCATCTTCAAAGTTCTCACTGATGGAAGGAGGTTTTGGCTCAAAATCTCACGATACATGGCCCCATTCATTCTGTCCTTAACACGGATCAGTCGTCCTGTCCCCTTGGCAGAAAAACAGCCCCATAGCATGATGTTTCCACCCCCATGCTTCACAGTAGGTATGGTGTTCTTGGGATGCAACTCAGTATTCGTCTTCCTCCAAACACGACGAGTTGAGTTTATACCAAAAAGTTCTACTTTGGTTTCATCTGACCACATGACATTCTCCCAATCCTCTGCTGTATCATCCATGTGCTCTCTGGCAAACTTCAGACGGGCCTGGACATGCACTGGCTTCAGCAGCGGAACACGTCTGGCACTGCGGGATTTGATTCCCTGCCGTTGTAGTGTGTTACTGATGGTGACCTTTGTTACTTTGGTCCCAGCTCTCTGCAGGTCATTCACCAGGTCCCCCCGTGTGGTTCTGGGATCTTTGCTCACCGTTCTCATGATCATTTTGACCCCACGGGATGAGATCTTGCGTGGAGCCCCGGATCGAGGGAGATTATCAGTGGTCTTGTATGTCTTCCATTTTCTGATGATTGCTCCCACAGTTGATTTTTTCACACCAAGCTGCTTGCCTATTGTAGAATCACTCTTCCCAGTCTGGTGCAGGTCTACAATACTTTTCCTGGTGTCCTTCGAAAGCTCTTTGGTCTTGGCCATGGCGGAGTTTGGAGTCTGACTGTTTGAGGCTGTGGACAGGTGTCTTTTATACAGATGATGAGTTCAAACAGGTGCCATTCATACAGGTAACGAGTGGGGGATAGAAAAGCTTCTTACAGAAGACGTTACAGGTCTGTGAGAGCCAGAGATTTTCCTTGTTTGAGGTGACCAAATACTTATTTTCCACCCTAATTTACGAATAAATTCTTTACAAATCCTACCATGTGGATTCATGGATTTTTTTTTCACATTCTGTCTCTCACAGTTGAAGTGTACCTCTGGTGCAAATTACTGACCTCTGTCATCATTTTAAGTGGGGGAACTTGCACAATCGGTGGCTGACTAAATACTTTTTTGCCCCACTGTAAGTTGCAGGAACCCTGTTCAGTAGTGATGTGACGTTCTGTATCGAGGCTTCGAAGCTTGTGCCGAGTAATGGAGGGGGCGTTTCCGCGATGCGCGTATCGAGGCTTGCTTCATTTATGGGAGGAGCTGAAAATGATGACGTCCGAAGCCTCGATGCCCGGCTGTACCACGTGACTGGTTCATGAACTGGTTCGAACTTTGCCGCGAGATATGACAGCGATATAAACCCCTCAGACTTCATTCAAAAATGTGGGTGTTTGATGGAGAGTTGCGGTTAGTGAGAGTTTGGAGACAGTTTGGAGGTTTATGAGAGTGAGGAGAGAAAGTCAGGAGAGAATGGAGCCAGCTAAGAAGAGGAGGATGTCCTCCCCTGTGTGGTAACATTTTGATCTTATTACTCCCAACAAGGTATGTAAATTTCTACAGAAGATTTATTTTCATGATACTGATGGTGCAATAAAACCTATGTTAAGCTGTCTTGACTTTTGTACAAGGTGAAGTGTTTGCTATGTGCCAGGGAGCTGGGATATAACAACAACACCTCATCCATGCTTAGGCACTACAGAGCTTTGCATGAGAATAAGGGGGACACCGATTGTGAAGCAAGAGGTGAGCCATCAAATGCAATGATAATATAGCATGCAGTAATGTTACTAAATGATATAACAATATTATACAACTGTAATAAGTTACGTGTGTGATATTTATATCTGTGCTTTGTCTTTATTGTCTTTCCTCAGGAGAACAATCTCAAATAGATGAAGACCTGGTCAGCATGGTGATTGAGGACTCCCAGCCATTTAGCATTGTGGAGGACAAAGGATTCAAAAGATTTGTTAAATCATTAAATCCTAGCTATGTTCTCCCCACTAAAAAGGTCATAAAAAAAATTAGTTTTTACAGAATAAAATGTGAACAGGCAGGACTGAGGCCTCAGTGTGTAGCTGTCCATACCTCAACGTTACAAAAGCACAACCACTGTCCACACCTCACCTCACAGTAAATGATCATTTCCATTTTAAGCATTTCCAAATAATCATTTTCCATACTGCCAGTATAAATATACACAGTATACTGCCATCACTACAATATAGATGTTTTACACACTCCTTTTGTTGTTGACTGTGTGCAAAAGGCCACACTTCAAATTCTTGCCAACTAATATTTTTACGTCCAGTAGGTGTCCTACTAGAGCAAATGAAGCTTCAAGAAGCTTTGTGCTGGGGTGAACCAATTGGATGAAAAGTTTCAGTGCTTCATGAAGCTTCATCTGCCCATCACTACTGTTCAGTGTGAGTGGAGAACAGCCAAGTCTCCTCCTCTGATAAACCTCCATCTGTGCCACTGAAAACAGTTCATCTGACTGTGACTGTAAACATGTTTCCATTTGTCACTTCAGTCTTTACTCTGAAAAACAGGAAGCGAAATCACAGCTCAAACTATTTCTTTGTTTAACATTTTAAATGTTTATTTAACATTTTCAAGACTTCACGTTGTTCACAAACAACATGAACAAAATAACATCTGCAGATCTCATGGATCAAAATACATTCAATAAAAACTTGATAAGGTAAGATTATTTATATAGCACAATTCAACAACAAGGTGATTCAAAGTGCTTTACAGAGACATTAAAAAAATAAAATAAAAAGCATGATTTAAAATGGATTAAAAAAACAGGAGATAAAATCAGTACTTAAAATTTAAGCTTAAATTTCAAAACTTACAAGTGTGGATTTGGTGTTTTATTCAAATGCAGCTGAGAACAGGTGAATCTTCAACCTGGATTTAAATAAACTCAGTGTTTCAGCTGATGTGAGGCTTTCTGGGAGTTTGTTCCAGATATAAGGAGCATAAAAGCTGAATGCAGCTTCTCCGTATCTGGTTCTGACTCTGGGAACTGATAAAAGACCGGATCCAGATGACCTGAGGGATCTGGATGGTTCATACTGGGTCAGGAGGTCACTGATAACATGAAAACAGATTTTTTCATCCAACTGCTGAAGCAAAGCAAACCACTCAACATGAACACTGAAGTAGAACAGTTTAGAAAGCTTAAAATGGAACTAGGGAACCATTTTCATTCATAGTTGCCTCATCAGATCTTTACAGGAGATTCACTCTGAACTCTGTGGAGCCTGATCTCAGGAGTTTTGAGTCTGACCCTGAAAGCAGAAGAGGATCTTTCTGTCTCTGAAGATTCACTGTGATGGGAGTGATTTCAGCCCTGAGTGATCAAGGTGATGTTTGCACAGAGCAGATAATGTAGTGAATGTTTTGGGACATTGGTAACAGTGAAACAGTTTATTAGTAACGTGGGATCGTTTGTGTTCGGTGTATGAACTGAGATTCCTGAAGCTCTTGTCACACTGGTCACAGCTGTAGTTTCCTTCCATGTGTGTACGTTCATGCTTGTTACAATGACATGAGCGTGAAAAGCTTTTGTCACAGTGTCTGCACTTGTATGGTTTCTCTCCTGTGTGGACTCGTTTGTGTGTTTTAAGCCCATCTGCAGTGGTGAAGGAAGACCCACACTGATCACAGAGGTGCTTTTTAACCCCACTGTGAATCAGTTCATGTTGTTTTAATCTACTTGATGTGGTGAAACTTCCCCCACATTCTTTGCAGTGTTCCAGTTTGTCTCCAGTGTGTTCACGTTGATGTGTTTTTAGGTTTTTTCTATGGCTGAAAGTTTTTCCACAAAGGTCACAACGAAAGTCTTTCCCACCACCACGGTGATGACAGGGTTGAGAACTGGATCCATCTGTGTCGCTCTGCTTCTAAACAAAGACACAAAGACAGTGTAAGTCAGTCCTTCAACACTTTTATCCTGAACGTCGCCTGAAATAAAGAGCATCTCTGCAGACGTCCAATTACATTTGACTGTTTCAGTTAACACACTCAGTTTAGTGGGCTGTAAAAACTACAATACTACCACCATAATACTACATTAATACTGATACTACTAATATGTTACAATAACATCTGACTTGCACTAAAGTACTACTATCCTAATATCTGCAGGGTACCAACACAGTGCAAAACTACTAATGTAACACTGCAATAATACTAATTTAATACTGCATTAATAACACTTTAACTGTGTAGTTATAACACTCAGCTGAATGGGACACAAGAAAAACACTACTACCCCCATGACACTGCAATTATAATATTAAATGAGTATTTTAACACTACTACTATACTACAATACTATTACGTAACAACACAACTTTGTTAACCATAATAGAAGATTACTGAATGTTTGGTTTTGTACTTATTTTCATTAGTGTTTTATTTTATTCCATGTACTCCTAACAGAGGAATCAGGCTCTGTAAACAAAAGGCCATTTATGTGGAAATAATAACAATGTCATTATATACCAGGAAACTGCCTGAACATTAAATAACACCATCATATTAATTTTCAGCACTTTTAGTTTTTCATGATCCTGTAAACAAAAATCACAACTGAAATGAAAATCTGAATAATGACTCAGAGCTGCTTTTCCATGCAGTAGAATTGCTAACATGCTAACACAGTTTAATGAGCAGAGTTGTTCCAAACAGTCAGGCTAAAATGACAAGATAACAATATAAATACATACCTCACAGTAACTGCACTTGTAGAGTCTCTTTCTGGTGTGGATCTGTTGGTGTTCTCTCAGGTAACGTGGAGCTTTAAAAGTCTTCTCACACAGGTCGCATTTGTAAGGTCTCCCCTCAGTGTGGGTAAACATGTGTTGTTGTAACTGCCTGTTGGTTATAAACTGTTTGCCACACTGATCACAGCAGTATACTTTAACTCCAGTGTGCATGAGTTGGTGTCTTTTTAGAGCACTCTTCCAGAAAAAAGACTTTCCACACAAGTCACAGCTGTACGCTTTAACTCCAGTGTGGATGACCTGATGCTGTTTTAGATTACCCTTCTCAGTAAACTTCTTCCCACACTCGTCACAGGTGTGTGTTTTCTCTCCCTTTCTTCTGTGAGGTTTGTCGGCCTCCTGAGAGCGCTGACTTCTCGCTCCATGTTGGTCCTGCAGTGACAGAGATACAAACAGAGGCAGTGAGTGAAATGCAGTCGTGGAACAAACTCAACCTTCAAACTCCCTCCATTAACACTAGTTTTAAACCTGAAGGTGGAGTGTGGCACCAAACACCTTAAAGGTCATCTTATCCCCACCTGCTGGCAGTTCTAACACATTACATCCAACCTGGTCTTAAAAATAATTCATGACTGTTCAAACACTCTAAAATATTTTTCCTTTTTTTCCTTATTTTCTTTACTTTTACTCCCCACAGAAAAAAAGGACTTTCTACTCATTGTATTTACAAAACAGATTTTTTACTTTTGGTTTGAGAAATTTGAGAGGAGTCATTTCATTACTAAGGGCATCAAACATCAAACTGATCTGAGCCTGAAAAGTAACACATGAAAGACAATCCTGATCGTGTACTAATCACCAGGGTATGAAACATAAAAAGAGATGAAAGAGGCAAAACTGTGAGTCATAGTCAGGAGTTAAAGTGAGACGTTGTTCTTCTTTCTTTTTTGCACAGCACCTGAACAAACAGGTAATTTCAAATGCAGCGTTTCTATCAACAAACATCAGCAAACACACAAACTGTTTGTGTGCAGTTTGTCTCACAGTGTGTTGCTGGCTAAAGGTCCAGCTGCTGTACATCACAGGGAGAGAAAAGAAAGAGAGCTAACTTCACTCAGAGATGGAGAAAGATAAGACACACAGGACAGGAGAGGAAGAAGAGAGGTTAGATTTAAAGGGAAGGACTGCTCAGTGGGATTTGATCAACTGGAGATTAAAGCTTACATGTAAGTCCTCATGTGTTGAAATCAGATATTGGGTCTGTACATGTGACATTATGTTTTTTCAGGTTGTGAAAGATGCTGCAAAACAATCTGAGGCAGATTAACTGTGTTATTTAAAGACTGCATGAAGATCCTCTGCAGGTTAGTGCAGGATAAACAGGTTCGTTTGCTGAACTGTGATGGATTTAAAGTAAAGAACAGTGTGTGACTGGTGCACAGTGACTGTGGTGCTCATGTCACAGTTAGATTACATCAAGTGTAGCAGAGATTCATTTAAACTGAAGCTCATGATGCTGACATTCATTCACTGAGTTCCACCTTCATACCAACAGTATAGTGTCTAATATAAAGACAGTGTACTGTCAGTGTAGAGGATGGAAACCAGCCAGGACAGCTCATGAAACATCTGCTGACATCTGGTTGAATTCAGTTGTGTACATCCACAGAGAGCAGCAGGTCAGCTGATCACAGCCTGTATTTTAAGAAAATCTACTGGAGCTCTCAACAGAAATTATTGTGAGCTGTGATTCTTTTCCCCACGCTGAGCCACTACAGCTGATTTTAGGGTTCCCACCTGCTCAATCCCACTTTAACCTCTTCCCTGCTCATGTTCCTGTTTAGAGGCAAAGTCACCCTCTACAATGTAGGCAACAGAAAATACACACATGTTTTATTTTCCTTCATTTTCCTTCATTCGGGCTGCTGTTGTGATGCTTTGAATGTGTATTTTTGGGGTGAAGAACAAAATGTTATGTCCATTTGATTAATAAATAATTTCGATGAATGAGCCTTACACATGTGCTGTGGTCTCTAAAAAACAACATAATATGCAACACAGTCATATAACAGGTTGGGAGGATGAGAGTTTTAGACGTGACTGATTATTTGGTGAAACTGTGATATTTTCCTCACCTCCTGTGTTGAGCTCATCGTTTCCTCTGTAGTGACTCAGCTGAGTCCAGATGGCTGAAAATGTTCCTCTGCTGCTCCGTCAGACTCTTCTCCTCCTGCTGATCAGCTGGGACACAAAACAGATCTTTGTTAGGCTCCACACTGCACTGAAGAGTCAAAGTGTCTCATATGTTCATCTGACAACACAAAGTACAAATTTCACTCTGATTGCTTGTAGAAATCTTGTGAGGCTGTAAGAGCCTGAGAAGGTGTCCTGAATGAACCTCTAAAACCAGTTTTCAGCTAACGACTCTGCTTCAGTCTGGAAAACAGCAACTACAAGTTTAAAGACTCCATCAACAATTCACACCCAGCAACAGCCTGAACAGCTCCTCCTGTGGTTTCCACAAACAGGGACAGACCTGTTACTCCCCCACCCCACACTTTCCACACCTTCAGCCCCCCAGTCCCACCACTTCCACTATTCCCCGACAACCAATGATTAAAGCTCATTGATCAAATGCTGTGATTGCAGCGACTCACTCACTGTGAACGGTAATCATGGCCATTGATTAATGAGCTTTAATCAGTGGTTTCCTTCCTGCTTTGACTGCAGCTGTGTTTGACACAGGAAGACATTATTACATTCTTCACGATTATACTTTATTCTTTCTGGGGGAAGTGCAGCTTTAAACCTTCACATGATTCAAGTCAACCCAACAAATCAATCTGAACGATCACAGGTGAGAAAAACTTCTGTAGACAAAATAAAATAAAAACCAACATTCAATCCACAACATGATTAAAAACATGATTCTTCCAAATCACCAAGAGCTGCACATTAACCACTGTGAGATTATTATTCTATCATATGTTATCCTATGCCTGTAATCTAAATGAGTGAATCATTATACTGCTGTAAGCCGCATCATACTTCTTATTATAGAGAGTATAATTAGTATGTAGCTGTAGTTCTAGTTTGCATTATACTGGTGAATCAAAAATAATGTTAGAATCACTAGATTTATCAGATAGGTTTGTATTATCCTATACTGTTGATTTACTGTGAATGAGTTACACTGTCTCATGACATTTCATACTGCTGAGTTAAGAAGAGAATACTGTGTGCAGAGAGCACAAAGCACATTCCACAGGAGCTTCACCCCTTGTTGGAAGCAGATAACCAGGTCATAACTCACTGAGAGAGAGAAGGAATGTGAATGTTTAGGCTTTTACGACTTGGTGGGGGCCACTAGAGGCTATATGAGCTTGAGTAACCCTCCACCAGTTGGAGATTTGCTGTGACCCTCTGCATGCATGTCTCCCCATCCGGATGGTTTGTGCTCAAAGGTGTTGAATTGTATGAAATGAAGTAATTGTTGATTGAGCATTTATACACCGAGTATTGTCTTTCCTTCAGCCCAAAGATCGAAAGAATTGGGAGAAATTAACACCACCACAATATATTTTTATTCTCTGTGCTTTCAAATATAAACACTGTTTACTTTCATCTCTGTTTCATTAGTTTTTGTTAACATCTTCCTGTGCATCACTTTACAGCAGCCACACTCATTAAAATGAGACTTTGTAGGAATTCACTTCCTCTCATGTGTTCATCCACAGCAGCTGGACAATAAAGTTTATTGTGACCCTGATACTGCAGCAGATCGCTCTCATCCATTTCCTGTTATCACTTCAAATAGAAACGAGGCTGTAGAGGTTTGGTGCAGGCAGAAAAACAGCTGCAGGGACAATGAAAAGACTTTTCTGCTCCAACTTCTCCCAGCATGCTGAGCTAATGATTAGTTGGTGTTTTTCTCCAAACACTCTCTCACTCTTCTCTCAACGTGTTCACAATAAACTGTGAACAGACACCGAGGAGAGCAGCAGAAGACCTCATTCAGGAGCTAAACTCAACATGAACTGAACTCACAGTAAAGTTAGCTCGGTGCTTACCTTTAGATGAGCCCACAAACCGAGAGAAACTCCGCGATGAAGCTGCAACTCTTTCCAAACACAGGAAACAGATCAGGGAGCAGAGACCCACGTGGTTCACGCTGATCTCAGCTACGATCCAGGAGACAAGGGTGGGCAGATCGATGCAGATATCGATCCAAACGTTGGTAGTGGTTTATGATCGATACTTTGGTTTGTTTTCTCCTCTAAGTTCACTACTTTACTCGCTTTGGATGAAAAAGTAGCTCCGTCTGTGCAAACTGCGCACGGCATGTCACCACCGAGCATGCTTCTTCTTCTTTATATGGTTGGCAAATAACAAAATGGTGCATTACCGCCACCAACTGGTATGGAGATTGAATTGAAACGTCGACTAGCAACAGTTTACTCTCTTTTAAAACCTGGAATAAGGCCTGATCACTTTCACTTCTTGAGTCTTTTTGCAGTAAATCAATAAGATCCAGTTCCATTTTTATGTTACTGAGTTTTTGGATCCGTATAATATATCATGTTCTATAGTTTCCTTTTCTCCACAGGAATCACATTTACCTGTATTATATTTCCCTGTCATGAATAGTGTAGAGTTCAAACCAGTATATCCAAATCTTATTCTAGATATGACCACCTCCTCTCTTTTCCTCTCCTTCTTGTGCTTCTCATTTCTCCTCCTCTCCTTTGAATCATGTATGAAGCTGAATCGCGATGAAGCTGGAACTCTTTCCAAACACAGGAAACAGATCAGGGAGCAGAGACCCACGTGGTTCACGCTGATCTCAGCTACGATGCAGGAGACAAGGGTGGGCAGATCGATGCAGATATCGATCCAAACGTTGGTACTACTTTATTCGCTTTGAATGAAAATCCAGCTCCTTTTGCGCAAACACCTCTCTTGAAGTGTCCACACTTTGCTCCGCCCTTCTTCTTCTTTTACTTCTGGACTGGTAGCTCCCCTTACGATAAGGGTTCAGATCGCGCGAACAGGTGTGAAATGTGTGTGTTTAGTTAGTTTGTTTGTTTGCTTGTTTTAATCAATTTTAAATCATGCTTTTTATTTGTTTTTGTTTCTAATGTCTCTGTAAAGCACTTTGAATCACCTTGTTGTTGAATTGTGCTATACAAATAAATTTGCCTTGCCTTGCCTTCTAGGTTTTATTGGCAGTTGTCAAACAACAAAATGGTGCATTACCGCCACCACCTGCTCAAATCCTCACAAACAATTTACTCTCTTTTAAAACCCAGAATAAGGCCTGATAACTTTCACTTCTTGAGTCCTTTTGCAGTAAGGAATGTTTTAACACTCTATCATTCTATCATGCTTTCATTCTAAACTCAACACATGAAAATTTCTAGTAGCAGCATTTGATGGCTTACCACACTCCAATGGACCAAAATAATGAAACAATTTTGATATAGGTTTGATCTTAAGGATCTAATTGTTTGTGTTTGTGCATGACATTGCGGCACATGTTTTTGCAAGATAGACTGGAATAAATAATGATGCATCAAATATTACATAGGCTGCAGTGAATTTCTGTTGGTGCAGGGTATTGAGCTTTGAGGATCCCAGTCAAACCTAGCTTTGAAGCACATGCTAAAAGCACTTCTACTTGTGTATTTTTCAAAAAAGGAGACCATACCCAAAATATTAACTCTCAAAAAACAACAATCACAGGACATTTTACAGAGTTCAAATGTGCAGCTGCAGCGCAAATGACAGCAAACACTTTTTATAAGCCTAACAGCTTCCAGATCATTTATTCTGACAATACAGCAAGAAGGTCATCACTGCTTCAAGCACTGCCTATATGAGCTGGTCAGAGAGCAAGGACAGCAAGCAGTCCTCTGCCCTTGAAGAAAAGACATCTGCCCAAGATGAAGAAACTTCCTCTCCAGAAGATGAGGGGAGAATCTGCAAAGAGGCTGACTGCATCATTCACCACTGATGATGAGTACTAGCCAGTGCCCGAATCCTCTTCTTTGGGGGAGGATTGGGGTTGGGGGGCATGGAGGTGGAGGCTGAGCAGCTGATGGAAAAGAACATAGGAGCATTTTCTGAGACCGAGGAGCCGGTGACTGAGTGGATCACCTGAGATCTACTTTTGAACTTTTTATAATAAAGGAGATTTAGCTGCTGTGCACCCTCACAAACCTGCACAGGGGGCGAAGGTGCGAGGATTGGAGGATTATAGATGAAGTGGAGACTACACCAGAAGAAACCAATACATAGCATGTTGGATGACAACACTGGAAGTTCTCAGGAAGTAACAAATGGCATAGGGTTCAGACTCCAACTGACGGAGGAGCTCTGAGGACAATGTCTTTACTTCGGTCACTTTGGAAGAGGAACTCTTTACATGAAAACTGGCACAGGGGAAACAACCCAGAGCTTCCTCCCCAGCTCCTCCAGTTGCAACAGAGGAAGATTTTGTTGTCTGTCTTTGGCTTCACCGAAACTGCCACGGCGATATCCCACATGCCAAAGCAACGGAGGAATGTGCTTCTTTTGACAGCAGCACACAAGGAACCAGTCAGTGATGGGGAATAAAGGATGCGTGAAAGCAAGAAGCAATCCTGGATTACAATAGGCACAAATACACATTGGATAACTTAGAGAGGATGTTGGCACCCCGAGTTGTAGAAGGAAAACTAACTGATGGCTGATGGCTCTTTTCTCCAATCTCCTGGATGTCTTGGGATACGATGCCTTTGTCCAGCTGGAAACAACTTCACTGAAGTGGGGGAGTCCTCTACAGCCTACAAATGAAGAGTGATCCTGGGAGAGCTGGGACACATGCTGGTGACCTCAACAACTGCAAGACAACATTGTCCCTGATTCTCAGCCACTTCTGCCATTGATCTCAAGATACAGTAGTCTGAACCAGAGTGTGATCCACACCCCACCAACGAAATGAGAAGAAGGTGCAAAAGGCGCACCTCCAGGATTGGAACAGCAGCCCCATGCACCAGGTGTAGAAAGTGTGCCTACAAAAACCACTCTACTGTGGTTAGCACATCATGCTGCTAATGAGCATACACACAGAAGCACACACTGGAATATAAATTTTGATCATTTTAGTGGTCATTTCAATGGTTATTTGGTCATTAAATTGCCTTTCTGGCCACTAACATACCATGTGTGATTTTCTTTTTAGGTATTCATCTCCCCCGCAAAAAATAAAATAAAGTAAAGATAAATCATTGTTACTGGTACTGGTACTGATTATAATCATGGCCTATAGGGCCTGGCACGGTGTAGCTCCAACTTACATCAGTTATCTTCTTCTTCCTTATTGCCCCAGCAGGTCCCTGAGGTCTTGTGATCAGGGCTTGCTGGTTGTCCAGCATACAAGTTTAAAAACAAAAGGTGACCGAGCGTTTGTATCAGTGGCTCCCAGACACTGGAACTCGCTCCCTTTGAGTTTGAGATCTGTGGACTCAGTCATTTCTTTTAAAAAGCAGTTAAAAATGTATCTGTTTATACTTGCTTTTGGTTGATTTTGTTTGAGGTTGTATGTCCATTTCTGCTTCTGTGAAGCACTTTGTGATTTTTATCTTGAAAGGTGCTATAAATTAAATTTTACTTTCCTATACTTTACAACATTACAGGTCAGTTGCAAAAACAATAAAGCGCTGCCAATCAGTAATCTACGTGAATGACGTCATTTCCTTGTTACCCGGAAGCTGAAGCCCTCAGCTACAAATGCTACAGCTAAGCTACCAGTATTACATCCAGTCGTGAATGCACAGATTGCTGAGTGTTTTCAGCCTGGCTTCACAAATGATAAAATCCCTGTGTTATTAGCTGAATCACATGGTGTTACTATCAGCAAACGTACTCGCGAAAGCACCAATTTGTTGGGATCCGTTTTTGAGTGCGCGTTCCTCTGCGCCATATGCTTCCGGGTAACAAGGAAGCGACCTCATTCACGTAGATTTTTGATTGGCAGAGCTAACTCGAAATTTTGAGAAAAGTAACTTGAAATTTTGAGAAAAGTAACTTGAAATTTTGAGAAAAGTAACTCGAAATTTTGAGTTATATTTCTCAAAATTTTGAGTTATGGATACTATTTTTTTGGTTTTTATTTAGTGGCGGAAACGGGCTTCCATATATATATACGTATGTGTAGCCGTTATATGAGGGATTAACTATGTGACTTACTGAAAGTTTGTCTGCTTTAGTTTTTCTTCTTTGTCAGTCGATCAATCAATCAATTCGACACGTGCAGGTTGCCCTGCAGTGAAATGGGACACCCCCCCATCACATAGGGATACAGGTTGGAGATCGGTAGCGTTACAGAAAAAACACTGAAATATACACTACAATGGGAGGGTATAAGAGGAAAAGCAGAGACCTCTACTCATGCTGGGCTCCTGGGGGGACAGCATGAGAACAGGAAAAAAAATCCTCTGCACAGAAAAGCACATAAATGTCCACAGCACAACATTATGGAACACGTGACAAGCCACAGGGTTGGGTAGGGGGTGAGGAGTAATCCGAAGCAAACACAGCAGCCATCCTGCCCAGCGCTACCATTCCAGCGCGGGCTCACCGCTGGCTGTGTTCCCCAGGAGGGAACAAGCATTGAAGGCGTTTGGAAAGGGAGGGGGGATGAGTGTGTGCTTATCAGTGTATATGTATGTGTGTGCGTGTCCACAGTTCAGCTAAGATAGTGTCCTTCACCCTGCTAGACCAAGTAAACAGTCTACCAGACAACCCAGGTGGCCTTGCATGGAATGGGAAGAACAGTCTAAACACAGTCCATTATCAGAGTGTTGTTGTTCAGCTCCAGCCTTGAGTTTAGAAATAGACTGTGAGAGAGTGTTCCAGGGAAAAGTAAAAACACCAGACAAGAAAAGGACATAAGAAGCTAAGCAGGGAAGATAAGGGAGAGGAGAGGAGAAAAAGTGCGACCGCCTTCGCCGAGAGCCAAACGAGTTTTGTGTATGTGTTGGGTGTGTATGTGCATTACCTTTTATGTTTTATTGTCTAACACTAAATAAAAAGATTAGGAAAAAAAGGTTTTGAATTTTTTTTTTTTCTTACATTTCAGGTCAGATTTTTAATAAGCTGCAGGAACCCTGTTCAGTGTGAGTGGAGAACAGCCAAGTCTCCTCCTCTGATAAACCTCCATCTGTGCCACTGAAAACAGTTCATCTGACTGTGACTGTAAACATGTTTCCATTTGTCACTTCAGTCTTTACTCTGAAAAACAGGAAGCGAAATCACAGCTCAAACTATTTCTTTGTTTAACATTTTAAATGTTTATTTAACATTTTCAAGACTTCACGTTGTTCACAAACAACATGAACAAAATAACATCTGCAGATCTCATGGATCAAAATACATTCAATAAAAACTTGATAAGGTAAGATTATTTATATAGCACAATTCAACAACAAGGTGATTCAAAGTGCTTTACAGAGACATTAAAAAAATAAAATAAAATGAAAAGCATGATTTAAAATGGATTTAAAAAAAACAGTAGATAAAATCAGAACAATAGATAAAATCAGTAGTTAAAATGTAAGTTTTGAAATTTAAGCTTAAAAGTGTGGATTTGGTGTTTTATTCAAATGCAGCTGAGAACAGGTGAATCTTCAACCTGGATTTAAATAAACTCAGTGTTTCAGCTGATGTGAGGCTTTCTGGGAGTTTGTTCCAGATATATGGAGCATAAAAGCTGAATGCAGCTTCTCCGTATCTGGTTCTGACTCTGGGAACTGATAAAAGACCGGATCCAGATGACCTGAGGGATCTGGAAGGTTCATACTGGGTCAGGAGGTCACTGATAACATGAAAACAGATTTTTTCATCCAACTGCTGAAGCAAAGCAAACCACTCAACATGAACACTGAAGTAGAACAGTTTAGAAAGCTTAAAATGGAACTAGGGAACCATTTTCATTCATAGTTGCCTCATCAGATCTTTACAGGAGATTCCATCTGAACTCTGTGGAGCCTGATCTCAGGAGTTTTGAGTCTGACCCTGAAAGCAGAAGAGGATCTTTCTGTCTCTGCAGATTCACTGTGATGGGAGTGATTTCAGCCCTGAGTGATCACGCTGATGTTTGCACAGAGCAGATAATTTAGTGAATGTTTTGGGACATTGATAACAGTGAAACTGTTTTTTAGTAACGTGGGATCGTTTGTGTGTGGTGTATGAACTGAGATTCCTGAAGCTCTTGTCACACTGGTCACAGCTGTAGTTTCCTTCCATGTGTGTACGTTCATGCTTGTTACAATGACATGAGCGTGAAAAGCTTTTGTCACAGTGTCTGCACTTGTATGGTTTCTCTCCTGTGTGGACTCGTTTGTGTTCTTTAAGGTTGACTGCAGTGATGAAGGATGACCCACACTGATCACAGAGGTGCTCTTTAACCCCACTGTGAATGAGTTCATGGCGTTTTAATCTACTTGATGTGGTGAAACTTCCCCCACATTCTTTGCAGTGTTCCAGTTTGTCTCCAGTGTGTTTACGTTGATGTGTTTTTAGGTTTTTTCTATGGCTGAAAGTTTTTCCACAAAGGTCACAGAGGAAGTTTTTCCCACCACCACAGTGATGACAGGGTTGAGAACTGGATCCATCTGTGTCGCTCTGCTTCTAAACAAAGACACAAAGACAGTGTAAGTCAGTCCTTCAACACTTTTATCCTGAACGTCGCCTGAAATAAAGAGCATCTCTGCAGACGTCCAATTACATTTGACTGTTTCAGTTAACACACTCAGTTTAGTGGGCTGTAAAAACTACAATACTACCACCATAATACTACATTAATACTGTCCATCCATTCACTTCCGCTTATCCTTTTCAGGGTCGCAGGGGGCGCTGGAGCCTATCCCAGCTGTCATAGGGCGAGAGGCGGGGTACACCCTGGACAGGTCGCCAGTCTGTCACAGGGCCAACACACAGAGACAGACAACCATTCGCACTCACTTTCACTCGCACATTCACACCTAGTGGCAATTTGGATTATCCAATTAACCTATCCCCACAAGTTGCATGTCTTTGGACGGTGGGAGGAAGCTGGAGTACCCGGAGGGAACCCACGCAAACACGGGGAGAACATGCAAACTCCACACAGAAAGACCCCGGCCTGATGGTGGAATTGAACTCAGGACCTTCTTGCTGTGCGGCAACAGTGCTAACCACCGTGCTGCATTAATACTGATACTACTAATATGTTACAATAACATCTGACTTGCACTAAAGTACTACTATCCTAATATCTGCAGGGTACCAACACAGTGCAAAACTACTAATGTAACACTGCAATAATACTAATTTAATACTGCATTAATAACACTTTAACTGTGTAGTTATAACACTCAGCTGACTGGGACACAAGAAAAACACTACTACCCCCATGACACTGCAATTATAACATTAAATGAGTATTTTAACACTACTACTATACTACAATACTATTACGTAACAACACAACTTTGTTAACCATAATAGAAGATTACTGAATGTTTGGTTTTGTACTTATTTTCATTTGTGTTTTATTTTATTCCATGTACTCCTAACAGAGGAATCAGGCTCTGTAAACAAAAGGCCATTTATGTGGAAATAATAACAATATCATTATATACCAGGAAACTGCCTGAACATTAAATAACACCATCATATTAATTTTCAGCACTTTTAGTTTTTTATGATCCTGTAAACAAAAATCACAACTGAAATGAAAATCTGAATAATGACTCAGAGCTGCTTTTCCATGCAGTAGAATTGCTAACATGCTAACACAGTTTAATGAGCAGAGTTGTTCCAAACAGTCAGGCTAAAATGACAAAATACAAATATAAATACATACCTCACAGTAACTGCACTTGTAGAGTCTCTTTCTGGTGTGGATCTGTTGGTGTTCTCTCAGGTAACGTGGAGCTTTAAAAGTCTTCTCACACAGGTCGCATTTGTAAGGTCTCCCCTCAGTGTGGGTAAACATGTGGCGTTGTAACAATGTGTTGTTTGTAAACTGTTTGCCACACTGATCACAGCTGTACATTTTAACTCCAGTGTGGATGAGTTGGTGTCTTTTTAGAGCACTCTTCCAGGAAAAAGACTTTCCACACAAGTCACAGCTGAACGGTCTCTCTCCAGTGTGGATGACCTGATGACGTTTTAGTTTAGCCTTCCCAGTAAAACCCATCCCACACTCGTCACAGGTGTGTGTTTTCTCTCTCTTTCTTGGTTGAGGTTTGTCGGCCTCCTGAGAGCGCTGACTTCTCGCTCCATGTTGGTCCTGCAGTGACAGAGATACAAACAGAGGCAGTGAGTGAAATGCAGTCGTGGAACAAACTCAACCTTCAAACTCCCTCCATTAACACTAGTTTTAAACCTGAAGGTGGAGTGTGGCACCAAACACCTTAAAGGTCTCTTATCACCACCTACTGGTAGTTCTAACACATTACATCCAACCTGGTGTTAAAAATAATTCATGACTGTTCAAACAGTAAAACCATTTCTTCCTTATTTTCTTTACTTTTACTCCCCACAGAAAAAAAGGACTTTCTACTCATTGTATTTACAAAACAGATTTTTTACTTTTGGTTTGAGAAATTTGAGGGGAGTCATTTCATCACTAAGGGCATCAAACATCAAACTGATCTGAGCCTGAAAAGAAACACATGAAAGACAATCCTGATCGTGTACTAATCACCAGGGTATGAAACATAAAAAGAGATGAAAGAGGCAAAACTGTGAGTCATAGTCAGGAGTTAAAGTGAGACGTTGTTCTTCTTTCTTTTTTGCACAGCACCTGAACAAACAGGTAATTTCAAATGCAGCGTTTCTATCAACAAACATCAGCAAACACACAAACTGTTTGTGTGCAGTTTGTCTCACAGTGTGTTGCTGGCTAAAGGTCCAGCTGCTGTACATCACAGGGAGAGAAAAGAAAGAGAGCTAACTTCACTCAGAGATGGAGAAAGATAAGACACACAGGACAGGAGAGGAAGAAGAGAGGTTAGATTTAAAGGGAAGGACTGCTCAGTGGGATTTGATCAACTGGAGATTAAAGCTTACATGTAAGTCCTCATGTGTTGAAATCAGATATTGGGTCTGTACATGTGACATTATGCTTTTTCAGATAGTGAAAGATGCTGCAAAACAATCTGAGGCAGATTAACTGTGTTATTTAAAGACTGCATGAAGATCCTCTGCAGGTTAGTGCAGGATAAACAGGTTCGTTTGCTGAACTGTGATGGATTTAAAGTAAAGAACAGTGTGTGACTGGTGCACAGTGACTGTGGTGCTCATGTCACAGTTAGATTACATCAAGTGCAGCAGAGATTAATTTAAACTGAAGCTCATGATGCTGACATCCATTCACTGAGTTCCACCTTCATACCAACAGTATAGTGTCTAATATAAAGACAGTGTACTGTCAGTGTAGAGGATGGAAATCAGCCAGGACAGCTCATGAAACATCTGCTGACATCTGGTTGAATTCAGTTGTGTACATCCACAGAGAGCAGCAGGTCAGCTGATCACAGCCTGTACTTTAAGAAAATCTACTGGAGCTCTCAACAGAAATTATTGTGAGCTGTGATTCTTTTCCCCACGCTGAGCCACTACAGCTGATTTTAGGGTTCCCACCTGCTCAATCCCACTTTAACCTCTTCCCTGCTCATGTTCCTGTTTAGAGGCAAAGTCACCCTCTACAATGTAGGCAACAGAAAATACACATGTTTTATTTTCCTTCATTTTCCTTCATTCGGGCTGCTGTTGTGATGCTTTGAATGTGTATTTTTGGGGTGAAGAACAAAATGTTATGTCCATTTGATTAATAAATAATTTCGATGAATGAGCCTTACACATGTGCTGTGGTGTAGTCTTTCTTTGCTTGTGACTTAATAATGTTTGTAAACATAATAGTCTAAAAAACAACATAATATATAATAATTTACAACACAGTCATATAACAGGTTGGGAGGATGAGAGTTTTAGACGTGACTGATTATTTGGTGAAACTGTGATATTTTCCTCACCTCCTGTGTTGAGCTCATTGTTTCCTCTGTAGTGACTCAGCTGAGTCCAGATGGCTGAAAATGTTCCTCTGCTGCTCCGTCAGACTCTTCTCCTCCTGCTGATCAGCTGGGACACAAAACAGATCTTTGTTAGGCTCCACACTGCACTGAAGAGTCAAAGTGTCTCATATGTTCATCTGACAACACAAAGTACAAATTTCACTCTGATTGCTTGTAGAAATCTTGTGAGACGTGTTGTGCTGCAAAGTGAGGAAACTCTCTCACTCACTTATACTTCAGGAGGAACTTTGTGACATTGGCTCTAATATTCTAAGCAGCCCTTTACTATGACAGGGCCAGAAAGTCCTATTTGAAGGTTTGGGAGAAGGACCATGTTAAAGGTGGATTGGGGTTTATACACTTTGTTATGATACAGGTAAGGCTGTAAGAGCCTGAGAAGGTGTCCTGAATGAACCTCTAAAACCAGTTTTCAGCTAACGACTCTGCTTCAGTCTGGAAAACAGCAACTACAAGTTTAAAGACTCCGTCAACAATTAAGTAGTTTCTGGGCTGCCTTTCCTGATAACAGCCATCCCTCAAGATTTTCTCCATTTAAAGCAATGCATTATGAGGGATTGTAACATCGAGTCCCTTTACTGGATCAATGCAGTCTCAGCTGACTAGTGATGGCAAATTCGATTCTTTTTACTGATTTGAGGTTGAATGAGTCACTCACCAAAGTGAATCGGGGTTTTTTGAGTCATTTGAATCACTGAGTCAGTCGACCAGAGAGTGCAAAAAAATGTACATTTTCACTCAACCTTAATTTGTTTCTCTTTTCATGTAAATCCTACTGCTAAAATGAGTGACTGAAAATGAAAAACAACTATTTTTATAGAGCCAAAAAAAGAAAAGATTTCTAAAGGGAACATTCATTTTATTTATTGTTATTTTATTATTATTATTTTCCTAAAATGTGTCAAATATATATTTTCTCATCTAAATGTCCACTGAGATGTGTGCCAGGGGGCGGTAATGCTCCTTAACATTGGCTGCCAACCAGCCAATGTCACGACCACAACAACCGTGAAAATAGTTGGATTTACATTGCTGCTCAATCACAGCTGCCTGATTAATGGTTTTCATTAGCAATTTAGCAAAGTTGATGGTGGTGGTGTGTCTGTGTGAGTGAAAGACAGAGAGGGAGCGAGCGACAGATTTTCTGTTATAACCTTCATTTTATGGAGGCACGGTGTGAGCACTCAGGTCGCATCAGAGCATCGGGTGAGACCCTGCATCGTGACCTACCAACTTCTAACCCCTGCGAGTCAATCGTGCAGTTTGAAAATCGCACAGTGTATGTCCAGCTTTAGGTGTACTGTCGTCCGAGACTTGCACCGCAGTGTCGGCGTTTGTTTCCCTGTTGGCCATGCTTCTTGTTGTGGTCATCTGTTGTCTTCCGGTATTTCACCAAATCACCAGGAGCTGCACATTAACCACCACAATATATTTTATTCTCTGTGCTTTCAAATATGAACACTGTTTACTTTCATCTCTGTTTCATTAGTTTTTGTTAACATCTTCCTGTGCATCACTTTACAGCAGCCAGACTCATTAAAATGAGACTTTGTAGGAGTTCACTTCCTCTCATGTGTTCATCCACAGCAGCTGGACAATAAAGTTTATTAGCTGTGTCCCAATTCACGCTTGAAGTACGCATTTTAAGTGCGGTTACGTCACCGCCACGCGACGACAGCTGTCCCAATTCGAAGTGTGCTTCAAATGCATACTCCATATGCGCCGTCGATTTCCCCAAATATCAAGCGTGGTCCGGAGCACGCTTCGTGGTCCCATATATCCCACAATTCATAGCGCGGTGGTGAGTGTGGATAATTTTGCCGCAAAATATGGCAGAAGGGAGCGGCCGAAGAGGTTTCTTTTTTATTTCCAAACTTTATTGAAATTATAAAGTGAACAGTCAGTCATTCCAGTTCAATTTGTACAGTAGACATACAAGGCAAATAAGCGTAACAATATACAGTACAATGAAATAGGAAGGATGAATAAATAAAGGACAAAAAAAGAAAAAAAAAGGGGGGGGGGGGGGATATGTGACAGACTTCATAACAACTTTGTACTTGAAAGTTGTGACAGCTCATTCGCTAAACATTTCTAAAAGAATTTCAATCAATGAGAAACCTTTTTTATTGGGAGTTAATTTAAGAGAGTTTAAGTAATATTCAATTTCAATCAAAAACAAATTAAATGATGGGGTTGAGTTTTGAAACTTACATTTATGTATGTGGAATTTCCCTAATAAGATGGAGCGGCCGAAGAGTGAACTGTCAAAAGTACTGAATATGACGTCACTTATTTATGTGCAAATGTTTAATAATTGAAGTCAGTCATATATCCACAAACACAACAAGCTGAAAGTCAGTGATATATATATATATATATATATATATATATATATATAAATCTGACAATACTATAATATTGGCCATATTATATTTACATTACCCAATGAAGCCCAACAATCATGTTTTACAGTCCCGTGGTCTCAGCCTCAGATACTCAACTAATCAAAGTGATGTCATGACAAAAGTGAATGACTAACAAAACATTTTTTTCCTTCATTTCTGTCAAAAAAAAGCTGTATGTAACGTGTCTCGCGGTTAGTATCATGGTTGCTAGGCAACCTGAACAGCGCGACGAAGCGTATACCGTCCCATTTCACAAGCCTCTCACTTCCGCACTTCTCGTACTTATAGTACGCACCGTACGTAGTGCGCGTACTTCAAGCGTGCAGACCCTGAATTGGGACACAGCCATTGTGACAAATACAGGCCATTTCACTTCCTCTCATGTGTTCATCCACAGCAGCTGGACAATAAAGTTTATTGTGACCCTGATACTGCAGCAGATCGCTCTCATCCATTTCCTGTTATCACTTCAAATAGAAACGAGGCTGTAGAGGTTTGGTGCAGGCAGAAAAACAGCTGCAGGGACAATGAAAAGACTTTTCTGCTCCAACTTCTCCCAGCATGCTGAGCTAATGATTAGTTGGTGTTTTTCTCCAAACACTCTCTCACTCTTCTCTCAACGTGTTCACAATAAACTGTGAACAGACACCGAGGAGAGCAGCAGAAGACCTCATTCAGGAGCTAAACTCAACATGAACTGAACTCACAGTAAAGTTAGCTCGGTGCTTACCTTTAGATGAGCCCACAAACCGAGAGAAACTCCGCGATGAAGCTGCAACTCTTTCCAAACACAGGAAACAGATCAGGGAGCAGAGACCCACGTGGTTCACGCTGATCTCAGCTACGATCCAGGAGACAAGGGTGGGCAGATCGATGCAGATATCGATCCAAACGGTGGTACTACTTTATTCTCTTTGAATGGAAAAGCAGCTCTCTGTGCAAACACCTCCTCTCATGGAACATTCTTACTTTGTTTCGCCCCCTTCTTCTTCGTCTTCCTACAAATTGTATTTGTCGTTGTCAAACAACAAAATGGTGCATTACCGCCACCAACTGGTGTGGAGTGTGAACTGTAACGTCGACCAGCAACAATTTACTTTACTTTTAAAAACTGGAATAAGGCCTGATCACTTTCTCTTCTTGAGTCCTTTTGCAGTAAATCAATAAGATTCAGTTTCATTTTTATGTTACTGAGGTTTT
The DNA here is from genome assembly GCF_900408965.1 of Simochromis diagramma. Taxonomy (NCBI): domain Eukaryota; kingdom Metazoa; phylum Chordata; class Actinopteri; order Cichliformes; family Cichlidae; genus Simochromis; species Simochromis diagramma. The sequence continues at coordinate 85,463 of NW_024387233.1, read as the reverse complement.
GGATCAGTTACCTTCTCACAGAGTAATATAACATGTTCTACAGTTTTCTTTTCTCTTTTTTGAATGATTTGAATGGAGGTTATAATCCACCATCACTGAACTGAAATGGTAATTTTTTCTTAATGGTTATTGTCATGGTCCTGGGTCCTTAGACCCAGAGTTTTGTGTTTAATATTGGTATCATCTTGTGTTTTGGGTTAATTCTTGTTTTCTTGTTTTTGTGTTTGGTGTTTTCTATACCTACCCATGTCCTCCCCCAGTTTGTGTTGTTTTTGAATTTTTCTGTTTTACTTTGAAGGTCTCAGTCTAGGTTTGTGTTCTTTTCCAGATTACCTTGTGTATTTATAGTGTGTCTATCTCTGCTTGTCGTTGGTTCGTCTGTGTATCGCTGTGTCTCTAACCCCAACATTCTCCGTGCGGTTTTCCCGTGTTCGTATGATTTCAGGTTTATTTACTACTTTTCCCCAGTTTAGCTTATGTTTCAGTTTTCCCCTCCTGCACTAAAACTCACTCGCATCTCTGCGTTGATCTGCATCTTGGGTCTTTCCTTACAACACCACACGACTGCTGCCACAGCCGTGACAATTATATTCATTTCACTTCAATTTTGATTTTATTTTTTATTAATGCATGTATGCATTTCCTTTTATATATAGCACTTATTTACAATGGGAGTTTCCAAGGTGTGTTATTGCAAGGTAAAGGTCATTTTAAACTTTGTAAAAATATTCTACTAATATCTTATATTTTAACAGGAGTGACTGGTTTTAAAAAGGGGATTTTTTTACGTCTGTGTAATATTTCTTTAGTCTCTGTTACTCTGTTGTTTCTCTCCATACTCAACCTTGTTTTGGTTTTTCCCCTATAACACACAGTTATGCATCACATATTATAAATCTGACTTTGATAAATATTTAGATATTCACACATTTCAGGGTCCAAGTGTGGGTTGACTGAAGTGTTTGCTTTTATCCCCACAACATCCTAAACTTTTACTGTTATGTATGAGCAGAAACGAAAAACCAAAAACAACATGATATATGCAGTACTGTCTTCAGCCTCTAGGCGGCATTGTTGTTCAGGAAGTACATTCTCCTCTGAATAGCTGCTTTGTCTAACCAAAGACTGTAAACAGAAGACAAAAGTTTATGAACTGTAAAACAGAACAGATACACTGAAGCCACAGTGATATTAAACATACAGCACTGACAGTGATGACAGACAACACAGGGCTCTAGAGTGCGAACAATTTGGTCACAAATGCGACCAAATTTTTCAGTGGTGTGACTGTTCGGGTAACAAAAATAAAATAAAAATCTCTGCAACTCTCTGTGTGGTCAACAACAGACACACATTATGCTCCTATTGTGGACTAAACCAATCAGAGATAGTCAGGGGAGGGAACTCTCTGATTGGCCGTGGTCCAGTTGAAAGTGCAGTTGGAAGAGAGAGGTGAGCGATATCGATTCATTTAATCCTGAATCGACTTTTAAATATAACTGTGTTTTGCCAGAAACACCAGATTCTCAGATTAAAGCTCACAAAACCATTTCAACAACCACCAACCAGCAAATGAGAGCAAGTACACGGATTCCACACAAAGACGTAAACACAGAGCGGACCGACGCATCAGAATCAGCTTTGTCTTTCTCCGCTTTCTCACCCGACGGCCTGTAGACGGACACGCTGTCAGAGCTCTGTGTTTATGTCTTTTTGTGCTGATTCTGAGCTGCAGGTTTTGTCTCTCTCCAACCAAAATTCACAGAGCCAGCAGCAAAAGAAGCAGCAAACTGCACTTCACATTTGATCAATGTCGTCATGAATTCCCTCTGAGCTTTGCTGTTTTGCTTCCACCACGATAAAAATCACACTTCATGCACAGCTCTCTCTCTCTCTCTCTCTGTACTTCAAGAACAGTTTCCCGTCTCAAATCTGTTTTCTGCATTTTTCATTCGCTTATTACCCACCAGTCTACCGTTGTTTACAGCGCTGTCTTTTTCTTTTCTTTCTTTTTTTTCACTTAAATGACCTCGGACAAGAAAGCCTAATTTTTCTGCTGTTGTTCAATACTGAAGTAATTTAAACTTTATATGCAGAACATTGTGGAATATTTTTAAGGTTATCTGCTATAAAAAGCCAGGCCAGAAAAATCTCCTTCATGTTTTTCTGTGTTTTATTCTCAGTTACTTTGACACAAAGGCATCTGCTGTGATGTTCCCAATTCTGATGAAGTCTCACATGTATCAGTACTGATAAATGATCAGAATTATAATATTTCTGACTGTCTGAGGCTAAATTGAATCGAATCCGGACTTTTAGAACCGGAATCGAATGGATTATAGAAATCAGTGATGATACCCAGCCCTAGTGAGCAGCCTAGGCACGACAGAAGTGGATGTAGCTGTAATAGGAAAAGAACTATTGATAACTTTTCTGTTAAGTTAAGGTCTGATCCATCTGAAATTCATTGCCAGTGCTCTGACACGGTGTCAGCAATCTTTGAATAATGCTGAAAAAGCACAGTGTATCCAGAAAAACACATTATATGCTGCAATAAATGCACTGCCCAAGTGTCCCCTCTCCCCACTGCCTTTCAGCAGCGTGCAACAGCAAACAGGTCGTCAGAGGAGCCGAGATGATGATTAAGTTTAACATTTTCTACAATATTGACAAAGCACTTTAAGCACAAGATTGTTAGTCAATAATTTAGAAATGAATATTGTCTGTATGGACTGCAATCTCCCCCCCAAAAGAAAAAAAAAGTGCACATGTAAAACTGCGGTGTTAAGCGATGCGGTTGAAAAGTTTAAGTGCGCCTTTTGTGCCGGTGCACCCATGGCAAACAGTTAGTCTAGAGCCCTGCAACATTACAGGTCAGTTTAGGTCAGTTCCAAAAACAATAATAAAACAATAACGCTATCAGGATAACTGGTGACTTTAAGGACATAAATCCAGTATGCCTCTGATGACTGGACATGAGCAGTGTTACGATTTATAAACTGATGAAAGATTTTATTACTAAAAAATTAAGGAGTGTTTTTAAAATAAAATCTTTGTGGAAAATGAAGGTGTGGCAACAAAAATAAATATATTTGAGCAATAACTCAAGTTGTTCAAATTTGGAAGGAAGCATGATCTCTGGGTGAAGACTATAGTAACAGGAGGATGAGAAACAATGATGGTTTAATGAGCACTGAATAACAGAGAATTCATGTCTTCCATACAGTTACTGGATGTAGTGTTTGTACATCACGTTTTAAAAAATGCAAAGATAATGACTTTAAATGATCATATTAAATGGTTAATCAGTGACTTTTAAATTATAAGTTTTATTTTCATATTTAATTGATGGGATTTGTTTTCATGTTGCAACAATCAGGAACAGCTGACAGTGAAATCTCCTTTTGAGCGGGCAGTTTGTTTAAAACCAGAGTTTATTTCAAAAATATCATTAAATGGTGGACATTTTACAGTCTGCACACCCACCTGTAGCTCCAACCCCTCACAAAGTAAAGTGGCTTCACATAGTGGTGAAACCACATACTACAATAACACCACATCTACAGTAAAAACCTGTTAACAATGCTCAAGGGTCACTTGAGCATCCCTCAAAATTTATACCCATCCTTTGCCCTTGGGACCCAAACGGGCCCCATTTTTCACTAGGGTCACACGAGGGTTAACCTGATTGTGAAATGGTTCATACTCTGATCACATCTTTATGGTTTAAGTCCAGCGTGAATAATTTATGTCTCATTACAGCTGACAATGATGTATATGAAGAATCTGAAAGGTAATAAACTGTCAATTAGTGCAATAAAAAGTATACAGTGATAAAAATGAATATAAAAGAAAATGCTCAAGTAAAGTATTAAGAAATGTACAAACATATTCAACCAACCTGATTAAACTTAGTACTTCTTTACTTTCCACTACCTTCCACTATGGCAGTCAGCACAGCTCAGTGTTTGCAGTTATAGAACCAGTTTTACTTACAGTGTGTGTGCGCTCTGCTGTTGTGAAACAACAACATTTGAACGCATGAATGCTGAGTCAGGCTGATCCTCGAAAGGATCCAGACACACAACTACAGGATACAACCACAATACTTATTCACAACATCTTAAATGTATAAGCTCAAATATGATGACTGACACATAATGAACCCCAGAAGCAGGTACTATTTAAAGTACAAAACCTGAGAAACAGAGGAAAGGCTGCTGTACACGGAGGCACAGCAGGTGAGCTCGATGAATAGAGTCATGTTTATGTAACTGCTGGATCATATATTCAGTCAGGAGCTCCCGAAAGTCAAGTGAAAATCTTTACATTTTTCCAGTTCAATTCAATTCAATTCAATTTTATTTATATAGCGCCAAATCACAACAAAAGTCGCCTCAAGGCGCTTCATAGATACAGAGAAAAACCCAACAATCATATGACCCCCTATGAGCAAGCACTTTGGCGACAGTGGGAAGGAAAAACTCCCTTTTAACAGGAAGAAACCTCCGGCAGGAGCGGCCATCTGCTGCGACCGGTTGGGGTGAGAGAAGGAAGACAGGATAAAGACATGCTGTGGAAGAGAGACAGAGATTAATAACAGATATGATTCAATGCAGAGAGGTCTATTAATACATAGTGAGTGAGAAAGGTGACTGGAAAGGAAAACCTCAATGCATCATGGGAATCCCCCGGCAGCCTACGTCTATTGCAGCATAACTAAGGGAGGATTCAGGGTCACCTGGTCCAGCCCTAACTATATGCTTTAGCAAAAAGGAAAGTTTTAAGCCTAATCTTAAAAGTAGAGATAGTGTCTGTCTCCCGAATCCAAACTGGAAGCTGGTTCCACAGAAGAGGGGCCTGAAAACTGAAGGCTCTCCCTCCCATTCTACTTTTAAATACTCTAGGAACAACAAGTAGGCCTGCAGTGCGAGAGCGAAGTGCTCTAATAGGGTGATATGGTACTACAAGGTCATTAAGATAAGATGGGGCCTGATTATTTAAGACCTTGTATGTGAGGAGCAGGATTTTGAATTCAATTCTGGATTTAACAGGAAGCCAATGAAGGGAAGCCGAAACAGGAGAAATATGCTCTCTCTTTCTAGTCCCTGTCAGCACTCTTGCTGCAGCATTTTGGATTAGCTGAAGGCTTTTCAGTGAGTTTTTGGACATCCTGATAATAATGAATTGCAGTAGTCCAGCCTGGAAGTAATGAATGCATGAACTATCCTAATGAGGAGCAGCTTCCTGTGCTGCTCCTCTTAAGGACGCATCTTATGACATCTCAGTTTAATGTGAGAACTCATTATCGCAATTTATTCATTAAATGTTTACAATTCACCTAGACTTCACCAATTATTGTACTGAGCCTTGCAATTGGATTTTTTTCATCAGCGTCAGCTTATAGATAAGGTAGAAAAAGCTCCTCCTCCTGCCCCTCCCTTATCTCTGGTAGGTTCCTAGCAGGTGTTTGTTTTTCCAGCTAAGCAAACAAAGAAAGAGGCGACCTTGTTTCAGTCACTCTACTCTCTCTTCCAGGATCTCCTGGAGGAGATTCTGTTCCTCTTTGTGAGATTAAAACTCTGGATTCATTAACAAACTTTCCAAGGACCTTGTTAATAAAGTCTGTGGATTTATCCCTGCCTGAAGATTGTGTAAATAGTTTCCACTTCATGACTCCTGCATCTGAGTCCATCCTGCCTCACTGGATATAAAAATACAACTTGTTTCAGTATCAGTTCTTCTTTAAGTGACTGTTTATGCGGATGTGTGACTTGCAGCCGGAGCATGACCCGTAACAACTGTGCCGTGTTTTTGAGGGTCTTTTCTTGTCTGTGGATGATCATTCCTGGCAGAGCAGGTGAGTTTGTTCCTGTCTTGTTTTTCATTTAAATAATGATTAAGACAATAATGTACAGTAAATGTTGCAGCACAGAGGAAAATGTGTCAAGATACAAACTTTACATTTTAAAGCTTCACAATAAGGATGATAATACATCAGTGACCAACAATGTCCAGTGACTTTTATCACTGTGCTGTAAATATGATCACTAACATCTAACAGCTGTTACTCATGTTGAATTTGAATGAGGAAGTAAAAGGCCTGTGGATGCAGCAGGAGGGGGAGGGGAACTATTGAAAAGATGCTTCCTGTCAGTAGGTTAGGTTCAGAGTCTGTTATTCCAGTGACTTGCTCAGAGGTTAAATGAGCTTTCTGTCTGAATTTTCCAAACTCCAGGATGGACAAATTTCGTTTTCAGTAAATCTGCTTTCTGGAGCAGAGCTCTGGCCACTCTTGGACTTACTGAGACTGTGGGGTTAGTGAGAGAGGTGTGGGTGCAGGGCTTTTCTGATTTTGCATATAATTTGCATACCAGTTCATGTGGAGAAAGAGAAGTAGGCAAAGCAGGTAATTTTAAAACTGAAAGTTCAGAGCTGAACTTTTACTTTCATCACATTTTTATCTGTCCGGCCGGGGTATTCCCATGATTAGGGATGGGTATCGTTTAGGTTTTATCCGATACCAGTACCAAACCGGTACTTTTGAAACGGTGCCGGTGCTTAAACGGTGCTCGAACCGGTGGTTAAAGAATGGAGAACACACACTTTGTCAAAAAACCTCTTATGTTTAGCTGTTTTTTTGTAAAAAGATAACAATGTTAGCCTTTTCTGCAGCTATAGGGCATATATGGTATCACTTTTGGCTGGAAGCAGTGCTTAAACAATGGAAAAAAACCACAAACTTTATCCAAAAACCTCTCATGTTTAGCTGTTTCCCTCTTTTTCTTTGGTCATTTTAGCCTTTTTGGCCAGGGTGAAGGGAGTATCTGCTATCAAACAAAAAGACAGCTGCATGTAACTACGACGGTGTTTGCTAGTTCACCTTACATGCATTAATGTAATAACGTGGTTAGCCTACTCAATGTAAATTATACACGAACAACATTAAGCTACTCACTCAGAGAAGAATGGCTGCTGCTGCCATCATCATCCTCATCATTTCTGCTACACTGGCAGGGCTAGGGGCCAGGACTTTACTCTTCGGGTTTTTGGGGTATGTTGCAAACTCAGGGTCCGATAACAGGCACCACACCCGCAGTAGATGTGCACGGTGTGAGGTCTCGCAGCAAGCTATCAAATACGGTGAATTTCTCGGCTTTTTAAAAAGACACTGAGGTGTTACCTCATTTGCATAGTATCAGCTTAAAGCACTTGTTGCAGGCTGCTGAGTTTGCATCTTTTGCTGTGAAGTACAGCCAGACTTTTGACCCCTTTGCCTTGGGCATTTTTAATCTGTAGCTCTGCTCTAAAAGAACGTACGTACCTGGGCCCGCCTACTATCCTCGGAAAGGTAAAATGATTGGCTAGAATTCAAAGTGTATGACATCTCAGGGGAAAAGAAGCACCGAAATAAAGCACCGAAATGTGCGCTGCTTTTCGGTCTGGTTACTATGGTTTATGTCAGAACCGGTACCCATCCCTACCCATGATGCATTGAGTTTTTCCATACCAGTCACCTTTCTCACTCACTATGTGTTAATAGACCTCTCTGCATTGAGTCATATCTGTTTTAAATCTCTGTCTCTCTTCCACAGCATGTCTTTATCCTGTTTTCCTTCTCTCACCCTATCCGTTCACAGCAGATGGCCCCGCCCCTCCCTGAGCCTGGTTCTGCCGGAGGTTTCTTCCTGTTAAAAGGGAGTTTTTCCTTCCCACTGTCGCCAAAGTGCTTGCTCATATGGGGTCACATGATTGTTGGGTTTATCTATTATTGTACAATCTACTGTACAATATAAAGCGCCTTGAGGCGACTCCTGTTGTGATTTGGCGCTATATAAATAAAATTGAATTGGTATTAAGAGGTTGATGTGGACTTGTGTCCTCTTACCAGATGTTTCAGATCCTGAGGCGTCCTGTGTTTTTATGGAGAGATGTGTCTTACCGTGCAGTTTCCAGAGTGGTTCTGATGTTTTCATCCACTGGGTTCAGGGGACAGCAAAAATCCGTGTCCACTCCTTCTACCACAACAAAGACCAACTTGGAGATCAGGACCAGCGTTTCAGAAACAGGACTTCTCTGTTCAAGGATCAGATCTCAGTTGGAAATGCCTCACTCCAAGTGACAGGGGTTACAATCCAGGACCAGGGCAGATACAAGTGCCACATAAGCACCATCGAAGGAAACCAGGAGTCACTTGTTAACCTGAAAGTGAATGGTATGAAAAATATGCAGTATAACTTAAAACTATAGAGTCAAAAAGGTAGGCATACAGAAGTTTTTAGATCTAGTCAGGTATTACACAAAAGGCTCCCTCAGACCAATATATACTCAGGACTTTTTGGATATATAATAATGGGTGGATAGTGCAGTGGGGCCACATGATGGGTGTGCATTCCGTTGAAGCCTACCTCGGAATAAGAAGAGATATGTAACTGAAACAATACTAGTTATGTCCCCTAGATTAACAAGGTCCATGTCAGTTGACATGGACAGGACACACTGAGGAAAGCTCCTGGAACATAAGGGATGAGAATACAGGGCTGGAAACAACTCACTGATCCAGACCACACCACCAGGATCTACAGCAATGACATCAGTAACAGCTCCCAGAGGAGGCTGACGTTTAAATGTAATATGCAATAGAAGAAATAGCTGATCACGAACAACATGCGTTGGCTATACTGAAGCATTAGTTAACTGCAAAATGGAGTCTAATTACAGCTGTGCATCATTTTATTCTGTGCAGTGACAGAATTAAAGAATAGTTCTTTTTGTTTACAGTTCACCTTTTAAGTCTGGGAAGAGTAGATAGTGGGCCTAACTTTGGCCTTCTAATAACTAAAAACAACAACTGTTATTGAATGGTGCATACACCCTTGTCCTCAAACCCCAGTTATTGGCGAATCAAGTTTCTCTTTTGTTTTACAGCTCTGGTGCGTCAAATCATTATCCAGCAGGTAGGGAACAGACTCACCTGCAGCTCAGAGGGGATCTACCCTGAACCTCAGCTCACCTGGTCCACCAGGCCTCCATCCAGCATCACCCCCGAGAACACAAAAGTCCAACAGATTGAACAGCAGCTTTACAACATCAGCAGTTTCCTGATATTTCCACACACTGATACAGATCTGGTCTATATCTGCACAGTCAGCACACACAGGAACAACAGGAGGGCAACTTGGAGGCAGCTGAGTAAGTATTGAGTCCAAATCCACAAACTATTTACTTCTGAAATTTTCTTTCGAGAATGCAAAAAGAACAGATTATATTTCATTATGTGGAATAACCCGCCGCAAACCAGATGGGAGCAACTGTGAACCAAGATTAATGGGTTAGTTAACTGAGTTTAGCTCAAGGTCAGAGTTTACAGCACTATTAAGGTGGTTAGCCCGGCTGGACACACAACATGCTATGTTCACAAATTTAATTTAACATCAGCTGGAAGGTGAGTGTTTTCAAACATTGTGTTCATTTTTCCAACACATTCAGCATGTTATAAATTTTCTGCTGAAGGAAAACTTTTTATATACAGTGGTCCCTCATTTATCGCGGTAGTTGCATTTTTTACAATTACTATTGATGTTTTATGGCTGTAAAACCTCTCACTGCACAAGGACACGGACCTTCAGAATAAAACAGGAAACTGTCACAGTTCTGGGTCAGTTTGACCCAGTATTTTCAGTTGTCATGTTTTGGTGTGTTTTTGCATTTTGGATTCTTTTCTTATGGTGATGATGATGATGATGATGATTATGAATCTATGTTTCAGTTATTCTTGTTTAGGGAGTTGTTCGTAGGTTTTGTGTTCTCATGTTTTTTGCAGGTTTAGTTCTAGTTCCATGTGTCATTTTCTGTCTGTCTCTCAGTGTTGAGTCTGCGTCTTTGTGTGATGGTTTCTTGTTCCTGTTTTATTGTGAAGGTCTGCGTCTCATGTGAGTGTGTTCAGTTTTACCTCTTGTCTCGTCTCGTTGATTACTCCCAGCTGTGTCCCCCACCTGTGTGTAATCTCCCTGTGTTTCTCTGTGTGCATTTAAGTCGCGTCTTCTGTCTTTGTAGTTGCTGCTTCATCTGTGTGTTTCCCTGCTGTTTCTGTTCGCTCTCATTCATATTCAGGTTCGTGTTCTGTAGTCAGTTTGTTCCCAGTATAGTTTAGTCTTTGTTCCGTTCGCCTTTTGTCCATTTTAATTTTGTGTTTAATAAACCACCCTCACACCTTTACAAGTGCCTGCGTTTGGATCCTCCTTTATTTTCCACACGGCTCATCTCACTCGCCGTGACAGAAACTAACAGACACAGAGAACCAGACAAGACACTGAACTGAACAGACAGACTCACAAGCAGACACAATGACACCATAGACAGAGGGAACTCAGAGCAGTAGGAGCAGGCAGGCACAAAACAAAACCCTAACGAATGGCAAACGGAACCCAAAGACATAACAGAATAAACAAGAACACAGAATATTATAAAGAAACACAAAACACTGAGTCGTCAGACTCCGGACCATGACAGAACCATGTTATAGCAAGGCACCACTGTATGTAACATGCAGAACTAATGTTATGGAAGTCACACGGGAAAGTTAGGGTTTCTTTAGGATCTATTTAGTTTATAGGATAGTGTCAGATCTTAATTAACTGAAAAGCTAAATCTTTAAACTAATAAAGTTTAAAGTTTCAGAGTTTTAGTGTGCTACTGAGATCACAAAGGCTACAATAATCATCTGATGAAGAACTGCTACACTGATTGCGTCTTCAGTACTGCGCCTTGATGAGGAGAGATCAGAAACAGATCAGAAACAGCTGAGTGAAACACTTTGAGGACACCTGCTCGCAGAGGAATACAAACAATGGAGGTGTTTGACCCTCATGTCAGGCTCGCTCCTCCATTAGAAACTGTCAGCACTTTCTTTGGATATGTCATCAGAGCTTTGTGCACCTATATCCACACATTCCTGCTCCTAGTTTATTCCGTGTATTTATATTTCTCTTTCTCATGTGTTTTTTCTGTCTCTGCTCCTTGTCCTTATGCGCTTCATGTGCTTTTCTGAATTCCTGTTTTCTTTGACTCATCCCTCTGGACTTTATGTAAGTTTTCATCAACTTTGCTAAAGGTCTAAGGAGCTTGGAAAGAAAAGCACCTGAACCTCTTTAAGTTGCTTGAAGACATTTCATTTCTCATCTGAGAAGCTTCTTCAGTTCTAGGGTCAAACTGTGAATTGCCCTCTCTGTCCACTGTGAACGAGCATCTTTGAACAGAGGCGGTGACATAGATGTCCACTTCTTGATGCATGCTCAATCATCCAGGTAAGTAAAGCTCCAAAAGTTGATTCTGTTCATCTGGACGTAGCGTTTTGTGGGAGAAACATTTCGTCACTCATACGAGTGACTTCTTAAGTCTCAGCTGACTGTGGGTTTCCCCAATCTTATAAACAGTACATTTGCATATGTACTGGAAGGAGGTGGAACATTTAGAGGACTGGTCCAGGAAAAACAATCTCTGCTTAAATGAGAAGAAGACGAAGGAGATGATCGTGGACTTCAGGAGGGGAAGACGCACACACACAAACCCATGCACGTTGGAGGGTCTGCAGTCGAAGTAGTATCCAGCTACAAATTCCTGGGTATATACTTAGATAGCAACCTCACCCGGGAAAAAAAGGTGATCAGGAAGGCTCACCAGAGGCTCTACTTCCTGAGGAGGCTGAAGCGCGCAGGAATGGAGAACTCAGTCCTCATGTCCATTTACAGATGTGTGGTGGAGAGTATTCTGTGCTCTGGCATCAACGTGTGGCATGGACACTGCACTGTGGCAGAGAGGAAAGCTCTACAGAGGGTGGTGAACGCTACACAGAGAGTTGTCGGAGGCAGCCTCGACGTACACACATCCAAATGCAGGAAGAGGGCCACCTGTATGATTAAGTACCCCACTCACCCAGCAGACACACTCTTTGTCCCGCTCCCCTCAGGCAGGAGGCTGAGGAGCATCAAATGCAAAACTACCAGACTAAGAAACAGCTTCATTCCAGAAGCTGTGAGACTTCTGAATGCATAAATGGACAAGAACTGCTATTATAGCACCTTAATCACTACTGACACTTACTGACACCGTCACTTTATCAATGCTGGTCATCATGCCCATTTGCTGCTAAAGTATACACGCTATACCCATACTCCATACTAGTATTAAGGTTGTTGCACTCTAGTTATAGTAGTATTTATAGTAATATTTATTGTATTGTTTTGTTACTTGTCATTTCATTTTATTTATTACTTATTACTTTAGATTTAATAATGAAGAAACACAAATTTTTTTGCGTCTTTTCACTCCGGGACCGTGTGTCCATAATTTCGTTCCACCTCATATTAACATGTGATGCAAATGACAGTAAAGCTCCTTGAATCCCTGATTTCTTCCAGTTAATTTGCTTTGTTTTTGTCTTTGCTTGTGTTTTTCAGTTTCAGTTGAGGGTACCTACTCTGAAACAACAACAATTCCCTGCTCCAACTTAAACTCTTCACTAACCGATCTTGTCTGGAGATTCAACCACAGTCAAATAATCCTGAGTCGGACTGGGTCTGATACCAGCTACACAGTCTCAGAGGAGTGGAAGCAGCATGTAAAGGATGTGTCAGAGTCAGGCAGCCTCACACTGCAGGACTTATCCTCAGATCAGGAGGGAACATACACGTGTGAAATCGGTGACGCTGTGGAGACACACATTACAAACACCTTTCTCAAGTTAGACAGTATTGAAGGTAAGTATTAAAGTTATTAACTGTAAAATCTGTGGAAAATAAAAACATTAGCAAACAAGCATCATGCGGGCTCTAGGTACTGTTGTTTTAAATGTATATTTGTCTTCCAATCTTCAGACAACAGAGTCATTCCAGTGTGGCTTATCATTACTATAGTAGTAGTAGTACTACTAGTACTACTACTAGTAGTGCTTCTAATCTGGTACTATAAAACGAAAGGTAAAATAATCTTCTCCCTTCACTTTATTAAGAATTAACTTTTGAGGTATAAGCCGTTTGTACTGATGGTTTTTCTCCTTTTTCAGATCAGAAGACAGGCAAGGAGGCGAGAAATGCAAAGAGGTGAGAAGTGACTCGGATGTAAGCCTTTTTCTTTTTGTAGTTTTTTCTTTTTGTATTGGAATGCACTGAAGCAAGTCAATATATACTGTCTAATTAGTCATTTGGCAGCCTTTTTCATCACTTGAATTTAAACTTCTAAAACATATAGAGTATTATTATTTTCTGCAGAATCATTTTTAAATGTAAGTGTTAAATATTTTTAAATGTTTAAAGATCTATTTCAAAACTTGGTAAGTTGCTTACAGATGCTGACTCAAAACTAATGTTGGTGTCATAAAACCTCTTGCAATGTGCTGAGTTTCACTAAATGAAGTTGAAAATTTTTCGGAAGCAGGGCTTCTGAAAAATTGTATGGCAAAGTCAAGATAAGATCAGAACAACTGTTACGAAAGATCCATTGAGTTTTTTTTGATTAGTGAACAACAATACACATGAAAGGAAAAAGTTTGAGTTTGCTAAACGTTAGCACCTTTTTGCTTGCAGAGAAAATTCTGAACCAGACAGAGAAGGCCAAGGCAAAGAGATGACCACAGCAATGCTGTGAAGGCGAAACCCCCAGGAAAAGGTCCAGTTCTCTAAGGACAAATTACATTTTTTTAATTAAGATAATATTGTGAAACAGTCACGTGACATGTGACTTTCTTATCATGGAGACAAGAATCTACCAAAAGTAAGGCACTGTTGCCTGAATGCACCAGTGTTCAGTTTTTTTTTTTTCCTCTCGTATGTCTGAAAGCATCGTCGTTCTTTCCTGTAAATTTCAAGAAGTAACAAAGCAAGACATTCACTTCTGAACCAACTGATGTCGGGCTGTTCACACTGAAAAAAACGAGTCAGTTCCGCACTTTAGTCCACAATGATTAATAATGGATAAAAACATTTCACTAGAATATGATGCACACACAATGTCTACAATAGTCCAGGAGGCAAAACATCTTCACAAATCAAAAGTAAAAGTCCAGTTCAATTCAAATGATTAGTACTAGCATACCTGGACAATGAGGAGTGTTTGTACATGCTCCTGGGTCTTTTGACCCACCGTTGTTTTCTATTATTGTGATGTATTTTGGTTGTGGTTTTCTAACGCTTTGGTTTTTGGCTCTGTTCTTGTCACGCTGGGGCAGCAGTCGTGTGGTGAGGTGAGAAAAGGATCCAAAATGCAACAACACAGTACAAAACAGGAAATGAGGAACAGGGAGCAACTAAAGCCTATACTGGGTAAACTAGTAAACAAACCTGAAACCATAAGGACACAGGGAGTCATGCAGGAAAGACACGAAGAAAGGAGAGTAGATAGGAATGGGGAATACCAAATCACACAGAGTGACGAGGAACACAGGCAGGCACACACTATAAATACACACAAGGTAATGAAGGAATGACACACCAGAGGGGAACACAGCTGAACCTAATTAGACACGACGAAACACAGACCTTCAAAGTAAAACAGAAAACCCACAAACTGTTTTACAAACACAAACTCAGGGACACGGACAAGGCACAAGGGGGAAGAACACAGGTAGGGATAATAAAACACTGAACACCAGAACCAAATCCTAACAACTAATACAAAATCAGAAGAAAATAGAAAATAACAACAATAAACTCAAAACACTGGGTCACCGACCCGGGACCATGACAGTTCTTCCTCAGTTTAGTGTTTAGTCAGTCCTGCCTGTGTTCCTCTGTGTAAAGTCCATATTTCTTAGTCTGTGTCTTTGAATGTGTGAGTTTCTGTTATATTTTGAAGGTCAGTGTCTCAGATTATTGTATTCTTTACTTCTCTACTTAGTCTTGTGTTAGGAGACAACGCTGGTCTCTCTCTGATTCAGAGATCAGCACACTGCAGTCCTATTCTAAAGGCTGATCTAAAGAATTCCACACAACAGTTACAGTTATAACCTCTGGTCTCCTCCCCCTACAGTAAACACCCCCACAATGGAAATACACTGGTACAGTGGCCAGGGGTGCTGACACCCTGACCCCCATCTCCTTTTAAGGTAGTGTCCACTGGGAATTGTCGGCCCTCGCCCTCAGTAACTCGTGCTACTGTCCTGGGGTGGGGGTTGGTTGTCCTCCTGCCCTGCACCACAGTTCTTTGTTCCCAATCCAGGCCTATTTTCTATTTTTTATTCTTACACCCATTAACTGCCATGTTATAATGTTGCAAGCAATCACAAACTACAGTGTCTCTAACTCCAATGTATACCAAGCAGTCTATTATTCTCAACACCCGTCAGCTCTGTTTCCCATTCCCTGATTGCCCTGTGTGTATTTCAGCCCTGTGTTTTCTGGTGTGTGTTGCTGGTTCATCTGTGTGGTTTCCCTGCATCCTCTCTACGTCTCCCTGCATCTCCATTTCATGTCTCAAGGTTTAATCTCACTCACTTCAGAAGCTGCCTGCATCTCTGATCCCTTAATAATTTCCACATGGCTTGTGTGGAGAGCAGGGAAATTATTTTGCTGCTATTGTTAATAATCATCATTACCATTGCATTAATAATATAATCTACAGTATTGATATTGTAGTTAGATGTTTAAACATATTGGCACCCAATTAGCCTTTATTACAGGTGCAGTTATAACCACTTTAAACTATTGAGTTGAATCTACACTGGGAAGTAATCAGGGAATGGGCAACAGGAGGGAGACACAGCTGGGGGAAATTAGGCTAACGAGACGAGACAAGGGAGGTAAAACTGAATACACTCAAATGAGACGCAGACCTAACAAGAAAACATCACACAAGGACGCAGACACAAAGAGGCAGACAGAATATAACACATGGAACTCAAACTATGTTAAACATGAGACAAACGCCCTAAACCAGAATCACTGAAAATAGGTTATTAATAATAATAATAATAATAATAATCAACAAGGCACCAGGGAAACGATACGATCCATCATTCAAAAATAAACCAAAATATAAGAACTTAAAATGCTGGGTCAAACCGACCCAGAACCGTGACAATCTCTGAAATATAAATCATGTTTTACTCAAAGTCTCTTTCACATTCTCAACTAATACTGAAACTTTTTTTTTTACAGTTTTTACTAAATTTAGTAAATTGATTACATTCTGTTTTTGCATTGTTAATTTTCAATCATGCTTTTTCATTGTATATTATGTGCATCTTTTTTATAAACATAAATAACGTTTTAATTTCACATTGGTGTTTACCTCATTGTTCTTGTTTCATCATTGTTTCTAATTTACCTTGAATGACTTCAGAGCTTGAATCCTATAGAAGGCCAGGGACAAAGTACCCACCTACTCAAAACATGCACATCCAGTCATATTATTGTAACCTTAGCGGTCCAATACAACAATCTGAGTTAAAAATATTTTTACTTCTTTCTGTGCATTTCACAGGTGGGAAGAAATGCAGTACAAATACTTTGTTACTCACCTAAGTAGATCTTTCAAATATCTCTGCTTGAGTAAAGAAGTTGAATCAGTACTTGACCTTTTATCAGCGTATTTTAAACAGAATTATCTGTGCTTTTAAGTGCAGAATGTCTGTACTTTTGCCACCCTTGGTCTATATTAATTAGTCTATTAAAAAGTAATCCTTTATTATTTCAGCTAAAAAAAACCAACCATTTTTTTACTTTCTGTAGGCCCATCCGGACCGGGGCCCAGTTCAGCAGCGCTGCCCGGCCCCACAGAGCCCGGGACAGCCGTCGGTCATTCAAGTGACTTGATTGACCGCCGAAATGTTTCTCCCACTGAAAATGTTACATCCGGATGAACAGAATCAACTTTTGAGGGTTCATTTTACCTTTGTTAGCCACTTGGCTATGGTAGTAAGCAGTAGACAGATGGTTGACACTGATGTGGCTTATTGCAGTGGTCCCCAACCTTTTTTGTGCCACGGACCGGTTTATGCCCGACAATATTTTCATTGACCGGCTTTTTTGGTGTCGCGGATAAATACAACAAAATAAAACCAGTACTGGTACCGAAAAAAGAAGATTTGTTCATAACACACGTGAAAAGACCCAGGAAAACCGAGTTAACAATTAAAAACGATAACAAAATAACACTGAAAACTGATAAAAACCCTGAAAACTACACATTTCACACCCAAGCCTCAACTCTTGCGGCCCGGTGCCAAACAACCGGTCCGGGGATTGGGGACCGCTGGCTTATTGAATGTTTTGGACCATGTTTAACATAATAATAATAATAATTAGCCATTAATTGGAAGAGATGTATTGTTGATTTGTCTGCTATTTGCATACTGTCTCTCACTATATAAAATATATAGTGTATTATTTTACTTATCTTGTATTTGTTGTATTTTATTTGTATTTTTTGTATTCTCCTTCTGCTATCTCTACCTGAGCTGAGGTAACGCACAAATTTCCCCGCGGTGGGATCAATAAAGTTTTATCTTTATGGGCAGAGGAAGGGTTCGCCAGGCCACCCAACAGACCAGGACAGGCCGTGTCTGAGCCACTCACATTCATAAATCCACTCGCGCTCACACGCTCTGCTCAGTCACACTGGCTCTGATTACTAATCACTAACTAACTACTGTAAACTACTGGAACAACTATCTCCTCAAAAATGTTTGTTAAACTAACCAAGCTTATACAGACTGCATATAACTACCAACTCTCGCCAGCTGTGACAATCAGTTATCTATTTTGGCCTCAAGTGTTCCTGACAAACAGCACAGTTTAGGTAAATGGCCTGTATTTGTATAGCGCTTTACACATTCACTCATCCACCCATTCACACACTGACTGTAAGCTACATCGTAGCCACAGCCACCCTGGGGCGCACTGACAGGGGCGAGGCTGCCGGACACTGGTGCCACCAGGCCCTCTGACCACCACCAGTAGTCAACGGGTCTTGCCCAAGGATACAACGACCGAGACTGTCCAAGCCAGGGCTCAAACCGGCAACCTTCCAATTACAAGACGAACTGCCAACTCTTGAGCCACAATCGCCCCAGTAACACAAATGTAATATCCAAACTCACTGTGTCGTCATTTCAGAGGATTTTTAATTTGATTTATTTTCAGATAAAAGCAAAACTGAATCTGCATTAGCTGTGCCTGGACTGCATTTGACCAGACATGTCAAAAACTGCACTAACTGACATTTCAGTCGTAATATATGAAAGTCATCTATTTTTATGTATGAATGACCGTCGAAATGTTCCTGCTGTCATGAGCTAAAATGCTTTCTGAAAGGACAAACATCTGCAGCTAACACCAGCAAGTAAGAGCTTATAACGTGGTGTAACCTTCCTATTAGTTTAGACAGATGGCATCGTCATATCCTCTGTGTCTGCGTGTTTGTGTGCGTGCAGAGATCAAGGCGACTGTGGGGTGAAGCGGTTACATTAAAGTACAGTAAGAAAATCACAGTGGACACAATCTGCACACTGCATATGCAAATCCACATTTCTCCCGATACTGGCATAAATATTTTCTGTTTTATCAGTGCTGTTCAATCAAATATGCAAATAAAATGACCTTTGACCAGGATGCTGTCGTCAGGGGAGAACTACAACAGGAGCAGTCTGCCGCTCCCCGTCAGTCCAATGACCTTCTGCACCGTAATGGCTTGCATGGTTTCAAGAAATCCACGGGACTGCTGGGAGTGTGGGTGATGGGTCATATTTATAGGCCTGGACGTGCTTGTATCCATATGATATATTGTTAACGGAGTTGATTGAAGTCGTTTTTATTGGATACTGGATGGTTACTTTACAGGGCACCTCTTGTGAGAGCTGCGATGCATGCATGGAGAAACGTGAACATTCCTCTAGTTGTGTGGATGCTTAAGCATCCACACTATAGAGTTCCTGTTTCTCTTTATTCTTTATTATTATTCTAGTTGCTTCCGTACACTTTTCGCCGTTTAACTACTTCCACAATTTTTGTCCTATTTTCACCGTTCAAATTTTAAACTATTCAGCTATTTTTGCTCTTTCCTGCTATATTTTTTGGTATTTTTAACTATTAAACTTTTTAAAATATTCCACTTTTTTCCTTTAATTTGTCCCATTGAAATGAATGGGAAACTTCTGCAATTCTGCTAAAATTTGCTTGTTTTTGAAACTTAACTACTTCCTCATACTTTCACCTAGAACAACCATTCAAATTTTAAAATGTTCACAAATTATTGGGCTATTCAGGTATGATTCAGCTTTTTCAAATCTTTTACTGTTTTACTTTTATGCCTCTTAAAGTTTTGAGTTGCAAAATTGTGATTTTTCACAAAATACATGTGTTGTTATGGTTGCTATGCTCTTGGCTTCCAGTGTGCCACTGAAGGATTTGCAGTCTTCTACTTCATGTCTGAACAACTGTTTGCTACTTGCTCAATTTTCACTCAACTTCCACAAATTATACATCAAAACGTAGGTATTTTTGCTGGCTTTCAGAAAATGTCACTATCATTGTTGTGGTATTCATAGAACTTTCGCAAATCTCCTCAGACCAACACAATGTCAGAAAACTCTCCATATAAAGTGAATGGAGAGTTTGTTCAAAATCACCGCTGGATTTCTGTAATGAGAGGCATATTCGAATCGTCATATCTCCTTAACGAAGCAAAGTTAAGACATGAGGCTTGTCCCCGAATATCTTCAGACACCCCTGACGCTCACAATTCAAGAATTTCTTTCTCACCTATTACCGTTCTGAAATGAGTTGGACTTGTTTGAGGGTAGGAAATTCGTCCTTCGCTCAGATTTCTTCAGATTTCAAACCCTGGAAATGAACCACTTTTTTCTCTCGTCATAACTTTTTGTTGGATTTCCACAGAGACCTGAAAATTTCCATGACTGTTCACCAAAGCCTGCTGTCTCTTACGGTGAAAGAATGATATCGATACTCCAAATAGATTTAGAGTTACAAAGCGTTGTTTGAGGGCAAGTCAAGGCAGTTTTTGCTTCGCTCTACTCAGTTATGGTGCATTAGAAGTCAAATATCTTTAATAATTCATATTTTAATGATAAATTGTTAACACTGGAAGATTCCCCCATCTCTTCTGAACAAAACGGTGTAAGAATGACCGCTCTAGCCCCTACGGTTAGGAAATTATGGTCATTTGTTTGAGGGGAGTCGTCACTATGAGAAATAGACTGGAATAATCCTGTGTCTCTCCCCTTCTCTGTGCAGCCTGTGTGCACCTGTTTTGGCGGGAAAAAGTACACAGCCTCTCTGATTGGTGGATTCAAATTCAGCAGCTCCCAGGCTGACCTAGAAACTTACTTCTCTCTCTGTCTGTGTGTGTGTGTGTGTGTGTGTGTGTGTGTGTGTGTGTGTGTGTGTGACAGAGAGAGAGAGAGAGAGAGAGAGAGAGAGAGAGAATGCCTTTTAATGGGATGATCCCATTGAAAGATTTAAATTTTATATATTTAGACTGGTTGACTGAATTGGATCTTGTGTGTGTGTGTGTGTGTGTGTGTGTGTGTGTGTGTGAGAGAGAGAGAGAGAGAGAGAGAGAGAGAGAGCCTCTTTATGGGATGATCCCATTGTGTGTGTGTGTGTGTGTGTGTGTGTGTGTGTGTGTGTGTGTGTGTGTGTGTGTGTTTGTTTAGTGGGAGAAAGAGAACCCTACCCGTATTTGGCAGCATGTCATTGTAGGATTTAAATTGAATATAGTTAGACTGGTTGACTGGATTAGAGCCTGTGTTTGTGTGTCCCTCTGTGCATGTGTGTTTCCTTATGTGTACATATTTCTGATTGTGTGGCTGTTATATATTTTTTTTGCTGATTTTTTTCATTTAACAAGTATATTTTAGGGACCCTCAGCATGTTCAGCATTTTTTCAGCTGTCCATTTTGCTTTTCCGATTTTTCTGTTTAACTTATTACTATTGTGCTAAATCATACTATTTCTGCTTTTAATAGGATTTGTGCTTAATATAGTATTTCTGCTTTTTATAGGATTTGTGCTTAATATAGTATTTCTGCTTTTTATAGGATTTGTGCTTAATATAGTATTTCTGCTTTTTATAGGATTTGTGCCTAATATAGTATTTCTGCTAAATTATAGTATTTCTGCTTTTTATAGTATTTGTGCTAAAACATAGTATTTCTACTAAATGTAGTATTTATGCTTAATCATAGTATTTCTATATATTTCTGCCAGGTCCCCAGGCAGCCAATCCTCTGTGAGGACTTAGACATTCAAATTTTCAAATCAGGGCCTGCACGGTTTCCCAGCCAATCATATATGTGTCCTGAGGCATTCAAATTTGCATATTGGGGCCTTCATGGCTTCGAAGCCAGCCAATCATATCTGAGGGCTGAGGAATTCAAATCCACAAATCAGGGCCTGCACGGCTTCCCAGCCAGCCAATCATGTATGTGTCCTCAGGCATTCAAATTTGCATATTGGGGAATTCGTGGCTTCTAAGTCAACAAGTCATCCACGTCATATATCTCTAAAAATTCATATTTTAATGATAAATTGTCAACACTTGAAGATTCCCCCATCTCTTCTGAACAAAACGGTGTAAGAATGACCCTTCTAGCCCCTACAGTTAGGAAATTTTGGTCATTTGTTTGAGGGGAGTCGTCACTATGAGAAATAGACTGCAATAATCCTGTGCCTCTCTGTGCTGCTGCGTGTGTAAACAGAAGCACCTGTTTTGGTGGGGAAAAGTGCACAGGCTCTCTGATTGGTGGATTCAAATTCAGCAGCTCCCAGGCTGACCTAGAAACTTACTTCTCTCTCCCTGTGTGTGTGTGTGTGTGTGTGTGTGTGTGTGTGTGTGTGTGTGTGTGTGTGTGTGACAGAGAGAGAGAGAGAGAGAGAGAGAGAGATAAAGCTTCTTTAATGGGATGATCTCATTCTAAGATTTAAATTCAATATATTTAGACTCGTTGACTGAATTGGATCTTGTGTGTGGGTCTCTCTGTGCATGTGTGTTTCCTCGTGTGTACATATTTGTGATTGTGTGGCTGTAATAAATTTTTTTGCAGATTTTTGTCATTTAACAAGTATATTTTAGGGACCCTCAGCATGTTCAGCATTTTTTCAGCTGTCCATTTTGCTTTTCCAATTTTTCTGTTTAAATTATTACTATTGTGCTAAATCATACTATTTCTGCTATTTTATAAGATTTGTGCTTAATATACTATTTCTGCTATTTTATAAGATTTCTACTAAATCATAGTACAGTATTTCTGCTTTTTATAGTATTTGTGCTAAAACATAGTATTTCTACTAAATGTAGTATTTATGCTTAATCATACCATTTCTGCTTTTTATAGGATTTGTGCTTAATATAGTATTTCTGCTAAATTATAGTATTTCTGCCAAATTATAATATTTGTGCTAAAACATAGTCTTAATTTAAAATTACAATATTCATAGTTCATCACAGTGTCTCTGGTAAATCACAATATTTCTGTTCTGTTGTACTATTTTTCTAAATCATAGTGTTTCTGTAATGTTTAAGTATTTTTGGCTAAATATATTCTTTCTGTTATCTTATACTATTTCTCCTAAATTCTTGTATTTTTGAGAAGTTATCATGTTTCTGGCAAGTTACAATATTTCTGCTAAATTCTGCTATGCTATTGTATTTCTGCCAAGTATTATGTTTCCTCTAAGATATTGCAGTTCTGCTAAGTTATTCCATTTTAGCAAAGTTCTTTTGCTTCTGCAAAGTTTTTACAATTTCTGCAACTTTTCAGCTTTTTCAGCTACTTTTTGCATGCAGCTTCAGCTTTAAGCATCCACACTGCATTTTCGCAGGAAATGCAAATTTTTCTAGTTTTAATAAAGTTTTGAACGATTTTAAGCTTTAACGCAGAGGGGACGATGAAGCGGTGTCTGCTTGCCCTGTCCCTCCTGAGCTTGTGGACTCTCGCAATGGAAGGTAAGAAATTTCTGCTTGTTTTTGTTTTATGGCCCAGGTCCATTCGCTTTGACCTCGTACACGATCTCTGTCGCCTTTCACAGACAATGCGGGTGGCTCCACTCCGCGGTCTACCATTGTCCCGGTAATTTATCCGGTGTCCAGTCTAGGAGTTTTAACACTGCCGGTGTTTCAAATTATCTGACAAAACGAAAAGCCTCGCTGAAGGAAAGAGAAATGGTTTTTCTACAGCTCATGCAGATGCGTGTCAATGTTATCTGTAAATAATGCAGAGTAACATTAATACATGTAAAAATAAATAAATAAAGGTCATCTGCCTGGATTCATTCCAGCGTGTTTCTGTGGCATAACCCATCAGCTCCCGTGGAAACTCCGGGTTCTCCGCGTACATGGTCACCCTGTCAGCTTTTTGACATTTGCTGCTGATTCTGAAAAAACCGCCCACGTTAACTAATGGTGCTGATAATTTAACCCGAACAACTGCCGCTGGACTCCGTGTCAGCTGCTATCAGAACGGGTTGTTTTTATTCCACTTCTTATGTCTCAGTGTTTCTGGGTGCAAAGTATTCATTTATGATACGATGAATTGATGATTTTCAGCAGTTCAAAATCACACCTGTGTGTCTGACAGGGTTTCTATGAGACACACTGACTTGATGTTGATGATGAGTATGCCTCAGAGAAAGAAATGCCTTGTTTCTTTTGTCTTCTCCAGCTTCACCACAGAGATATGTGTTCTTGTTCTTCTATTTAGTTTTTAAAAAAAATGTTAGTGTGTAAAACTGATGAAGAAAAAATGCATATTTGAAATAAAATGAAGAAGTCATAAATAAACGTTTGAGCGAATTTCTGAAGTCTCGTCATGTTGCAGTATCTCTGTCAGAGAACGAGCTCGTTTAGCTAAAAGCTGTTTTTCCTGAGTTGGACCTTTCAAGTGTTACGGTTTTAAACTTTTCAGATTCTGAGGAGTCCTGTAAATTTAAAACGGTGTTTATGCGTCATACAAACTCTCCAACAATCACAAATCTCTTAACCAAAATAACACTTTCTTTTTTCATCGTAACATTTAACACTAAACTGCGTGCAGCAACCTTTTTGTGCGGCTTGTTCTCATAATATTCTGTCGCCAAACCTTTGCGTTGTGAAAGAGTAAGTCTGACAAACACATGCTGCATGTCTCATTTAAACTCTGACAGAAGCTTGTTAACATCTAAATAAGGTTTTGTTGTGGTGCAGAGCATCAGTAAATCTGGCCCATGGGCACAGTTATTTCTGCCATTAACCTAATTAAAAATATATTTGCATTCCCTTTCAGAGCGCCTCAGGGGAACCACAAGATGAAGTGTATATGTAACCTAATGTGATTTCCGCCCCCCCCCAAGTATTCTCAGTGTCTGACATTGCTAGCCACAAATCAGTCCGTGTCGAGCACAAATGCAGTCCTACAGCTCTTCAACACCGCTCAGATCCATGATGCATAAAACTGTGTCAAAATACAGCAAGTAATTTGATTCTGGAAGATCAGCAGTGTTTTAGATCAATGTCTGAATCCTGGAGCAGCAGTGTGGCTTCATGCTGAGGGAGCACAACAGATGTGATTTTTGCTTTGTGTAGAGAAGGCCAGAAAGACTTGCATTGCGTTTTGTGGATCTAGACAAAGTGTGTAATAGGGTGTTAAGTAAGGAAGTGCAGCACTGCATGAGGAAGTCAGGAGTGACAGAAATGTGAGGCTGGTGTAAGACATGTATGAGGACGGAGAGACAGTGGTTAGGTGTGCAGTAGGAGTGACAGACTGGTTCAAGGTGGGGTGTTAGATTATTTTGGTGAAAGAAGAGCGCACAGGCAGGGTGTAGTGAGTAGAGATGAGTGTGAGGAGGGGTGACTTGTGACAGAAAGAGATCTCCCAATGAGATTTTCAGTGAGAGTGATGAGGATGGACAGGATTAGAATCAAGGATATAATAGAGGACAAAGCTAGGATAAGATGGAGGCAGGTGAGCTGCTGTGGTGATCCTTAAAGAAAGAGGTCAAAATAAAAAGACAGGTTATTATATTTCAGTGTATTGATGAGTCAGGATCTGACGGTAAATTATATATATTTTATGTATATCTTGTGTAGTTCTGCACACCGTACAAGTGAGCTATGTCAGAGATTTCAGGTTTAGAAGGTGGACTAGTCGTAATAAAGAAGCCCTCAGATATATCGATAACACTAAAGAAAGCCTTCATACATATTTAATGAGGTCAGCTGCACAAACAGCTTAGTCCTTGGACCAAATTTCCTAGCACTCTGCACCACAGCAAAACTATCTTTAGACGTCTGTCTACCACTAAAAGGCGGAAAGTAATGGTTGATGTTACATCATACAGGTCAGCTGTTACACACAGACTTCAGTTTTCAGGATATCACAGCTGTGCTTTGGATAAATGCCTCAGCAACACAATTTCTAACAGATAAGCTCACCCTTACTAAAAGAAACACATTGATCTTCAGTCTCCTCTGCTTTAGCTTGTATGCCACACTGTTTTCAGAGAAAAGCATGTGCAAAACGCTGCAAGTTTTCAGACTCATTAGTCTGCTCAAATGATTCCCAACAGTTCAGCAACTAAAATGGCAGTTTGCTTACTCGGCAAACCACGGCAGCAGCTTTTTGACACGGTGACACTGACTGTTTCTAAATTAGGTCCTCGCACTGAAGTCAGATAAAACTGAGGCTATTGTATTTCAGAAACACTTTGTCTAACCAGATGCTTACTCTGGATGGCATTATCTTGGCCTCCAGTAAAATTGTTGCAGTCTTTGAGTTCTTTTTGAGGAGAATATGTAATTCATGCGCACATTTAACAAATACATGGGACTCTTTTTCTTGCGTTTGTCAAAGAGAGCAGTCCCACATCTATCTTTAAAGTTACAAACATCCTGTCTTAGAGTAATGCTAAAAACTATTTATGCATTTATTACTTCTATGCAGGACTAATTCATTGTCACGTTCTTCTAAAAGTTCATCCGGAATACTGTAGCAAGAGCACTGACAGCGACTAGGAAAAAGAATGCATATTTAGCTTGTTTTCATTGGCTCCCTGTCAATCAGGAATCACATGTAAAATTTCTCCTCACCTATAAGGTCTTGAATCAGGCCCCATCTTATCTTAAAGATCTTATAGTACCATATTACCCAATTAGAGCACTTTGTACTAACACTGCAGGCTTACATGTTGTTTGTTGAGTATCTAAAAGTAGAAGACAGGAGTAGGAGGCTAGTTTGAATCAAGGAGACAGACACTATCCCTGTCTCCTTGATCTTTGATTAAGATTAGCAAAAAGTAAAGTTTTAAGTCTAAAGCATATAGTTGGGGCTGGATCAGGTGACTCCGAATCCTCCCTCAGTTAGGCTGCAATAGGTCCAGGCTGCTAAGACATTACCATGATGCAGTTTTTCTTCTTCACTCTCTTCTCTTTATTCACTGTGTGTGTTTCTACATCATTTTGCTTTTAAACATTAGTCATTATTAATCCATGGCTCTCTTGCACAGTCTTTGTCCTGTCTTCCTCCATCAGTCACTGCAGATGGCTTCCCATCCCTGAGCCTGGTTCTGCTGGAGGCTTCTTTCTGTTAAAAGGGGAGTTTTTGCTCATGGGGGAGGGTAATCTGATTGTGGAGGTTTTCTCATATAAATAAGACTAAAACTAAATTGAACCCATTTTGTTTCCTCTTTTGACAGTGCAGAGAAAAAGAGGTCTTTAACACTGCCTTCCACCAGAACTACACTTGTGGTTGTGTGTTCACAGATTGTCTTCTATCTTGGATGTAAAAAAGTGGTTATTTGAGTTGCTGTTGGTGTCCTATGAGCTCAAAGCAGTCTGGTCATTTTCCTCTGGCGTCTGGCATCAACAACAACAATGCATTTTCGCCCAGAGACTGTGCACTCACTGATATGTCCTCATTTTCAGAAAGGTCTCTGTAAATCCTCGTAATGGCTGTGTGGGAAGATCCCAGTAGATCAGCTCTGTATGAATCACTCAGACCAGCCTGTCTAGCACCTTTCTCCCTGAATTCTGTTGCTCATTTGAAGTAGCCATCATGTGATTTGATTGGCTGAGTAATATTTGCTTCAGGTAATTCAACAGGTGTGCAAAATCACAAAGTGCAAAATGTGTTAGGTTAGTTTAGTTCACTTTACATTTGTTTTTGTTTTGTTTTGTTTTGTTTTTTTGTTTTATAGCAGAAGAGACAATGAGTTCAGGCTTTTGCCTTTTAAAGAAAGATTTTAAAGAAATGTCTCCCAAACCAGGAAAGGATTTCCTTTGTCAGTGTGAAGATCTGAACATATTTGTGAAATTTTACCAGCAATACTATTAGATTCAGAAAGCTGATTTCATTTAAACATTTAAACTTATTTTCTAATTGGTGTGCTAATTCTGCTTGCAAAATAATACAAAATAGCTTGGATGTTGTTTCTGCATTTTAAATTTGAAGCTACAGACCCTTTTGACGTTGCTCTGCCAGTTTGTCTCATTTAGCACCTTTTTCCTGTAGTTCTACATGTTTTTGTTGCTGTCTGACTGCAATAAGCTATGTTAGCAGTCAGGGATCTCACCTTCTTCAGGCATCCTGGTTGTGCATCCCCTTCAGTTCTTGTACATTATCTGTGTGCCAACCCTCAAGTGCCTTGCACAGAAATGTAAGATTTATTCATCTTCTCCTGTTTAGTTTACTGACGTTTATCAAACTGATTTAGAAAGATGCTTATTTGAAATAAAACGGGCAGATCTATTTTTAGATGAAGTCATAAATAAATGCTTGGTCTCATTTCTTAAGACGCATCATGCAAATATATTTGCTCAGAGCAGAAGCTCTTCTAGCATGCTTTTCCCCCAAATTGAACCTTTCTTGTGTTTGTCTGTTCTGATGTTTCAGATACTGAGGAATCCTGTAATTTTATGGAGAGATGCATCTTACCATGCAGTTCCCAGATTGGGAAAGAAATCGTCATCCACTGGTTTAAGACACCAAGAGACCTTCGTGTCCACTCGTACTACCACAGCAAAAACCAGTTTGGACACCAAGACCAGTGCTTCAGAAACAGGACTTCAGTGTTCAAGGACCAGATCTCCAGTGGAAATGCCTCACTCCAGCTGACAAGTGTGGAGGTTCAGGATGAGGGCAGATATAAGTGCCACACCAGCACCATCAAGGGGAAACCAGGAGTCATTTGTCAACCTAAAAGTAGATGGTATGAGAAAATTGCAGTAAACATCAGCTCATTTATAAAGATTGCTCACTGCTTGTAATCTTCATTTATTTCAGCTCCAGTTAAAGAAGTCAGTCTTGATCAGGTTGAAAACTGGATCAGCTGCCGTTCAGAGGGGATCTACCCTGAACCTCAGCTCTCCTGGTCCACCAGCCCTCCATCCAACATCACCTTCACTAACACCACCACAGTCGAGCGGACTGAGCAGCTGCTTTACAACATCAGCAGCTCTCAGATGCTTTCAGCTGGTGTTTATGACCTGCTCTTTATCTGCACCATCAGCACTCGCAGGAACAGGAGGAGAGCCACTCTGCAGAGACTATGTGAGTATTTCAACCAACTGAGATTCTCAAACTTTGGTGCAGAGCAACTGTAGGTGGGTCAGCTACTCAAGGGCCCAGTACGACGTACACACAAGACATCACTTGTGCTTTCGGTTTAAAATAACAAACTCGAGTATTGCCTGAGAAGAGCTGTGTAGTTAAGGACATGGCATCACTTGCAATAAATTCACTGTGATTATATGCATGCAGATGTTTACCTTGGATACATGTAACTGGGTCTGAATTGTGTGGGAATGTTCGGGTTAAAGTATTGGTGGGGACCCGATTGCTTAGGGCTTCCTTGTAGTTGGAGTATCTACTGTGGTTTTCGTTGTCTTTCAGCTCATATCAGTGGTCCCAGTACTGGTGTAACAATCACCTGCACCTCGCCAAACGCTTCACTCACCAACTTCAGCCTCGTCTGGAAATTCAACCACACTCAGACCATCGTGAACCAGACTGGGACCAACTTTACCTACTCTGTGTCAGACGAGTGGAGGGAGAAGGTGAAGAATGTGTCTAAGTCAGGCAGTCTGATGCTAAAGGACTTATCTACAAAACAGGAGGGGATGTACACCTGTAAGCTCAGTAATGCTGAGGGGACTCACATTACCCACATCCACCTGAGAATAATCAAAGGTGAGATTAAGTTAACCTAAAAAGTCAGAAAATAAGTGCTGGGGGTTCTTTTTGTTTGTTTGTTTTTGCCTGTCCCGTGTGGTACTTTACCAATCAGAATTGTTGTCTGAAGGCCAGGAAAGATGCCCAGCAGATTTAGTTTTTCCAAGTGGAGAAAATATGGCAATGTCATATTGGTCCACTTGATTCATCTGTATTATTATTATTATTATTATTATTATTATTATTATTATTATTATTATTTCTTAAGTGAGTTTTTTGGAAGTTCCCACTGCAGGGAAAACCTTTTAATGAAAAGATATCACCTTCAAACTTCTATTTGACTATTAACAATAAACACTTATTTTCTGCATTAATATTAATAGTTTTTTTTTAAATGATAATGTTTCAATATTCAAAATAGGAAATCTGATCATTGATAAAGAGAAATTCAAGATTATTAAAAATAGAGCTGTCTTTCGCAATTCTTTTTGGATTGAACCTCTTTATGCTTCTGAGTATTTCAGTTAAACAATGTAATGGGGCCCTATTAGCATCTCAACCATTCTTTTTTGTGCAGCAAATGTCACATTTTTACTGATATTGTCTGTTCAATCAAAAACAACACTCAACATTTAAGTGCATACATACAAATGTATACAAGCTTTTTAACAAAACTAATTAATGAACAAAGGTAGTTTGTGTCAGGGTCGATAGCAGGGTCGATAGCAGGGACTCAAGTGCAGAGCAGGTTGACGTTTCCAAAGTTTATTTACAACATCAGTGCAGAATATATACAGTGAAAGGGAAAATCCAGGCAGAGAGGAGGGAGAGAGAGAAAGAATACAAAACGCACGGGGACCATGACCGTTTGAGGGCATTTTACAGTTCTGTTGATTTTAAATGTCTTCTGCACTGGAAACTGTAGAATATCAGCATCATTACTGGATTGTATTTACAAAGTTTTAAAGAAAGAGGAAAAAATATAGAAACTGTATTTTAACTGCGAAGTTTTATACTGGATTTGAACTGGATTCCTTGAGGAATTTATTAGTAGAAATTGACTCTTCTGTTTCAGGACGTCACATTAACCTTGTAGCCATTATCACAGCTTTGGGGTCTGGAATTGTACTGATCGGCCTATTGACAACTGCTGCAATCTGCAGCACACAGAGAAGGGTAAGAGGCCTGTATTGCACTTTTCATAATTTATTAGCTTGCACCATCGAAACTGAAAAGGTAAAGCTGTATGGGCTGACTGAGTAGTTGGAGTAGGGCTCAAACACAGGCCTCGGAAACACAGGTGAATAAAATAAAAAGGTGTCTCTATTAAACTGAAACAAAGTACAATATAACATGAGTAACAAAACGAGGAAAATTAAAACTTCAGCTCAGCAGGGAAAATGTACTTTGATGGAGAACACAACTGTGAGGGACAATGAGACAAAGGAGAGTGAGAAACCTGCACAATATTTACACATTAGGTAACTGAGGAGATGGGAAACGCTGAGCTAGTCTGTCTGCATCATTCTGCCATCATGAGGGAAACTTAGCTGTTCATGTTGGAGTT
The DNA here is from genome assembly GCF_900408965.1 of Simochromis diagramma. Taxonomy (NCBI): domain Eukaryota; kingdom Metazoa; phylum Chordata; class Actinopteri; order Cichliformes; family Cichlidae; genus Simochromis; species Simochromis diagramma. Next base: position 54,741 of record NW_024387233.1, on the reverse strand, counting down.
GATAATTATTGAACTACTGTTACTAAACACATTTAAGTTAGATTCACAGAGTGAAAGGTAAATTTCAGCAGTACAACAATGATTGTGACCATGCTATAATCTAACAGCTATTTTATGTTTGTCATTGTTCATTGATTTGTTATTCATTGCTGCAGCTCTGCTCCTGTTTGTCGCTGCAGCAACTCAATACCTGTTTTCACTGCAGCGATTCTGCTTCTTTTCATCAGTCAACGCAGAGTGTTACCAACACCAGGACCATGTCTGAGACTGCAAATCCTGAGCCTGAACCTTTGTAGCCAGAGCTATAGTGTCCTTATCCAACTGATCCAGGGGCTCAGTATCCAGAGGTCCCCAAACCAGCTGATCCAGAACCCAGGAGTCTCATGTTCCCTGTGTCAAAAGAACCAAAGACCTGCACTAAGAAGATGATCTCTAGTCATGATGGTGCCACACTGTAAATTTGGCTTTTTCTTCAACCATGTCATGAAAGTCTTACACTTTGGTGTCCTCAGAAGCTCATCTCTGGTTTTTGTAGATGATGAGGTTATGTTGGTTACATCAGGTGGACACAGCAGAATGATAATTAACATCTCCTCCAGGTCTGAAACTGTGGTCCTCAGCTGGAAAGAGGTGACAAGTCCACTCAGGGTCAAGAACAAGTTGCTGCACCAAGTGGAGAAGTTTAGGTATCTTGGGGTGTTTTTCACTCGTGAGGGCAGCAGGAGATTGTGGACATGGATGAAGTGATGCAGACGCTGCATCTGTCTGTTTAGTGAAGAGAGGGTCAAGCATGAAAGTGAAGTCATGATTCACCTGTCCATCTATGTCCCTACCCTCACCTATGGTCATAGCTCTGAATAGTGACTCAAAGAATAATATGATGGAGTCAAGTAGCATAAATGAACTTTCTCTGAAGGCTGGCTGGCCTCTCCCTTACAGACATGGTGAGGACTTCAGCCATCCGAAACGGGCTCAGAGTAAACTTCTACACTGAAAGGAACCAGTTCAGGTGATTCGGGAAACTGGCAAAGACAAAGGATAACGAGAGGATGGGCAACAGGTGGGAGCACAGTTGGAACGAATTACTCCCTAAAGAGACAGGAAGAAAAACAGAACACAGGATGAAAGACTCACTGATTTAACTAAGCAGAATATGGATCCATGTCTGTCTAATGTAATATTTTTAAGGCTGTCATGGTTTGCAAATTTAAAGTGCTGGGGTCCAAAGTGATTTTTTTAATGGGGCCTCAAATTCCTCGTGGCAGAATATTTGCTGCTTTTCTTATTATTGCAGGGTTGGCAACCAAAGTAAAACTTTCTGGAACAGCGCTGCCCCCTGGTGGGTAAGGTTTTAATTACAAAATAGTTTTTCAGTTACTGAATGAGAAAGAAAGGATGGACACAGTATATCCTGTCATTTCAGTGCTGTTACAAGACATTGTGAGTTTAATTGCATTACACATTAAAACAAGTATATCTGTGCTTCTAAGGAATTGCATATTAGCCCCCAAAGCACAAACTAAATGGATAAAGGTCGCATTAGTATAGGCTTTACTGGTCCTAAGACCCCAAGCCTTACTAACACATCACGCACCATTACACACACTGCATGGTGATGGCAAGCTCACGTGACCACAGCACCGGGGCGCACGACAGACGGCTGCCGGACACTGGCGCCACCGGGCCCTCTGACCACCACCACCAAACTACTGCACAGTTTGCAGCTTTAACAGCAGCCATCTGACAGTAGGGCGCTTCAACTGTGACTAACAGTTTCTTCCTTTTAAAGGGAGTTTTTCCTTCCCACTATTGCCATGTACATGCTCATAGCACAACATAGTCCCTAAAATGAAGACATTTATGTGCATAAATCTAGTTGTAGTGGCCTCCTAAGATCCTACATCCTCATATGAGGACTTTACGTTTATTTTCTCACTGGCACTGCACAAATTATGTATAAAGCAATAAACAACCTACTTCCTGCCAATATTCTAAAAAAAAAAAAAAAAAAAAAAAAAAAAAATTCTAAAAAAGAACAGGGATACAATTTGAAGGGGGAATTAAATTTAAAGCTTCCCTGTATCTGTATAACACTGAAGTTTTTGTATCTCTGCAAAGGTAGGGGTGTGTGTGTGTGTGTGTGTGTGTGTGTGTGTGTGAAAATACATGTTAATTACTAAACAGTGGAAAGGGGGTGGGATTAACTGAGTTTATGCTTCTAAGTTGTTTATGATTATTATTGCTTTGTTTTTCTTTTGTTTTGCCTTGTTTGTTTTGTCCCTTTCTTCTCTGTTGTCGTACTATTTTAATACGTGTTATACACATGTTCAAAATAAAGAGTCAATGCAAATACATTCTGACTTTTCTGCACAGTATTGTTTATTCTGCTAATATTTTGCTAAACAATGACAAGGACTTTGTTTTATGCTGTAAAATGCAGCTATCGTCTCTATATTGTCCTTCAGACTTTTAGATAGTTGAAGCAAATGTTTATTACCCTTGTTTCTGGAATAAGAAAATAATTATAATGAAGGTATTAATTCTTTAATGACACTGAAAATTATGTTTTGATTACTTTGGTATCTAATTTTTATCGTCTCTATTTTAGTATAATCTCTGTTATTATTATTTTTTTTCCTGTGTATTTGGATGTTCGCCTATGTGAGTGTGTTTATGCAGCTACATTGATTATTTTGCTGTTGTTATTGGCCAGGATATCCTTGTAAGAAAGTCTCATGTACACTCATTGTTACTTGCAGTGTTTTAATTTAAAGCCGTAAGATAACTCCATACGCTCCCCTTTCTCACTCTCGGCAGCTGACGTTTTGTTTTTTTAAAGGCAGCCTAGTCACGTGACCGCGCAGCAACAAACCAATGTGGAGCAGGAAGAAGGGGGCGGAGCAAAGTGTCGCTGCAGGAGGGGAAGTGTTTGCACTGACAGAGCAGCTTTTTCGTGAAACGGGGGCAAAGTACTGAACTTAGAGGAAAGAAATTATAAAAAGCGTCGATTCAATATCATACCTACGTTAACGTCTACATTTGGATCGATCCTCTTACCCTTGTCTCCTGGATCGTAGCCGAGATCAGCGTTAATCACGTGGGTCTCTGCTCCCTGATCTGTTTCCTGTGTTTGGAAAGAGTTCCAGCTTCATCGCGGAGTTTCTCTCGGTTTGTGGGCTCATCTAAAGGTAAGCACCGAGCTAACTTTACTGTGAGTTCAGTTCATGTTGAGTTTAGCTCCTGAATGAGGTCTTCTGCTGCTCTCCTCGGTGTCTGTTCACAGTTTATTGTGAACATGTTGAGAGAAGAGTGAGAGAGTGTTTGGAGAAAAACACCAACTAATCATTAGCTCAGCATGCTGGGAGAAGTTGGAGCAGAAAAGTCTTTTCATTGTCCCTGCAGCTGTTTTTCTGCCTGCACCAAACCTCTACAGCCTCATTTCTATTTGAAGTGATAACAGGAAATGGATGAGAGCGATCTGCTGCAGTATCAGGGTCACAATAAACTTTATTGTCCAGCTGCTGTGGATGAACACATGAGAGGAAGTGAACCCCTAAAATGATCTGTAGACAGCAGCTGGGCAGTAAAAGGATTGCAAAAGAGAAAAGAGGAGCATGGAGATACCAACAAGAACACACAGGACAAAAAGATAAAGACATGCAGCAGTGACTCGGTCACTGCAACATCCTTATTTACTGTTCAAGTGGGCACAAGTAAGGAATCCATGGTGCCTTTAGGTGCATCTCGTATACCCAGCAGTCTACACTCCAAAAGCCACAGGAGTTCACTCCAGGCATTTATTAAAACCACTTATTCTTATGATCTGAATATTTAACCACGTGTTAATCAGCAAGCTCCACCAGATTGTTGTTAACCCTTTCTCTGATCGCATTAATGAAACCTTTTGTAATAATTATATAACAAAGACTTGTGCATTATACATGCCCTGTACTTTGGGTATGATAACTAAACCTCCACGATATTTGTGTGTTTTTATATGATTAGCTGGTTTAACTGAAGACATGTAGTTATTAAATCCTAAAGTCAGCATGTGCCATTCACTTCTACATTAACAGATGTTACAAATTTAAAAATAAATAAATGAAAGCTCCTCAAGTACCTGTGTAATCACTTTAATAGTGGTTACATGCTCAGGTCATTTTGACAGTCACACAAAGATGGACAGCTTTTGTTCTGAGGGTTTGGAAAGAGTTTGTCTCTGTCAGTGTCTGCATTCACTTTGTTCCTCTAATAGAAAATCAATGTGCAGATGTTTATTCATGCACTGACTGTTTCTATTCATCCTGCAGCTGCTGGAACAAATTAATGGTCTAAAAGTTGCTTTGCTCAGGTCTTTGTTTACTCTGCTTCTTTTTTCTTCTTCCAGGGATCAAATACAGACATTCACATAATAAATGTTGTTTTTATTCAAAAATACATATTTTAGTGCACATTAGAATGAGAGTTTTAGATGCCTACCCTAGCATAATAGGCCAGAACTAGTCATATCCCACAAAAGTGTATAAACCCAAATCCATCCTTTGAGATATGAGTTTAAGGCCCTGTCATAGTAAAAAGGCTGCTTAGAACCAATGTCACAGTTACTCCTGAAGTGTTACTTAATAAGAGAGTTACCCCACTTTGCAGTACAATGATTTCTACAAAGAGTCACAGAGTAAAATTTGTACTTTTAACATATGAGACACTTTGACTCTTCAGTGCAGTGTGGAGTCTAACAAAGATCTGTTTTGTGTCCCAGCTGATCAGCAGGAGGAGAAGAGTCTGACGGAGCAGCAGAGGAACATTTTCAGCCGTCTGGACTCAGCTGAGTCACTACAGAGGAAACAATGAGCTCAACACAGAAGGTGAGGAAAATATTGCTGTTACATTTTTTTTTTTAAACTGATGTTAAAAGACAAAATAAAAAGTCACAGGACACTGAAACAAAGACTTTAAAAATCAAGATTAAAATTAAAACCACACATTTTCATACATTGAATAATTTTTTTCAGTGAGCAGTATTCAGGACATTTCGTTTTGATAACAAGAACTGAGAGAGTTCTGAAGGCAGGAGGAATCTAACCCTGTATTATCAACGTATACCTTAAGAAAGTGTAATTCCTTATCAGGATGTTCAAATAATGCTTTGAAATTATGTTTAGGATGACCAGATAAAGTAATTAAATCATGAACTGTCACGCTGTGCTAATAAATGTTACAAACAAATAAAAGAAAACATGGAAAGTGGGAGTTCAAGCAGAGCAGCCTCCTCCTGTTCACTGAGACATGGCTCACGGACCACACACCGGACTCTGTCATAACTCTGGATGGCTTTCAACTGGTTAGAGCGGACCGGAATGCAATGGAGAGTGGTAAGAGGAGAGGTGGGGGACTAGCAATGTATGTCAATGAGAGATGGTGTAACCCGGAGCACATCACTGTGAAGGAACAGAGCTGTACCAAAGACATTGAACTGTTGGCAGTTAGCGTCCGGCCATACCACCTGGCCAGGGAATTTTCACACGTTATTGTGCTGACTGTTTACATCCCACCCTCGGCCGACGCTACAGCAGCCTGTGATTACATTCACTCCACTGTCTCTCAGCTACAGATGGCACATCCGCAGTCCCTCATTATTATTTCTGGGGACTTCAATCATGCCTCACTATCTGTCACTCTCCCAAACTTCTTCCAGTACATTGACTGCCATATAAGGGACAGCAAAACCCTGGATCTATTGTTTGCCAACACAAAGCAGGCTTACAGTGCATCACCCCTCCCCCCGCTTGGCCACTCAGACCACAACCTGGTCCTTCTCCACCCCACCTACACTCCTATGGTGAAGAGGAACCCCCCCACGAAGAAGGTGATAAGGGTGTGGTCTGAGGAATGCACTGAGGCCTTAAGAGACTGTTTTGAATGCACAGACTGGCAGGAACTCTGCAAGCCTCACGGTGAGGACATCGACACCCTCACTCACTGCATCGCGGACTACATTAATTTCTGTGTTGAGAACACTGTGCCTACCAAGAAGATACAGTGTTTCTCAAACAATAAACCGTGGGTCACCCCAGAACTGAAGGCCCTGCTGTACAAGAAGAAGAGTGCTTTCTGGTCGGGAGACAAGGAGGAACTTAAGAAAGTCCAAAAGGATCTTAAATACAAGATCCGAGAAGGCAAGGAGTGCTTCAGGAGGAAGATGGAAAACCAACTCCAACAGAAAAACGTCAGAGAAGTCTAAAGGAACAAGAAACAAATCTCTGGACATTTCCAGGACAATGGAGGAGCCACAGTGTCTGCTGGCCGGGGGTGGGCTAACGACTTGAATCTGTTTTTTAACAGATTTGACAATGGCCCACTTATCACCTCTCCCACCCCCCAGGTTCCATTAACCCCCCTCCATTTGCCACCCCCCCCTCCGGGTGCAATGCCATTGTCACCTGAGCTCTCCTCTCACCACAACCCTGCTTCACCCCACACATCTATCCACAACAAAGCGAGCCCCACCCCCCACTCCAGCCCAGCCTCACATCTACGCATCATCGCACACCCCAAGGAGCCCAACCACTTCAGGCCTGTTGCCTTGACTTCTCATCTGATGAAGACCATGGAACGGCTCATCCTGCACCACCTTCAGCCACTGGTGGGCTCAGTGTTGGACCCCCTGCAGTTCGCCTACTGTTCTGGAATTGGGGTGGATGACGCTGTCATCTACCTGGTACACCGATCCCTCTCTCACTTAGAGCAGGCGGGGAGCACTGTGAGGATCATGTTTTTTGACTTCTCCAGTGCTTTCAACACCATCCAACCCGCACTACTGAGAGGGAAGCTGGAGGGAGCCGGAGTAGGCAAACAGCTGACTGCATGGACCATCGACTACCTTACCAACAGACCACAGTATGTGAGGCTCCATGACTGTGTGTCCGAGGTGGTAATCTGCAGCACGGGGGCACCACAGGGCACGGTTCTCTCACCTTTCCTGTTCAGCCTTTACACTTCAGACTTCTGTTATAATTCGGACGATTGCCATATACAGAAGTTCTCAGATGATACAGCCATCATTGGATGCGTATCAGACAGGAATGATCAGGAATACAGGGGGGTCATCAATGACTTTGTTGGCTGGTGTGAGACCAACGTACTCCAAATCAACGCCGGCAAGACAAAGGAGATGATCATAGACTTGAGGAGGAAGTCCCCCCCTACAACACCGGTGAACATCCAAGGGAAAGACATTGAGATCGTGGACTCTTATAAGTACCTGGGTGTTCACCTCAACAATAAACTGGACTGGACTACAAATACAGACGTCCTGTATAAGAAGGGCCAGAGTCGACTCCACCTGTTGAGGAGACTGAGGTCCTTCGGAGTCTGCAGGACTCTGTTAAAGACATTCTATGACACTGTGGTAGCATCTGCCCTTTTCTATGCAGTGGCCTGCTGGAGGAGTGGATGCTCGGACAGGGACAGGAGCAGGATTGACAAACTGGTGCGGAGGTCTAGCTCCGTGCTGGGATGTCCCCTGGAGTCTGTGGAGGTGGTCGGTGAGGGGAGGATGTTAGTAAAGCTGACATCCATCATGAACAACCCACATCACCCACTGCATGAGTATGTGAGTGGGCTGAGCAGCTCCTTTAGTCAGAGACTGAAACACCCTCGCTGCAGGAAGGAGCGCTTTCGCAGATCATTCATCCCAACAGCAGTTAGACTCTATAACTCCTCAATCACGCTGTCATAAGTCAGTGGACACTGTGAACATCCACGGTCACCACTTCATGCATAATGGACCTTCCATGACCTTCCAAGCTATATAGTTTGTCTTCCATATTTCCAACTATATCCATAATCACATACTGTGTATGCTACCATTGTATTACTTTTTTTCATTGATTGTACTTAATTGTATTTTTGTATTTCCTTCTGATATCTGTACCTGAGCAGAGGTGACGCAAAAATTTCCCCGTTGTGGGATCAATAAAGTCTTATCTTATCTTATCTCTTAAAAGTATAGACCTGCTACATATTTAGTGCCATTCTGAGTTAATATTAACATTTGTGTATAAGGACTCATTGAGTTACTTTTAAAAAATCAAATGGCTTATTGGCTATTTTTGATCTAAGATATATATTTTCAATTTTTTGAGCAATATAAAAGATAGACTAATCCATTGTGATGCGACCCTTTGAATTTGACCTCCACATTTTGAAGCATCAGCCACAATTATCTCCAAGTAAGGAAATGGGATGTTTACACTGAGCATATTTGTCATAATTACTGAAATATTTGATGATGTCATGTTCAGAATTTGTATATGCAGATATTTTGAAGAACATCTGCTTGCTTTACTTCTGAGAAACTCTGCCTATCTAAGATGCCCTTTTTATATTCAGTCATGTTAAGATAATTGTCTAAGACCCTTCGAGTGGCCTCTAGAAGAACTGCTGGATTTGGCACTTCTGTGCCAGCTTCAGTTTTCAGCCCATTAAGTTTTGTCTTGGTTTGCACTCGCACTTGGTGGGAGTTCATGTGCTACTACCACATACTAAACATTTCTACATATTAAACAAATATCTAGGACTGCCTTCTTACACTTGTACAATATTCCTAAAATTAGAAATATGTTGTCTCTCAGTGAGACTGAAAAACTAGTTCATGCATTTATTACTTCTTTGTTGCACTTTTGTAATTCATTATTATCAGGATGTCCTAAAAACTCGCTGAAAAGCCTTCAGTTAATCCAAAATGCTGCAGCAAGAGTGCTGACAGGGACTAGAAAGAGAGAGCAGATTTCTCCTGTTTTGGCTTCCCTTCATTGGCTTCCTGTTAAATCCAGAATTGAATTCAAAATCCTGCTCCTCACATACAAGGTCTTAAATAATCAGGCCCCATCTTATCTTAATGACCTTGTAGTACCATATCACCCTATTAGAGCACTTCGCTCTCGCTCTGCAGGCCTACTTGTTGTTCCTAGAGTATTTAAAAGTAGAATGGGAGGCAGAGCCTTCAGTTTTCAGGCCCCTCTTCTGTGGAACCAGCTTCCAGTTTGGATTCAGGAGACAGACACTATCTCTACTTTTAATATTAGGCTTAAAACTTTCCTAGTTATGCTGCAATAGACGTAGGCTGCTGGGGATTCCCATGATGCATCAAGTTTTTCTTCTTCAGTCACCTTTTTCATTCACTATGTGTTAATAGACCTCTCTGCACTGAGTCATATTCCAATAAATAAATAAATTATTATTAATCTCTGTCTCTCTTTCACAGCATGCATTTTGTCCTGTCTCTCACTCCACCTGGGAGTAGGTGGTTCTCCTGGAGGTTTCTTCCTGTTTAAAGACAGTTTTTCCTTCACCTGTCACCAACGTGCTTGCCCATAGGGAGTCATATGATTGTTAGGTTTTCGGGGGGGGTTGTATTACTGCAGGGTCTACCTTACAATATAAAGCACCTTGAGGTGGCTGTTGTTGTGATTTGGCGCTGTGTAAATAAAATTGAAATAAATGGAACTAAAAATTGATCTGCTTGAAATTCTCTTTTCTATTAAGCAGCCTTGTTGCTAACATGACTGCATATTGTTGTTGTTGTTGTTACTATATTTCAAACATGTAAACAATATATAGGTACATTTAGTAAAGAAAATAAGAGAGAGAAAAAAATACTACATAAAAGTCAATATATTTCAATATAATTTCTTTTTATCAAGCCTTCGTGCTGTTTCATCCTCGGATTTTAAACTAGTATTAATTTACGGTTCATTTTGTTCCACGACTGCATTTCACTCATTGCCTCTGTTTGTATCTTTGTCATTGCAGGACCAACATGGAGCAGGAGGTCCGAGCACTCAGGAGGCCGACAAGCCTCAAAGAAGAAAGGGAGAGAAAAAATACACCTGTGACGAGTGTGGGAAGGCTTTTACTCGGCCTGGAAACTTAAAAACACACCAACTCATCCACAGTGGTGTTAAAGCATTCAATTGTGACTTGTGTGGAAAGTCTTTTACTCAAAAGAGTGCCCTAAAAACTCATCAAAGCCTCCACAGTGGAATTAAAGCACACACCTGTGATCAGTGTGGGAAAAGTTTCACATGGAAACAAGGCTTAGAAAGGCATAAGCTCATCCACAGTGGAGTTAAAGCATACACTTGTGATCAGTGTGATAGAAGTTTTACTCAAGGTAGCCACTTAAGGATTCATCAAGTTTCCCACTCAGGAATTAAAGCATACAGCTGTGACATCTGTGGGAGAACCTTCAGCCATATAGAGAATCGAAACAAACACCAGCGGATTCACACTGGGCAGGATGTGTACTGCTGTGATCAGTGTGGCAAACGATTTGTAGCATACAAACATTTACAAATCCACAAATTTACTCACACTGATGAGAGACCCTATAAGTGTGACCTGTGTGATAAAGCTTTTAACGCTCCATATTCCCTGAAAGCACACCAACAGATCCACACCAGAAAGAGACTCTTCAAGTGCAGTTACTGTGAGGTATGTATTTGTATTCTCCTCTCCTCCTCTCCTTTCGATGCGACAGAGTATCTAATCAATTCAGGTTATTTGTTTGTCTGTTTGTCACCAATGTATCATCCACAGTTTTCATGATGGCGTTTTCAAAGTTTGTGTGATGGTAGACACTGATAACTGCTTGAAAAGTTTTAGTTTTGTAAAAATTGGGTCATGGTCACAACGAACATGAAAACCAGTGAAAACTTTAAATTGTGCACAATTTGTATTATCCACAATACTAGGCCTTGGAGGACATGAGCATCTAGGTTGGCTAAGCATTTGAACTTGACCTTCATTCTTTGTGCCCAGGGTTAAAGTTTCAAGAAACCATATTGAGTATTATATCACATGCTAGGGCATGGAGAGAGCTGTACATCACACTTTCTTTTTTTTTTTTTTTATATGAAAACCCTCCGCTATGATTTGCTACCTTATCATGGTGAAGGGTTTTGTGTGTCCTGGAGATCCCAGGTGCTATGTTGGTAGAGTCTCCCATGGCAAATTGGTCCTTGACTGAGGGACAGGCAAAGAGTGATTCAAAAAACCTGTGTGAAAGAAAAATCTAGGGAACAGTTCACCTTGCCCTGGGATAGGGTTACCCGGGCATCACCCTGGCCGAGGCCTGGGGAGGGTACCTGAGGGTTAGCACCTGGTGTCCAAGCCTTAGTTCAGGGTTGGCCAACTCCAGGTCTTGAGAGCTGGTGTCCTGCAGGTTTTAGATAACACCCTGGGTCAACACACCTAAATCAAATGATTAGTTCATTACCAGGCCTCTGGAGAACTTCAAGAAATGTTGAGGAGGTAATTTAGCCATTTAAATCAGCTGTGATGGATCAAGGACACATCTAAAACCTGCAGGACACCGGCTCTCGAGGCCTTGAGTTGGCCACCCCTGCCTTAGTTACTGGGACCCAGCTGGGCACAGCTCAAAGAACGGCCCACCACCTGCAGGAGGCACCACACTGCATTTGGGTTTAGTGCACTCTCGTGGACTGATCCCCGGCTACCCAGGCTAGTGATTGGGACATTGAACAACACCTCTCTGGTTAGAAAGGAGCCTTAGTTATTGCATTTGGTTCAGAGGTACCAGCTACATACAGTCAGGCTCATCTGAACGTGAGGCTTGGGCTTGGAACCAGTCTGGATTTGCCCTTTGTGTGAGGTGTCGGCCTTGGCTGGGTACCTTAGTATCCCTTCGGGTTGCTGCCGGTATGGTGGAGTTTCTCCAGAATGAGAGGGTTTGTTCCCTATTCCTTTGTCACTGAATAGGTCCCGACAGTCGTCTGTGCTTATGGGCCGATTGACAGCTTCAAGCATGGGTGTCGAACTCCAGGCTTTGAGGGCTGGTGCCCTGCAGGTTTTCCATAACATGAATTATGTGATTACCGTATTTTCCGCACTATAAGTCAGACTTAAAATCCTTTTAATTTTCTCAAAAATCGCCGGTGCGTTTTATAATCCGGTGTACTTTATGTATGAATTCTGGCTGTGTTTACTGTTACGGTAAACACTTCAAGACATGTTGAAGTAATTTAGCCATTTAAATCAGCTGTGTTGTATCAAGAACACATCTAAAACCTGCAGGACACCACCCATCGAGCCCTGGATTTCGACACCTGTGGTTTAAAGTGTTCGGCCTTCTTGGAGTCCGTGGTTGGGGTGCTTGAGGGTGCTCCCCCTGTGGACTCATCCTATTGGGAGACTGGAAGTTTTTACAGCTTGGCAAAAGTCTTGAGCCAATACTTCTCCAATTATATGGTAAAGATAATAAAATACACAATTTTAGTATGTAATGCATCAAGGTCCTAGGTCAAAGGTCAAGGTGACACAAAATAGTAAGAAGCTTTTGCTTTAGTTTCCAATGTGTCATCTGCAGTGATGGGAATAACGGCGTTACAAGCAGAAAAAGAGAGAGTGAGTTTTGAGTCGTGAGAGATTTGTGATGTTTAGCGTGTTTGGAGTGTGTAGTTAATGTGTTGCCTTGTGTAGTTAGTGTGTAGTGTTGTGGATAGTTTTGTGTTGTGTGTCAGAACAATGAGGCGACTGCTGTCTCCAGGTAGAAACAGGAGTGATACACCTGCTGTCAGACCTGCAGGTATCAGGCTGTGATGTTTCCTTTATAGTGGACAGAAATTTTTGGAGTGGCACAAATATTTTGTGTGGCATCTTATTGAATGCAGAACACCTGATTGTTAGAAAAGTTAGAAAAAATGGCCAATTATACCCTGGACCCCAGAGGGTTAAACGTTTTTTTGTTTGTTTAAGTAACGCAATAGTTACTTTTCAAGTAATTAATTACTTTTAGAATATTGTAACTCAGTTACTAACTCAGTTACTTTTTTGAAGAAGTAACTAGTAACTATAATTGATTACTTTTTCAAAGTAATTTGCCCAACACTGTTCATCTGCCAGCTTTACAGCACTATATTAGTCTTCATTCTTTATTTAGTGAGTCAAACAAAATTCTGTTCTGGATACAAATTTGGGGTAACATTAAGTTAAGCGCGTGTGCATCTTGAATATGACGTGCTTATACTTTTTTGTATAATTTTAGTTATAGTAGTTCAGTAAGGTAAGTGCTATGATCCAAATCAGGGGTGTCAAACTCCCCTGATTTGGATCAAGGACACATCTAAGGCCTGGAGTTCGACACCTGCGCTCTAAACAGTAAAATGTAATTGGACATCTGCAGAGATGCTCTTTATTTCAGGCAACGTTGAGGATAAAAATGTTGAAGTGACTGACTGACACTGTGTTTGTGTCTTTGTTTAGAAGCAGAGCGACACAGATGGATGCAGTTCTCAACTCTGTCGTTGCTGTGGTGGCGGGAAAGAATTTTTTTGTGACTTTTGTGGAAAAATGTTCAGTCAGCAAACAAGCCTCAAAACACACCAGCGAAGACACACTAGACACAAACTGAACTACTGCAACAAATGTGGGAAAGGCTTCCCCACTCCAAGTACATTAAAACGCCATGAACTCATTCACAGTGGGGTTAAAAAGCACCTCTGTGATCAGTGTGGGTCATCGTTCATCAGTACAAGTCAGCTTAAAAGGCACAAGCGAGTCCACACAGGAGAGAAACCATACAAGTGCAGACACTGTGACAAAAGCTTCTCACATTCAGGTAATCGTAACCTTCATGAAGCTACACATTAAAAAAAGAACTATAGCTGTGACCAGTGTGACAAGAGCTTCAGGAATCTCATGTGGCAAATGAACGGTTTCACTGTTACCAGTGTGCTAAAACATTCACTTCATATTCTGCTCTCTGCAAACATCTGCAGGATCATGAAGGGCTGAAATCATTCCCATCACTGGATCACAGTGAATCAAAAGAGAGAGAAAGAACAGAGACTGAAAACCCTTGAGATCAGGCTCCACAGAGTTCAGATAGAATCTCCTCCTCCCCCTTTTGTGAGTGTGGACGCTTCCTGTCTTTGCTCTTTAAATGCTTTTCTTCTTTTATTGATTTTTATGCTGACTTTTCCCTTTTTTCCGTATGAGCTTACCTGCGATAGCTTCTGGAAACTTATAGATCATTAGGACTAAAGCGTTCTTAACAGAAACAGCAACATTTTTATAGTTACCGTATCTTCAGCGCTCCGTGTGTCTGTGGCCTAGACACAGCTAAAGCCTGATTACAGCGTCTGGACACCGAACAGCCTCAATAGCCTGGAAAGGTGCTAACCGCTAGGCTAACTAGCAACAAGATGCCTTCCCTGTCCACAGATGACTACCACAGCCTCCTGCAGAAGATTCATCGCTTAGAGGTAAACATGGAGGTAAATGGACTGTGTGGAAATGAAACAACCTTGCCTTTGATTCAAAACAATGGCGATGAGCAAGCTAGTACACAGCTAAGGAGCACAGATAACATGACCAAGAAAGTAGACTCTGTGCATTATAATAAATCCTCAAGCGATAATCCCCCCCCTTATGCGCGTCTTAAAACCAAGACACAAATCATGTCTCAAGAAAGGGGGAGGACGTATCACAGGCAGGGCACAGTGAGCTGAAATCTCTGAAACCGACTGGCCTTCACTTCCTACGAGACAGAGAAGCTCTTCTACCCAGGAAACAGGACTGGACAACCGTGAATAGGAAGGTTAACAACAAACCTCCAAAACAACTGAATGTGAAACTGCAGAACAGATTTGCTCCACTATCAAAGGACCCTGGATCTATATCGGACAACCATCCATCTAAAAGCAGCGAAGTAAGGCCTGAAAATCCACGGGGAAAGCTAAAGGCTAGGCCTGAAACTCTGATTGTGGGTGACTCTGCCGTAAAGGATGTACAAAGCATGTGCAGTAAGAACTCTTAAGTCCTCTGCTTTCCTAAGGATATGGTCAACAACCTGAAGGAGAGAATTCTTCAAATTGCAGTTGAATATCCAACTGTGACAAACATTGTTCTGATGAGGCAGCTATGAATGAAAATGTTCTGCTCGTCACATTTTAAGCTTTCTAAACTGTTCTGCTTCAGTGTTCATGTCGAGTGGTTCGCTTTGTTCTAGCAGTTGAATGAAGAAATCTGTTGTCGTGTTATCAAGTTTTTATTGAATGTATTTAAAAACGTGTTCTGCAGATGTTTTCTTGTTAAGGTTGTTGGTGTTGTGAAATTCTGCAACAATTAAATAAAAGTTTAAAATGTTAAATTAAGAAACAGTTTGAGCCTTGATTTCACTTCCTGTATTTCAGAGTAAAGACTGAAGTGACAGTCAACCTGATGTAACAGCCAAGAAAGATTTAGTTTGTCTATGAACAGTGAACACCTGTGTGGATCAACGCGCTTGTTTTCAAAAGGTTTCTCCAGGCATGGAGAAGATCCAGGCCCCAGACATCCAGAGGCCCCAGAGTGTGAGAGCCCAAGGAGGACCACTGGAGGGGCATCCGTGCCACCCTCTGGGAAGAGCTGAGGATTCCCAGACGAGGGGTCACCCAGCGGCCACAGAAGCCAGAAGGGGCTGCAGTAGCGTGCCCGCCAGCTCTGCCGGCATCCAGCTGTGCCAGAGTAAACCTAAGGGTCCCCGCACTCCCCAGAAGAGGCCTGACCAAGCCCCGGACCCAGGCCCTGCTGAGCAGCCACCGGGAGTGATCTGGTATATATCAGAGCGCCCAGCCCCGGACACGAAGAACCACCAACGCACCGACACCTGAGGGCATCAACCACCCCATACCTCCCTCATGTGTAGTATTGCTGCGTGGAGCCCAGAGGGATGAATGAATGAATGAATCAAGGCTTTATTGGCAACATGCAGGTTGCCCCGCAGTGGAATAGAACCCCCCCCCCCAACTTACACACACAACATAGACATCACATGGGAATACAGGTCGGAGATCGGCAGCGTTACAGAAAAACACGGAAATAGTACACGACAATGGGAAAGTGAAAGAGGAAAAAGAGACCTCTACTCGTGCTGGGCTCCTATAGAGAACAGGAAACAAAAAAACTCCTCTGCACAGAGAGCACATAAATGTCCACAGTACAACATTATAGAACACATGACAAGCCACAGGGTTGGGTAGGGGGTGAGGACTAATCCGAAGGAAACACAGCAGTCATCCTGCCCTGCGCTATTATTCCAGCGTGGACCCAGACCCGCCGTGTTCTCCAGGAGAGGACAAGCATCGAAGGCATTTGGAAAGGGAGAGGGAATGAGTGAGTGCTTATTAGTGTTAGTGTATGTGTGTCCAGAGTTCAGCTGAGACAGTGTCCTCTGCCCTATCAGGCTAAGTAAACAGTCTGCCAGCCAACCCAGGTGGCCTTGCATGGAGTGGGAAGAACAGTCAACACACAGTCGTTATCAGGGTGTTTTTGTTCGGCTCCAGCCTTGAGCCCACAGCTGGCGCCGAGGAGGTAGCCGCATTATGATGTTGATTTTTCTTTTATGCGAAAAGCTCAGGAGAATTTGAAAGCTGTTCTTTAACACTCCGACACTGGTCTCTCAATCTCCCGTTGGAGAGCCTCCCCATGATGGTATCAAACTTCCGTTCCGTGGTGTTGTCATTCTTTTGCTCAGATAGCCGATTCTGAGAACTCACAACTGCAGTGAGCTGTTCTGCGATGTGATCCAACTTTTGCTCAAAGGTGTCATTTTGAGCACGCCTCTCCTTGATGTAACCCAGTATACACTCGGAGGTGTTATTCTGAGTCTTCACGGCAGCTGTAAGCGTCTCCAAGGTCTTAACCATGCTGCTTTCAATGAGCCCGTTCTAAAGTCGCTCCTAGCATATCTGCAATAGAGCGTTTTCAATGCGTACTAAAAACCGTCCTGGGACTCACCTGAGTAGCTCACTAAAAAGTTATGTGCACCCCTGGTTAGAGTCTGACAGCTGCTGGTAAGAATGACCTGCAGTAACGCTCCTTCCTACACTGTGGGTGTAAAAGTACTGCTGAACGAGCTGCTCAGTGCTTGTACCGTCTCATGCAGAGGTGGGAGGTGTTGTCCATGATGGATGTGAGCTTAGACCAGCGGTCCGTCATTTGTTTCGTACCAGGTCGCGAGAGTTGAGGCTCAAGTATGAAATGTATGGTTTTCAGGGTTTTTATCGTTAACTCGGTTTCCCTGCGACTTCTCCCGTGTGTTATGAATAGATTTTAAATATTTACATGTTACCATAGCGACCAGAGAGCATTAAGGGGCAGAGAGGAGGATGTTACTCTCAGTGTTGTTGGCGCATTTCAGGAGGAGGCTGCTAATAAAGTTACACAATTACATAGTGAATTCAGGTTTATTATTATATTTACAAAATATCGCAGTTTTTGTCTTGGTCATATCATTTTATTCTGTTGTAT
The DNA here is from genome assembly GCF_900408965.1 of Simochromis diagramma. Lineage (NCBI taxonomy): Eukaryota > Metazoa > Chordata > Actinopteri > Cichliformes > Cichlidae > Simochromis > Simochromis diagramma. The sequence continues at coordinate 37,428 of NW_024387233.1, read as the reverse complement.
TTATCTGCAACACCTTAAATGCTGGTCTGGGAAAATATGTTTTGACATTAAACTGGTCTGTGGTGCAATAAAGGGTGAGGACCGCTTGCTTAATACATGATAGACACCAAATACACAACAAACTCAAAACGCTGGGTCAAATGACCCAGAACAATGACAAGGACATCTATATTGTCTACATCTATACATAGTGTTGCAATGCTACGAAGGAACTGCAGTGTTTGGAGGAGTTAAACATGCCAGCTAACATTAATATTCTGATTCAAAAGTTTCCATTGAAACTGAGAGAAAAATGAAACAGGATCTTCAAGAGGACTGGCCAAAGAGCACGTTTCCCAGATTTTGGATAACAAATGGAGTTTCAGCTGTGCAAAGGGTCATAGCAAAATGTTTATGCTGTAAACTGTATGGAGGAAAACCCAGCCAACAGTACAGCGTATTCCAGTTTTTTAAAGAGAGAAAATTGTTGCTGGTCGACGTTCCAGTTCACACTCCACACCAGTTGGTGGCGGTAATTCACCATTTTGTTGTTTGACAACCGCAAATACAATTTCTAGGAAGAAGAAGAAGAAGGGGCGGAGCAAAGTGAGGACGCTCCACGAGAGGAGGTGTTTGCACAGAGAGCTGTTTTTTCATTCAAAGAGAATAAAGTAGTACCAACGTTTGGATCGATATCTGCATCGATCTGCCCACCCTTGTCTCCTGGATCGTAGCTGAGATCAGCGTGAACCACGTGGGTCTCTGCTCCCTGATCTGTTTCCTGTGTTTGGAAAGAGTTGCAGCTTCATCGCGGAGTTTCTCTCGGTTTGTGGGCTCATCTAAAGGTAAGCACCGAGCTAACTTTACTGTGAGTTCAGTTCATGTTGAGTTTAGCTCCTGAATGAGGTCTTCTGCTGCTCTCCTCGGTGTCTGTTCACAGTTTATTGTGAACACGTTGAGAGAAGAGTGAGAGAGTGTTTGGAGAAAAACACCAACTAATCATTAGCTCAGCATGCTGGGAGAAGTTGGAGCAGAAAAGTCTTTTCATTGTCCCTGCAGCTGTTTTTCTGCCTGCACCAAACCTCTACAGCCTCATTTCTATTTGAAGTGATAACAGGAAATGGATGAGAGCGATCTGCTGCAGTATCAGGGTCACAATAAACTTTATTGTCCAGCTGCTGTGGATGAACACATGAGAGGAAGTGAACTCCTACAAAGTCTCATTTTAATGAGTGTGGCTGCTGTAAAGTGATGCACAGGAAGATGTTAACAAAAACTAATGAAACAGAGATGAAAGTAAACAGTGTTCATATTTGAAAGCACAGAGAATAAAATATATTGTGGTGGTTAACGTGCAGGAGAGTGTGAAGAATGTAAAAATGTCTTCCTGTGTCAAACACAGCTGCAGTCAAAGCAGGAAGGAAAGCACTGAAACCACTGATCAAAGCTCATTAATCAAAGACTGCTGATCAATGGCAATGAGTACCATTCCCGCTGCAAGGGATCAGTGGTTGTTGATCAATGATCATGAGAATTTGCATATTAATGCTCAATAACTGACCTCCCAGCCCATTGTTCCTTCAGTGGTTCTAGTTTCAGTCATTATGCAAATGCACTGTTGAAGATTGGGGAAACCTGCAGTCAGCTGAGACTGAAGAAGTCACTTGGATGAGTGACGGAAAGTTTCTCCCACAAAAAGCTACGTCCAGATGAACAGAATCAAAGTTTGGGGAATGGTGGAGTTTGGAGAGCGGCACCATGGGGGCTGGAGAGACTTGTGAAGTGGTGATCAGGTGTGGGCCCCTGTTATTATGAATGGTGGGGGTGGGGGGTGGGACTGGGGGGCTGAAGGAGTTGAAAGTGTGGGGTGGGGGAGTAACAGGTCTGTCCCTGTTTGTGGAAACCACAGGAGGAGCTGTTCAGGCTGTTGCTGGGTGTGAATTGTTGATGGAGTCTTTAAACTTGTAGTTGCTGTTTTCCAGACTGAAGCAGAGTCGTTAGCTGAAAACTGGTTTTAGAGGTTCATTCAGGACACCTTCTCAGGCTCTTACAGCCTTACCTGTATCATAACAAAGTGTATAAACCCCAATCCACCTTTAACATGGTCCTTCTCCCAAACCTTCAAATAGGACTTTCTGGCCCTGTCATAGTAAAGGGCTGCTTAGAATATTAGAGCCAATGTCACAAAGTTCCTCCTGAAGTATAAGTGAGTGAGAGAGTTTCCTCACTTTGCAGCACAACACGTCTCACAAGATTTCTACAAGCAATCAGAGTGAAATTTGTACTTTGTGTTGTCAGATGAACATATGAGACACTTTGACTCTTCAGTGCAGTGTGGAGCCTAACAAAGATCTGTTTTGTGTCCCAGCTGATCAGCAGGAGGAGAAGAGTCTGACGGAGCAGCAGAGGAACATTTTCAGCCATCTGGACTCAGCTGAGTCACTACAGAGGAAACAATGAGCTCAACACAGAAGGTGAGGAAAATATCACAGTTTCACCAAATAATCAGTGTTGAAATCTCCCAATTCTTTGAATCTTTGGGCTGAAGGAAGGACAATACTCGGTGTATAAATGCTCAATCAACAATCATTTATTTCCATACAATTCAACACAAAGAGCATTTAGAACCATCATGATGGGGAGACATGCATGAAGAGGGTCACAGCGAGTCTCGAAATGGTGACGTCAAGATCCAAGATGGCGGCGCGTGAACAACGCGAGGCTCAGTGTCTCTCCAGAATCTGCTATTTAGCGGTTTTTTATCTACTTTTAACCGGATTATTCGTCCAGAATTGCTGTGCGTTGCTGACCTACAGCAGACAAGAGCTTCTGGACATCTGGACTCACAACTCCAACAGTTTTATCGCCGATCTCCGACTCATCCCAGAGATCTCCAGAACACCGGAGGCTGCCCACTCTCCCCGGCCGGGCGGAAGTGCACGCAGACGGCGCCGAGATCGTAAACAAAGGCGAGGTAGGCGCGGAGGGCTACGGGCTAAGCTAAAGCTAACACCACACCGGCTGCCTTTACCCAGTATTTTTCTCGCCAATGTCCGTTCTCTGGCAAACAAAATGGATGAGATACGGCTCTCCATCACTAACAACAGACGGATTATGGACTCAAATGTCATGTTTTTCACCGAAACATGGCTGAACAACAGCTGCCCGGACAATGCTATCGAGTTAGCAGGACGCCACACACACCGAGCCGACAGGCTAGCAGATGACTCCGGCAAGACCAGAGGTGGAGGTTTGTGCATTTATATTAACAATGCTTGGTGCATGAACTCCACTACTACTGAGAGTCACTGCTCACCTAATGCGGAGTTTTTAATGGTCAAATGCAGACCTTATTATCTCCCCAGAGAACTCACTTCTATCATACTCACTGCCGTGTATATACCCCCCGACGCTAATGCTAGGTTGGCCATGAAAGAACTTTCTGCAGCCATTAACAAACACCAGAATAAACACCCCGAGGCTGCTTTTATTGTTGCTGGCGACTTCAACCACACCAACTTAAAGACAGTCCTCCCCAGATTCCACCAACATGTCTCCTGCCACACCAGAGGAGACAAGACTTTAGACCATGTGTATTCCAACCTGGCTGGAGCCTACAAAGCCACACCCCTCCCCCACATTGGACAATCGGACCATCTCTCCCTGTTCCTCACACCTCGGTATTCACCACTCATCCAACGTGTGAAACCTGCTGTGAGGACAATTAAAGTGTGGCCAGAGGGGACAGACGCAGTGCTCCAGGACAGATTTAAAAACACAGACTGGAATATGTTCACCCACACAGACCTGGACCAGTACGCCTCATCTGTACTGGATTACATCTCCAAAACCACAGACAGTGTCACCACCCAGAAACGGATCACCATGTACCCCAACCAGAAGCCTTGGATGAACCGGGATGTTCGTCTCCTCCTGAAGGCCCGCAACACTGCCTTTAGGTCAGGAGATGCACACGCCTACAGTACAGCCAGGGCTAATCTAAAGAAGGGCATCAAAAAGCCAAACACCATTACAAAAAGAAGGTAGAAGAACACTTCTCCAACTCCAACCCCCGACGCATGTGGCAAGGACTCCAGACCATCACAGACTACAGGACCACCAAACCCTCCCCCGCATCCTCTGATGTCTCCTTCCTCAACGAGCTCAACAACTTTTATGCTCGTTTTGAGCGAGGGAACCCCACAACCACAACCAAAGCAGACATGACGCCAGACCACCAACCTCTGACTCTCTCCCCCACCGATGTAGGAGCGGTGCTGAGCAGGATCAATGTCCACAAGGCTGCAGGCCCTGATGGCATCCCCGGGCGTGTTCTCAGAGCGTGTTCTGGGGAGCTTGCAGGAGTGCTCACAGACATATTCAATCTGTCCTTGGCCCACGCTGTGGTACCGGCCTGCTTCAAATCCACCTCCATCGTCCCGATACCCAAAAACTCCAACCCATCTTGCCTCAATGATTACCGCCCAGTAGCACTCACCCCCATCATCACTAAGTGCTTAGAGCGACTGGTCCTATCACACTTCAAATCCTGTCTCCCCCCCACCCTGGACCCCCACCAATTCGCATACCGCCAGAACAGGAGCACAGAGGATGCAGTCTCCATCGCAATGCACTCTGTCCTCTCACACCTGGACAACAACAACACCTACGCCAGAATGCTGTTTATAGACTTCAGTTCAGCATTCAATACAATCCACCCCTCACAACTCATCAGGAAACTGACAGACCTGGGCATCAGTTCCCTCATCTGCAAATGGTTACTGGACTTCCTGACCAACTGCCCCCAACATGTCCGGCTGGATAACCACTGCTCATCTACCATCACAATGAACACCGGTGTACCACAAGGCTGTGTGATGAGCCCTTTCCTCTACTCCCTCTTCACCCACGACTGCAGACCTGCTGATGGTTCCAACACCATCATTAAGTTTGCAGATGACACCACGGTGATTGGCCTCATCAGTGACAACGATGAGGCCGCCTACAGGGAAGAGGTGGATCGTCTGGCTGAGTGGTGCGACACAAACAACCTGCTGCTTAACACCGAGAAGACCAAGGAGCTCATCGTGGACTACAGGAGGAATGCTGACCCACATCCACCCATCCACATTAAGGGGACGGCTGTGGAGCGTGTGAGCAGCTTCAAGTTCCTGGGAGTCCACATCTCCGAGGATCTCACCTGGACGACCAACTGCTCCAAGCTGGTCAAGAAGGCTCACCAGCGCCTCTTCTTCTTGAGGACTCTGAGGAAGAACCACCTGTCCTCAGACATCCTGGTGAACTTCTATCGCTGCACCATCGAGAGCATCCTGACCAACTGTATAACAGTCTGGTACGGGAACTGCTCTGCCTCGGACCGGAAGGCGTTGCAGAGGGTCGTGAAAACTGCCCAGCGCATCGCCGGAGCACCACTTCCTGCCATAAAAGACATCTACAGGAAGCGATGTCTGAAAAGGGCTGGGAAAATCATCAAAGACCCCAGTCACCCATCGCATGGACTCTTCACCCTCCTGCCCTCTGGGAGGCGCCACAGGAGCCTCCGGACTAAGACCACCAGGTACCGGAACAGCTTCTTCCCCACAGCTGTCAGACTCCTGAACTCTGCCTCCTGACATCTGACCCACGTTAAACTCATGGACTGAACATACACACACCCACAACCACCTACACACACACACAATGGACAACTGTACCCTCAAACACACAATAATAACATGGACTGAACCACCACTCACAACCACTAGCACTAGCACCTCTGTAGAAACTATCTACACCCTCACTTATCTTAACTGCACTATTGTATAGCTCTGTGTAAATAATCATTCTGTACATTCGATAATCTTTAATCCTACAACTGTTTACAACTTGCATAGTTCCCATTTCTGTATAGCTGTATATCTCAGATTCTATAAAGTTATTTATTTCATATTCTGTATAGTTTTTCATATTTATATCCTGTTCATATCCTGTACATAGCTTGTACTCACTACAGCCTGTACATACTTATAGTTATAGAATATTCACAACATACTTCATACCGTGTACATTATAACATACCATAATAGACCCATTTCTGTAATATACTCACATATCTATATTATTGCTAATATATATTGTAATATATCTATATCACTAAAGCACTTCTGGATGGATGCAAACTGCATTTCGTTGCCCTGTACCTGTGCATGTGCAATGACAATAAAGTTGAATTCTATTCTATTCTATTCTATTCTTATACCCTCTAGTGGCCCCCACCTAGTCGTAAAAGCCCAAACATTCACATTCTTTCTCTCTTACGGTGCCTAAGTTATGACCTCGGCTCCCTGTCTTCCTACAAAGGTGGAGGTATGGAATGTAGTTTATCTCTTCTGCCCTAGACGCAGAGTCTCCTGAACAATCTTTCTTTTTATGATTCAACTGTAAAGCATGTCAAGAAAACAGTGCAACACATTCACAGCAGATCAAGGATACAGAGTGATGCACACTTATCTAATAAACTAATAAGTGAATATGTTCTTTTAACTCAAAAGTATAATGAGAACTAAACTACATACACGGCACACCATCTAAACTAAAGGATAATATATGACCTACACCAGCTAACATAATTCAACTACTTTAACTACATATATAAGATAACATATAATAACAGAATAATCTCACAATCCCCCTTTGATCTCTTGTTTTTCCAAAGAGATCACTTACAACACACACTCCAGGGTCGAAAGGTCCAGTTCTCCTTGGTCCTGAGGCCCTCTGTCCCCCTTTAACGGGTGGACCATATGTGGGATGACCTCTGTTGTTTGTGGTTCAGATGCAAGAAAAGTTAGATTTACAACATTATTGACATGCTGTTAGAATTATATTTTTTCTTTAAGGCTCATATACCCCCCATTATTTTATATTACACAATTACCTCATAATTTGTATCACACATTTATGTGCTATCCTTTTTACTGCACATAAATAAGCATTGTAGAATAGTTTTGGATTTAGACTGTGTCAATGGAAACTTGTACTTATTAGTTAGTATAATCTTTTAGTGATATAAGTTCGCATATGATAGAATACTGCATGTAGTTATTTGTATTAGGAAATATTTAACCATGTATGCTTAGAGGCGTCTAATCAATTGTGTAGTGACAGGATGTGTGATCTCTAGCAGGCCGCAAAAGGCTTGGTGTGCACTCCAGGAATGCACCCCCACATCTTAGGAGCACGAGAAGAACTTGTACCTTGTTTTATTGTTTTAACGTAGCTATGTCTGTTTTAGTCTAAGTGCCTTTTGTTTAGATGAACTGCTGGACTTCCTCACCATGTTATCTAGGGTGAACCATCTAGGGTGAGGGGAAGACTATAACAGCAGTTACAGATGACACTCCCATCACTCCCCAGTTCTCCCACAGCTTTATTTTGGTGCTCCAGTTTTCCACTCCCATTTTAATGCCACCTTATACCTTTCAAATGTACTTAGACTAGAACCTCTGTCTAAGGAGCTTTTAACCTTTATTTTTATTGCTGCAGCTACCAGTATCTTCCAGTTGGGTGATTCTCAGCTTCTTTCTTCGACCTCCGGGGTTAGACCACCCTTTAGTCATTGCACAGTTCTGGGGATTATTCTGCCCCGATTTCAAACAAAGATCTGTGTGTTTTGGGATCACCGCCGTGTCCCCCTTTTTACCAAGAGTCTCTCGAACCTCGTTGGTCTGGTGTTCCTGGTTTTCGCCAACCCCTTCATGGTTATTGCTGTGTTTATGGGATCCATCTTCTCCAGGAGCCCAAACGCCATGACACTTGACCCCAGTTGCTGTCTCGGCAGTCCCTACATCTGCCTCTGCTGTGAAGGGTCCTCACATCTCTGTGTCCCCGTCTGGTGTCTGTTCCTTTCTCTGCAAGAGACAGAAAACCAAAACACCTCTCTCCCTAGCCTTGATAATCTAATATTGTTATCCATTGTTGTTCTAATGATTCAAATTTGGTTTAAAATATTATGTTCAGGACTCTCTGACCCAGGGACTTACTCTACTCATAATCTATGTGTGTGTAAAAGAAATCAAAAATTAATGAACCCTTTCTAAGTCTAACACATTATATGCTTAAGTTTTACCATAGCTAAATTATTAAACACACAAATAACGTCATAAGATGTTCATAAAACCATTGTTTGATGTTCGGACTCAACTCCCACTTTCCCCTTTTTGACACACTCCCCTGTGTCAATTCATTGGAGCTAGACAATTAAGAACTCTGTTCTGTCTCTAAGTTTTGGAAAATTTTATGCTTGTTGTCAAAATTTGAAGAATTTTAATCATAAGTAAAAGTTATGGCGTTATCATCCCCCTCAGGGCTTAGCTTTCCCACTTTTAGTAATATTCCTCCCACAAATATTCGCACTTACCCTGCTTTGGTGTGAAAACTGTTGGTGTGGTCAAGTGGGTGCTATAGAAACAACAGCTCAGGACAGAACAGTTATCAGTCATGTACTTCATACAAATTTTGCATATGTTTTATTTCATATTGATCCTCTGAGTGTAATGGTACATTTTAATTTGAATTTATCCAAACTAAACACAATAGGCTTTTCTTTCTTTACTTTGCTCTTGTTCTTTTGCAGTACCACATCCTATCACATGTCCCTGTCGATTATATTCTACTTTTAATAACTTACTATTTCAAGCGAGAACCTAAATCCCGTGGACCAATGTTTGTTATTGCATATCTCTATTTTGAATGTGGCAAGTCATTCATAGGTATTGTTAAAGTTTTGGCGATTTTCCTCTATAAAATTTAATTAACTTTTTTACAGTGGCCTGCTATGGTTAATAGTAACATATTCCCGTCATGAGTGATATCAAAAGTTTTCTCCACTGTAGCATTTGGCATTCCCAATAATATAACATGATACCTTAATCAAAACACAGCTAATATAGCACAGTTTTCTTAATGCAAACATCAGTAACTCAGAATTAGCAACCAAAGTGTTAAGTCTGCAGTTCATACTTATGTGAAGCTACAGTCTCCTCCTCCAGTCTCTCTTATCCTCCTGCTCCTGAAAAAACAAAACAAAGCGAAGCATCCACCCTTCTCTTGCCGGCTGGGTGAAGTGTTTGTCGGCATTTACTAATCCTAAAGTTGGTGCAGTCTTTGTCTCAGTCTCAAGTCAGTTAGTTTTAGTCGTCAGTCCATCACAATCCATTCACATGCATTCATCCACACACATTCATACCAGATTTTGCTGATAATGGAGTCTCACGCGCGACCTATTCGAGCATCCATCACCAGCAAGATGACGTCATCATTTTAAAAGGAAACAATTCTCTGTTCTTTTGTTCTGGATTGACCCGCTGCAATCCTTTTAAACTCAGGACTTCTCATGTGATCAGTGTCCCATATAAGTGAATTTCTCTCAAGCCAATTACAATCATGGAGAAGCACACTTTGCAACTGTTTTTGTAAGAATATTTCATAGCGCTTTAAATTTCAATCTTTCAGGCCTGGTTTAAAGAGCTGATTGTTAAATCATGGACTCACAAAATATCAACATATCACCACCGGTGGATCACACCACTAAGATGTTTTTATCTCAGTGCACTGTAACAAAAACGAAAACAGACATAACCAACAAAATACTACTAAAATAACACAAACTAGAGCCCGTTGCAGACATGTCCAAGCATAAAACTATCCTTCTCTCGCTTACGAGAAAGAACACAAGCCAAAGCTCACTGATAACATCAAGCTAGCGCTAAGCAAAACCAAAAAATCAACCAGAAATTCACAGGAACGTTTTGCTTCCTGCCGGGACAATATTGTGTGGGAATGAGAAGCTCAGGTGCCGTAACACCTTTTGTTCCTCCTTGAATTAAATCTCAATCACAGAAAATCCCATACTCCAACCTAAACTTACACTATTAATTCATCATTTTCACTCTGTGCCACTGTTCCTCATCAGGGCTGTGTGAAGCACCGCAAAGAATTCAGTCAAGGCCTTGAGCCATAAACAGACATCACGCACAGACATTGTTTTCATAACCAAACCGTTTTAGACCTTATTCCTAAAATCTACATAAATGCTCTCTGGGTGACATATAACACATTCTACGTAATCAATGGTAATCAATGGCTCCTCATAAAAATTATGCATTGGGATGTTTGTGTGCAGCATTTTGCATATCAGCATAAGCATTTGTTAGCAAAGCATTCTTCATTGCATCAGCGTGTGTGTGTGTGTGTGTGTGTGTGTGGATCACTTCTCAGTGAATCAGCATTCCAGTGTGTGTGTGTGTGTGTGTGTGTGTGTGTGTGTGTGTGTGTGTGTGTGTGTGTGTGTGTGTGTGTGTGTGTGTGTCATTTCTCACTCACTCAACGAGTGCACGTGTTCATGTGTGTATTTCACTTCATTCTGAATCTGTGTGTGTGTAGACGTGTGTGTTTGTGTGTGTGTGTTTATGTTCATCACTTTCCTGTTCTGGTGTTCTGGGTAAACCATGGCCTGAAGCATGCCCTGGGGTCCTGCCCTCCTCCTTTTCAGTTTGTTTGCGATCATTGCTGCTGCTGCTGCTGCTCAAAGTTCAGTCCGTCCTGGTTCTGACCCCAATTGGGGCAGTCCTTTCTCCAGTGTCCATGATCACCGCAGGTGAAACCTGCATCTTCTCCTGTGTTTTTTGTCCATTCTGAGGTGCCTTCTGTCCTCAGTTACTCCTCCTGTCCCGGTCACGCCCTTTTTGCTGCCCGATCCTCCGTATTGGTCCATCACTATCCTCCACAGTGTAAATGCAGAGTTATCACAGTCAGCATTCTTTTGCTCGGCCTTACTTTTCCTTCGGGCTTGGCGGGCGTCTCGTCACAGCTCTGTCAGCTGACGCAGTCTGGGAATTTTCCCCCGTGTAGTGAAACGGGCCTTAGGTTTAGTGCTCTCCGTCTCTGCTGCATGAGATCGCATTCCTGCAGCACTGTTGACTTTTTCAGGTTGTTGTTGTGGGTCCAGCTGTTACAGCATTTGGTCAGTGTCACGTAGAGGGGAGAGCAGGAGTCCAGTCAGCCTCAGCTTTCCGGGCCGGCAAAGCAGCCTGTAATTAAACATACAGAGAAAAAGCAAACAAAAAACAAAAAACAAAAGCAAACGAACAGGAAAATGATGTTGTGTTGGCTGTATTACAACGAGAGGGGAGAAACACCGGGACCAGGCCTTGTGTCAGCCTTCTCTCCCCTGTTTTTTGTTTTTTCTCTCCCGATATAATCAACTCATAACCCACCAAGTTGACAGGACAACATGCACCTGTTCAAATTCTTAAGATCCTGTTTAAACTCACAAAAGAGAATTTTCTTTCATTCAGTAATCACTTGTATTAATCAATCAACAGAAAACGTGTCACAATTTGAATCCTTTACCACTAAATTTGTCGTGTCTTCACTGGTTGGTCAGACCAGTGTCTTTTTTTTCTTTGAAGTTAAGTTGTTGTCCTGCAACCCAGAGAGTTTATTTGTCGGTAATGTATTTATCCTTTAACAACAGGTGTATGTTAAGTTTCGCTGCTCTAGCCTTGCTGGAAAATCTTCACGTGTTCATGAATGTAAGCTGTTTCTTCATTGCGTGTGTGTGCATTTGTAGGCAGGCAGGTTAATTTTAACTTTTTCTCAAACTAGGCGTTTACTTTTTATTTATATATATATATATATATATATATATATATATATATAATTTTTGTATATATGTATGTATGTATGTATGTGTGTATATGTATGTATGTGTGTATATAATAATGTTTTTAAAAAAGGTAAATGAGTGGGGGGGGTTTTTTTTTTTTTTTTTTTGGGGGGGGGGGGGGGGGGGTTTAAAACAAGCTTACTTAAGGTTTACTTTTGTGTGTGTGTGTGTGTGTGTGTGTGTGTGTGTTGTGGCATATATCTATATTGATATTTATATCTATGATATACATATGATCCTATATATACTTCTACTATCGTATATGATATATCTGTGTGGTGGTATATGTTGTGTTTAGTTGTTACTCTATACTCTATATCTCTATACTATATGATATATCTATATACTTATCGTATAGAATATATATATCTATCGATACTTATACTACTATATATCTATATTATACTACCTACTCGGCTAGATGACAGGCACACTGGTCATAATGAGTGGGACACAGAAGGGAATTGGCAAGAATACCGAGGCGCAACAACCAGCTACTGGTAGACAGAACAGTCAGCCGAGACTGCAAGACCAGACTGACCAACCTGTGCACTGCCTGGATTGATTACAAGAAGGCCTATGACTCAATGCCCCACAGCTGGATACTGGAATGCCTAGAATTGTACAAGATCAATGGGACCCTAAGAGCCTTCATCAGGAACTCAATGGGGATGTGGCGTACAACACTAGAGGCCAACTCCAAGCCCATAGCACAAGTCACCATCAAGTGCGGGATCTACCAAGGAGATGCTCTGTCCCCACTGCTGTTCTGCATAGGCCTGAACCCCCTCAGTGAGATCATTAACAAGACTGGCTACGGATACCGACTACGGAACGGAGCAGTTGTCAGCCACCTCCTGTACATGGATGACATCAAGCTGTATGCCAAGAGTGAACGAGACATCAATTCACTGATCCACACTACCAGGCTATACAGCAATGACATTGGAATGTCGTTCGGACTGGAGAAGTGTAGTCGGATGGTAACAAAGAGAGGGAAGGTAGTCAGAACTGAGGGGATTGAACTACCAGAAGGCAACATTGCAGACATAGAGGACAGTTACAAGTACCTGGGGATCCCGCAGGCAAATGGGAACCATGAAGAGGCCGCTAGAAAGGCTGCAACCACCAAGTACCTGCAGAGGGTCAGGCAAGTCCTGAGGAGTCAGCTGAATGGTAAGAACAAGATCCGGGCCATCAACACGTACGCCCTGCCCGTGATCAGGTACCCTGCTGGGGTAATAGGCTGGCCAAAGGAGGAGATAGAAGCCACTGACATAAAGACAAGAAAGCTCCTTACCATGCATGGAGGGTTTCACCCCAAGTCCAGCACCCTGAGGCTGTACGCTAAGCGGAAGGAAGGGGGCCGGGGACTGGTGAGTGTCAGCACCACAGTCCAGGATGAGACAACGAACATCCAAGAATACATTGGGAAGATGGCCCCAACTGACCGAGTGCTCAGTGAATACCTCAGGCAGCAGAAACCCAAGAAAGAGGAGGGAGACGAGGAACCATCATGGAAGGACAGGCCCCTGCACGGTATGTACCACCGGCAGATAGAGGAGGTGGCTGATATCCAGAAATCCTACCAGTGGCTGGACAAAGCTGGACTGAAAGACAGCACAGAGGCACTAATCATGGCAGCACAAGAACAAGCTCTGAGTACAAGATCCATAGAGGCTGGGGTCTATCACACCAGGCAAGACCCCAGGTGCAGGCTGTGTAAAGATGCCCCAGAGACAATCCAGCACATAACGCAGG